>NW_024080684.1:2219480-2602889 GCF_003009895.1 Hyaena hyaena
GGAGACAGACTCTGAAACAGGCTCCAGGCTCTGAGCTGGCAGTCAGCACAGAGCCCGACGCGGGGCTCGAACCCACGAACCGCGAGATCATGACCTAAGCGAAAGTCGGACGCTTAACCGACTAAGCCACCCAGGCGCCCCTCCATTAAGTTTCTCCTAATCCTCCGATAAGTGGAAGCATATGGTATCTGTCTTTCTCTGTCTGACTTATTTCACTCAGCATAACACCCTCAAGGTCCATCCATGTTGCTACACATGGCCAGATTTTATTCTTTCTCATTGCCATGTAGTATTCCATTGTATAGATAAACCACATCTTCTTGATCCATTTGTCAGTTGATGGACACTTAGGCTCTTTCCATGTTTTAGCTACTGTTGAGAGTGCTGCTATGAACATTGGGGTACATGTGCCCCTATGCATCAGCATTCCTGGATTCCTTGGGTAAATTCCTAGCAGTGCTATTGCCGGGTCATAGGGGAGTTCTGCTGTTAAGTTTTTGAGGAACCTCCACACTGTTTTCCAGAGGGGCTGTACCAGTTTACATTCCCACCAACAGTGGATTGTTTGTTTTTTGGGTGTGGAGTTTGGTGAGTTCCTTATAGATTTTGGATACTAGCCCCTTATCTGATATGTCATTTGCTACTATCTTTTCTCATTTCGTCGGTTGCCTATTAGTTTTATTGATTATTTCCCTTGCCGTGCAGAAGCTTTTTATCTTGATGAGGTCCCAATAGTTCATTTTTGCTCTTGATTCCCTTGCCTTTGGGGATGTGTCAAGTAAGAAGTTGCTGCGGTTGAGGTCAAGGAGGTTGTTTCCTGCTTTTTCCTCTAGGGTTTTGAGTGTTTCTTGTCTCACATTCAGGTCCTTTATCCATTTTGAGTTTATTTTTGTGTATGGTGTGAGACAGTGACCCAGTTTCATTCTTCTGCATGTTGCTGCCCAGTTCTCCCAGCACTATCTGTTAAAGAGGCTATCTTTTTTTTCCACTGGCTACTCTTTCCTGCTTTGTCAAAGATTAATTGGCCATACATTATGGATCCATTTCTGAGTTTTCTATTCTGTTCCATTGGTCTATGTGTCTGTTTTTGTGCTAAGAAATGCAAATTCTTGAGCCACAACCCACATCTATGAATTTGCACCTTTGGCCACAGTATTCAGCAATCTGAATTTTAGCAAACCCTCCAGTTGTTTATAAGAGCCATTGATTTGTGGAACTTTCTGTGATGATGGAAATATTCTATATCAGCACCATTCAATATGGCAGTCTCTAGTTAATATGTGGCTCTTGAGCAAATGCTAGTATGGTGTAGAAGTTCAATTTTTAATTTAATTTAATGTAAATTTAATTTTAATAGCCACATGTAGCTAGTGGTTATCATATTAGTGTAGGGCTATACTGTTACCACTGCTGACACACAATGGTAGGAAAAAAGGAGAGAAAAGCTACAAGGTGTTAAAATATATAAATTATACATGACATGACAAGGAAGAAAATATTGATAGGAGATTTAGTTTTGTTTTAGGAGAGCTTTAGCCTTGTAACTAACCTGTGTAGTCTGCTTATAAGAAGGAGTTATGAGTGATGAGTGTAGCTTATATTTATAACTCCCACATAGTTTATATTGCCTTTGTTTTCAGCCAGCGTCTCTACTACTCCGAGCCCTTTAGGTGGTTTGATGACCTGAAGTTTATTCTGGAAGGTTCTTGATCCTTTTTAGTTCTGCCATTTTTGTGTAACTGGTCATCTCCATTAACATTTATTCCTGGATAGGGTAGTAGAAGAAAGTATCTCAGGGGTTTCCCCGGTCCCATCAATTTATCCTTCTTGCCTCTTGGTGAAATAGCAACACTTGACCATATTAATGTGAATATTAATCCATATCCTATCCAACATTATAACTTTATCTTTCACTGTTTTACCAATAGCATGAGCTATTGGGA
This sequence comes from Hyaena hyaena, assembly GCF_003009895.1. NCBI lineage: Eukaryota > Metazoa > Chordata > Mammalia > Carnivora > Hyaenidae > Hyaena > Hyaena hyaena. The sequence goes on from NW_024080684.1 coordinate 2,221,424, forward strand.
AGCAGACTGTCTGTGATGGACTCTGATACACCCCCCACCCCCATCCTCCCCTCTGTTATGTAGGACTTAATACTTTAATGCTAAAAGGGCTACTGGCAGATAGCCCTCAGCTGTCATCCCTTTTTGGGGAGTGCCTCAGCTGGATAGAGCCCTCTCACTGAAGTCCACCATTCTTTGGGGTGACTAACACCCATTGACTGATAGACTCAGGGGTGTAAAGACCTGGTCTTCTTACCCAGTGTAGGATATTTCTAAATGATCACCCATCTTAGCTACCCATAGCATCCACTGAATTTTCTGGAGACCATAGAACAAGTTAACTTCACCCTTCACCAAGTCCTGCTTCCACATCGCTTCCCTTCCAGACATATATCTCTAGAGAGCTCCCTGAAAAAAACTGTATGCTACTCTCCATCTCAGAATCTATATTCCTGAGGAAATCCACCCCAAAATTTGTTTTATTTCAATTTTGAGGAACAATTGTTCCCACTATGAGAAGCAAATTCTTCTTTGGGCATTAAATCTTTGACAGCCCAGAAATCCAGAGTTGCAGAAATGGAAAGCAAATTTTGTGAGTGGATCTTTTTTTTCCTGAATGGATGTATTCTGACATGAAAGTAACTATCCTATGTATTGTTTGCTGGGACAGAGCATCTATTATGTCCAACAGTTCTGCATAACAATCTCTCATGGCATTGTCTGTAACCTGGCAGGAACCATAACTAACTTGTCAATCATCCTTTCTTTTATTTTTCTAAGGCCAGCTGCTTCTGGGTACAAGATCAAACCATTGACTCTTTGGGATCATGATGGAAGCAGCGCATTTCTTTCCACCAAATTCATATCAAGAGAGATTCCCTTCAAATAGGAAGATAGTTTGCATACACACAACTGAAATGTTGACATATCGCTATGGGGACTTTAACCTGGAGGGCAAGAAATTGTGTAGGATAGAGTAAACGTACTCTCAATGAGAAGAGCAAGAGAAACATGCTGAGTTTCTGAGTTGGCGTTGGACAGGTTCATTAACTAGAACATAGTCTGGTTTATCACAATATTGAAGGTAAATATTCAAACTTAAAAATAAATTAGGGTGCCTGGGTGGCTCAGTTGGGTGAGTTTCTGACTTCAGTCCAAGTCATGATCTCATGGTTTGTGGGTTTGATCCCCACGTTGGACTCTGTGCTGACAGCATGGAGTCTGCTTCAGATTCTCTGTCTCCTTCTCTCTCTGCGTCTCCCCCGTTAGCGCCCATGCACACACACTCTCTCTTTCTTTTAAAATAAATAAACATTAATTTTTTTAAAAAAGTAAAAAATAAATATTATAAATACTGTCAATAATTAAACATGTCCATTTAAATACAAATTAATATTTGGTACCCCGGCTAATTATGCTCAGATGTTTTCAAATGGGGTCTTGGACATTAAATCTCTAGTGAGCATAATTGGAATTAATTTACATGCCCCAAGGTAAAACAAATAATTTCATTTGAAATATTAGATAAGCCTGACTTATAATTGAGATGAATCTTTTCTCTATTTAGTCTGACAACTGAATTTTCTGTACATGTTATGTTCCATGAGATATGAGTGGCCATCTGGACCTTATCCAATGTAGGATGATCAGAGTCATTCAAAATTAGTCCATCAACTGAATTTTTAAAATGTGCATTGGAATGCAAATGTCAACTTATATCTGTCAGCTTATTAGAATAATTTGAACTATTTGAACAGCTGAAAACTTCATTTTGGAAACGTTGAAAATTAGCAGCAGTTGGATAAACCAATCTCCCATACAGACAGAATTTAATTTGCTTTGCTTGTTGACTTAATGTGAACTAAAAATACCCTCAAAATTGTCTTATATACATGTGAATTTCATATCCTTATGTGTACACACACATAAAATCATAAAAGTAGGTTCAAGGAAGTCTTCCCAGAGTACATGATACTTAAGCTTTATTATGAATATAAGATTTCTTCACCTGGAGAACATGGTATTAATCATAGTTTATGGAGGCAGAAGAGAGCATCATGTGTTATAAAATCATAAGATTTAGGGTGGCTAGAAAATGGCCTGTATGTTAGAATGGCAAGAAATAAGGTTAGAAATGAAAGAGGATCAGGTCACAAGAGGCATTGTATATGTCATTCCAACACATTTGGGTTGTATCCTACACTTCAGCACCACAACCTCATACCTTATATTCAAGTTCTTCGCAAACTACATCTCATATCATTATTCCTCTCATTCTACTAGGGCCAACTGCTTCTGGGGACAGGACAAAAATCTTTTCATTCCTATATTTAGCTAAAATAACTAGACATTTCAAAGAGTGTAAGTAATAAGAAAGATTAAAAAATTAACTTTGTACTAAGTTATAACATTCACATGGTAAAGTATATAATTCATAAAATACAGATTAGAGGTGGTGAAATTATGGAAAATATATGTTGTCTCTTTCCGTGGTTCCTGGCACAGAAGTCTTAGAGCTCATGTAATTTTCTAAGTGATAAGAGAACTAGGAAAACAATAGGTGTATCTTATGTTCTAATATTTGGCCTTTGATTCTGGTTCCAGACACAAGAACTCCTGAATCCCTTGGAATTTCCTGAGTCAGGGGAATGTCTTTTGTTCTAATGAGGCAATTCCTGGTGGGCTCCAGAGAGACCATGTCATGATTAGAAGCTTGGAAATTTCAGCCTCACCCACACCCTCCAGGAAGGGAAGAAGAGCTGGAGATTGAGTTCATAATTGAAACATACCTATGTGATGAAGCCTTTATAAGAATCCCCAAAATATGAGACTTAGAGAGCTTCTTGGTTGATGAACATATGTCTATGCCCAGAGGGCAGTGTACCCCAGCTCCACAGGGATAGATGCTCCTGTATTCAGGACACTTCCAGACCTCTATGTATCTTTTATCTGGAAGTTCATTTGTAGCCTTTACAATATCCTTTATTATATAATAACAGGTAAACGTATTTCCTTAATTCTGGGAGGTGCTCTAACAAATGACTGAATTAAAGAGAAGTTCATGGGAATCTCTGATTTGTAGTCAAGTTAGACAGAAGTTGTAGATAACCTGGGAGCCCACCACTTGTGGGTGGTGTCTGAAATAGAAGAGCCTTGTGAGACTGAGCCTTTAACCTGTGGGGTCTGCTGCTAACTCTAGCCAGTCAGCATTAGAATTTCTTTTTCTTTTTTAAAATTTTTTAATGTTTATTATTTTTGAGAGAGAGAGACAGCGCGAGTGGGGAAGGGACAGAGAGACAGGGAAACACAGATTCCAAAGCAAAGTCTAGTCTCCAAGCTGTCAACACAGAGCCCTATGTAGGGCTCAAACTCATGAACTGTGAGATCATGACCTGAGACGAAGTCGGGCGCCTAATTTCTTAGTGTGGAAAACCTAACATCTGGTGTCAGAAATGTTGTGAGTCATATAAGAGTGAAGAAAAACACAGTGCATCTTTCCTATCGACAGGTTAATGAAATATCACAGGCAGAACATACCAGGTAACCATTACTCAGATCAAGAAATAGAACAATAGATGGGGAGCTTAGGTGGCTCAGTTACTTAACTGTCTGACTTTGGATCAGGTCATTATTTCATGGTTCATGGGTTTGAGCCCCACATCAGGCTCTGTGTTGACAGCTCAGAGTCTGGAGCCTTCTTCTGAGTCTTCCTCTCTCTGCCCCTTCCCAACTCATACTTTCTCTCTCTCTCTCTCTCTCTCTCTCTCTCTCTCTCTCTCCTCTCTCTCTCAAAAATGAATAAACTTTTAAAAAAAAAAAAAAAGAACAATAGAAGTTTAAACCATTTTAGATGTCTTTCTTATGCCTCCCCAAGGATAATAGTCCACCTAATCGACTTCTAACAGCATAGACTAATTTTGCTTGTTTTAAACTTTATTTAAATGGGATAATGCAATGTGTATCCTTTGTGTCTAATCTTTTTTGCTCAATAGTGTGGGGGTGGGGTGGGGGAAGAGGGAGAGAAGAGGCATTTATGTATATGAAAGTATTTTGTCCATTTTCACTGCTGAACAGTAACAATTTTATTAATACATACAATAACTTATTTATTCTACAATAATTAATCATTCTACTGTAGATAAACATCTGAATTCCTCCCATTTTACTGTGATGGTGAAGAGTGCTGTTATTAGCATTTTTGTTCATGACTTTTGCTACATGTGGATACACGTGTCTATTGTACATATACCTAAGAGTCAAACTGCTAGTTCATTAGATAGGTATGCTTAGCTTTAATAAAATTCAGTCTAACAGTTTTCCAAAGTGATTTACAGCAGTCTACATTTCTATAGCAGTGTTTATCCATTCCAGTTGCCCTACATCCTTGCCAACATTTGACATTATTACAATTTTGAAACTTTAAAATTTCATTAAATGTTCTGTTCAATTCCACATTAAGCATCTACTTTTTGCTGGAATTTCCATCTTTCCTAAGATGCAAATATGAATTAGGCATGATCTACCTTACTCCAAGACCTTCTTGCCATTTGTTAGAAATAATTTCATAACTTAATTATTCCTTTTCCTTCAAGTCAACTATACTTATGCAAAAAGTATAAGTATACTTTTTAAAATTATATCTTTTAAAATCCCAGGACTTTACCGGACACCTGGGTGTCTCAGTCAGTTAAGCGTCCAACTTTGGCTCAGGTCGTGATCTCATGGTTCATGATTTTGAGCCCCTTATTGGGCTCTGGGCTGACAGCTCAGAAACTGGAGCCTGCTTCAGATTCTGTATCTCCTTTTCTCTCTGCCCTTACATCTCTCTCTCTTTCTCTCTCTCTCTCTCTCTCAAAAATAAATGGACATTTAAAAAAATTCCAGGAAGTTACTTTGGAATGCTAAATCCATAAATAGTTGAGAAATTTATTCCAAAAATGTTGTGTAATTAACTGAATTACTCTGAGGAAAAACCTAGAGGCAGTTCACATATTAACAAGAGTCTCATTAGCAATATGCCTATAAACTGCTGCAACCATAATAAAACATTAAACGTTTCACCTATAGCAATTAGTAAGGAATTTCACCATAAGTAGAAGTAAAATTTTTCAAAATAAGATTATTGCTTGAGTAAGCATTTCAGGTTGGATACTTATGGGAAGTTACATTGGAGTGCAATTGTAAAGTAAGTATAATGGGATATCTTTTAGGAGATCAAACAGACCAAAATAATGACTTATTTCAAGCCACTTGTCAAAATGAATAACTAACTCAATAAGAAAAGGAAAAAGTGAGCGATATTTTATAAAGTTGTTATATCCAACTTGAGGAATGAAGTTTTCCTTTTTTCTTTTTTTTCTTTTTTTGGTGTTTATATATTTATTTTTGAGAAAGAGAGAGCATAGGGAGGGGCAGAGATAGAGAGAGAGAAAGAGAGACAGAGAATCACAAGCAGGTTCCATGCTGACAGCATAGAGCCCGACATAGGGCTCAAACCCACAAACCATGAGATCATGACCTGAACTGAAATCAAGAGTCAGACACCAAACCTACTGAGCCACTCATGTACCCCTGAGGTGTTTTTCATTCTTAGGACTTGTTAAATATGACATCAGCAACACCAAAGAGGCTCCTTCTGGGGGCAAGATAAAGAAAGATGAAAAGGAAGAAAGCAAAGATAAGTTTTAGGTAACCAAAGAGTCATTGCAATGACTCCAGCCTATCCTGCTGGCCCATGGGGTCCTAGCTTAGAAGTCACTGGATGGGTTAGTAATCTTTTCTATGTCCCAGGTTATACACTGCTTCTCCGTGGTAAACTTCTGGAACATCTCGTTAGGGGCACGTTTGTATCCATGATTGAAGACAGTACAGGCAGAGGTGGGATCTTTCAGAAATAGACTTCCCATATTGCTGAGTGTGTCCATTATGTTCATTCATAGAACAAACTTTGAACGAGAGTGTACATGCTCTGGAAGTTGACAGCTACATCATGGCAAAATGACAGACATAGGCCAGGTGCCTAGTATGTCATTATTGAGCCCTGGGCACTGCCTCCCTCCCAACTTGCCCAGTCAACTCCTAGAAAGCCATGATTTTCCCAGAAATGCTCTCTTAACTGCTGATCCATAAGGTCAGAAATTCTTTTTTTTTTTTATTAAAAAAATGTTAATGTTTATTTCTTTTTGAGAGAGAGAGAGAGCGAGTAAGCTCAACTAGGGGAGGGGCAGAGAGAGAGGGAGACACAGAATCTGAAGCAGGCTCTAGGCTCTGAGCTGTCAGCACTGACCCAACACAGGACTCAAACTCACAAGCCGTGAGAACATGACCTAAGCCAAAGTCGAACGTTTAACAGACTGAGCCATCCAGGTGCCCCCATAAAGTCTGAAATTCTACGCATTATTAATGCTCTCTTTAATGGAAAACACTTTTGCCCGTAGTCCTTTTAGAGTCTGAAAATATTCCTGGGAGATTAACTGCTTTATCCCATAACAAAAGAGATTGGAATTGTATGTGTCCTTAAGGCAAAGAGGAATAAGAGAAATATGTTCTTTGTAAACATTTTATTTATGTAAATTCAAGTTAGTTAACATACAGTAGTTTTGGTTTCGGAGTAGAACCCGGTGATTCATCACAAGAAATACTTTCTTTAGGGAAAATATCATGGGAAAGAAACATTTTGGAGATGTCTGAAGAAAAGGTTGATCTCCTTCATAATTGTTGCCTGTGACTGACATCACATAATTATATCATGAGTGTAGATCCCTTGCTGATGAAAAGTGAAAAAAGAAAAAGAAGAAAAGGATAAAGTGGATTAAATCTACCCCAGGCACATGAATTCTTATTGGGCTTTAAATCATTTCTTTAGGACCTGGGAATCATGGGCTGATAGTTATTTTCACGAATCTTGTATGCCAACAATTATGTTCTTCTTCCTTGGATTTTGCCTTGGTTTTCAGACAATGCTCTCAGGAATCTGAAATAGATACTGAAATATACTGGGGTAACATGATTATTACATCTGTTGCTGTAATTTGATTATCGTAATTATTCTCACAGAGAATATAGTATTCTTAACAATCGAAATAGCAGGAGAGGAATGTAATTTTAAAAAATCACTATTTACAAATACAGGCTGTTTCCATAGAATGTGTCTCAAGTCAGTGAATATACAACTACTCACCAGCCAAGCTTGCTCTGTAAGATGTGCTGTGAAGGATAAATTAAGAAAATGACAACTTTAATGAGATAAGATCTTGTGAAAATATTTCCTGACCTTAGAGTTTTCATTGGGAAGTTTTTACTGGTAACACTTTCATTGATGTTGCTTATATGACTTAACCAGGTCGAATTTGATGATATTCACATCCTTAACAGTTTAGAGTGATTGCTCTGTCATCCGGTCTTGAGTTATTATTAGGCAATGATAGAAAATGCAGAGAAGACTTGATGTAATCATAAATTTTCCATGTCCCTCTCCTCTCTGTTGGGGTACAGACCTGAAAACCATTTTCCTTGCATAATTTAATTAACCTGTCACTTTATTTTGGAGGCTTGCTAATTCATGATCCAAAAGGACTGATTTATGGAGCATTACGAGGACAAAAGCTAGATGCTGAATAAAATTAAGAAGCATAAGTATAATGTAAGGGTAGAATTATTTTTGAATTAACATCAATTATAAAATGAGTTCAGAAAAGTATTTACTGCTTAAGGTGAAAAGTCCACAGATTATTGATCTGATTTTCTTTTTCAGGTGAATAGAGTTTCCTGTTATTTCTTATTGAAGAATTAAAATAATATTGAAGGATAGTAACAGCAATTTTTAATAGTGCCAGTTGTTTAACAGATAATATGCTAGTTTTAATTGATACATACAATTTCTATTCTCACAGGAAGTTGCTAGGTAAAAATTATTCTTAATGATTATCAGATGATGCTCAGGGAATGTTATTATTCTAACTTAGTTTACGAAACTTATTGTGATGTCAAAAGAAAATTAAAGTGTATGAAAACTTGGAAAATAGCCACAGTTGAATTTGGAAGACTCTATTCCTCAAAAATTTTAAATATTAAGAATCAATTGAAAGAAGTTTCCTAAACATATTGTTTTCTGAAGAATATCTAAGATACTCTCTTTTAGAAGATCAGGAAGCCATCTTGGAAGATACAAAAGCATGTATTCTTTAATGGCTGGAAGCATTTATAAATAAAAGGAGGAGATTGAGTGATACAAGAATGGTTAGTTAGAAGGGAGGAAAGATATAATTCTCTTGACCTTTAAATGTTAGTCCTTTCCTTGTTAGGGGCTTAGCGTAAGGCTATGTAGAGTGGAAGCTTAACATGTACACAGTAGGCCAGAAAGGGTCTTAACTGAAGGGTGTGTCGGGTGGGGTCCTTTGGCATACTCTGAAAAGTTCCAGTTATTCTTCTGCATTCTTCCCAGATCTGGGTCATTATGGGTGGAGACAGGCAGTGAGCTACAAGTAGGTGGCCTATATTGTATGTGAAGGGGATTAGTGAAATGGATAGCCTCTATTTATAGGCAGTAGTTTCTACACTTAGACCTAAGTAACAGGGACCCTCACCCTTGCCTCCACCCCACCCTCACATTATAGAGGGCCCCTCTTGACCCTCTTCTGGCTGTGCCTCAACCCTGGAGTTGGAGTTTTTGGGACTAATGCAACAAGGCTACCAAGCCCCTCTCCTTCTAATCATGTGTGGGTACCTGGGGTCTCAGAATTCCCTGCTCAATGGCCCTGGTCCTGCCTCCAGGCTCTATGAGACTCTTTCAGGGTCTGATTCTTCTAAGAATGGGCCACATCACACATTGGATCACTTTTACACTTAAGACCTAGTCAAAGGGAAGCTATTTGCAGGCATGTAGGACAGAATCTGGACATGTATGTATGTATGTGGGGCACATCCTGACGTGGGATGAAGCCAAAGATGGCAAAAGAGGTGACTCAGCTAGGGATTAAGTGCTGGGGCATACTTTTGCTCACCTTTTGTTCCAGCACAGAATTTCCAGGAGCCCAAGAATTCTAATTAAGATCCTATCCTTCCAGAGCATTATGAAAGTATATTTGTCAAGAACATATTTTATTAACAGACTGTGAGCTTGACTTATAATATTTAAACATTCAGACAACAGCAGGTGGATTTCCATTTGTGCTCCTGGTTCAGGCAGGCCCTGCTGATGTTAAGACCCTGTGGATGTTGGGCCTACTGAATATTCTAGTTAAAACTATGTATGTTTACATTCTCCAAGAACACAGTCTCTTTCATCCTTAGCACCTAGCACAATGCCTGATGTACAGTAAGAACTCAAATAGTTGTGGAACAAAGAACTAAATTTGAGTTGCTCTTTTAAACTGAGTCATGAAAATTCCTGTCTCTCCAGCAGACACTCCTAACGTAGGAGGTAAAAGCCAACATTTTCTGCAACAGAGAATATTTTACTTGTGTAAATCACCTGGCAATATTTCTGTCACTTCGGAGGTCCACAGTAAATGCTACCTACCATTATTAATTATACAGCCTGTGAATTGTGAATTCCAGAGATTTTTATTGGTTGAGGCTCAGGAAGTGTGGCTCTTTAAAATGTGTGATCAATTTTTTTCACATCATAAAAGTTTCCATGAAATGATTTCTTGCCACATGAATAATTTAGCATCTATCTTAATTGGTAGGTTCCAACACTTGTCAAACTATTTACTTGATTAACTCTACAGCTATGACAACCTCAGAGTAGATACAAATTTCATTTCAAGCTATCTTTTAAGTAGGAGAATTGTGTTGCCCTCAAACACTAATCTGCCTGTTAGTTTGAAATTTTCATATTTGACATTTTTTGGAGGATTCATGGTCTGTACCCAGCCTTTAATTTCAAAAACACCCCTGTAGGTTTCTCAAGCATAGTTCATGCTGGAATCAGCAGAGGGTTTAAGTTACAGGAGGAAATACAGCATATATTTGATAAATGACTGAGGGAATGAATCTCATTTCTTAAAAAGAATCTGTCCCAAGGATACAGCATCTACCCATTAGTTTGCCCAAGTTTATCCTCTGTTTATCCCTAGAAGTGGCTGAGCCATAATTATTTCAGTCCTCCATCTACAAAAAACAGGCAAAAATATCTTGACTCGGTTAGATTCATATATATTCTACCTTTTAAAAACTTCAATACCACATTTGCCTATTTGAACAGTGTTTCTCTAATAAAACAAGGATTACGATGGCCCTTCTAAGTTTAGTTTCAGATAAACCCTTGTCTTTCTAGAAAAAATTGCATGGCAGTGGTAAGGGAGAGTAGTTTATTGGAGTTTTGACTGTATAACATGAACTCAGTCTCTTTCTTTTGTAGCTGACATAATTCAATCCAATCCAATTCTAAAGAAGAGCAGATTAACTCATTGTAGGGGACAGGTAAAACCTACTTACATAATTTTTCTTCCTTTTTTAAAAAAATATGTTTATTTTTGAGAGCAAGAGACAGAGCATGAGTGGGAGAGGGGCAGAGAGAACAAGGGAGGCACAGAATCTGAAACAGGCTCCAGTCTCTGAGCTGTCAGCACAGAGCCCAACGTGGGGCTCTAACTCAGGAATGATGAGATCATGACCTGAGCTGAAGTCTGATGCTTAACTGACTGAGCCACCCAGGTGACCCTATATTTTATCTTCCATGGGTTCTCTTTCATTTTATTTGTAATGTTTTCTCCTTTTTTTTTTTACTTTAGTTTTAATTGTATATACTACTCAAAATACTTTTGAAAATAAGCCGGATTTAAATACTATATGCTCCATAGTATAAACTCTCAGAAATCAGGGTTGTTGTACATTTTCAGTACCTGTCTCAATGCCTGCATCCAGTATACTTATAATATGAATGCAGCCAATAGATGAATAGGAGTAGGCAGACCCTTTGAATATTTCAGAGAGATCCAAAATTCTAATAACAGGTTTCAAAATTCACATGAGGCTATAATTTTTCAGGAAGAAATGTTATTGTGGGCAAGAGAAACCAAATTTCACTCTCCTATACTCATGCCATCTAATAGCATTAATGATGAATCAACCCAGTTACAGGCAACATCTGTTGCCTGGGCCCAAGTGCTGGGGAGAACATTGCGGGGGGGGGGGGCGTCAATCTTCTAAAAATAATTTGTTCTATACCTTCTCTACCCCTATTTTTCTCCAAAGAGATATTTAGATACCTAAGAGAATTCAGCTTAGGTTTATCGTGATGAAGATTTAAGCTATGTAGGAAAAGCACGTTTGGCTTCATCTTTCCAGATGTTCTTCCCCACCATTCCTAGAAAAACACCCACCTTCTCCATATATGCTTGCCTGCTGTTCACTCTGAGGAATTGCATTTTTGCTGCTCTGTTGAGGCGTGCTGCCTCACTGAATGTGAGCTTGGCATCAGTAGACTTGGAAGAGTTGATCGTGGACAATTTTACCATGATCGACAAGGAGAATAAACCAACGTGTTGCACACTAGGCATTGTAGCCCCATGAGACAGTAACAATGGACCGATGATCCTTCCAGAATTAGAAATGTATGTGGCTAGAAGAATGATGGCAATCATAGCAATCCATAAATAAAATGCTGTATTTGTAGCTATATATATATATCTACTTATGTATGATAAATATGTGTAATACTGTATATATATGTATAATACTGTATTTATAGCTTTCACATTATCTTATTTGATCCTTATAATATCTCTGTGAGTTAAAGAGAATTATTATTAGTATACTCATTTCAGAGTTGAGAGAACTGATGCTCAGAAAGACAGAGGAGCTGGTTCAAGCTCATATTCCTCACACTGTCACTAAGACAGAAATGTGGCTCTAGGCCATGCTGGATCTCTGGTTCTATCCTACAGGCCACAATTCAAATAAAAATTAGCCACAAAGGAGGAAAGAAAGAGTGGATCTTCGTTTGCTACAAAGGGATGTTTTCTTCAAGATTCTGAAAGGATGAAAAAGGGGAGCCAATTTAAAGTCCTTAGGAAAATAGTATAAATAGTAGCCAAGGCTTTCCCCAATTGCTCAGTGTTGGAATTTGAAAACTTACCTCAAAATGGATTCAATACATGTGCTATATTGAGCAAGTACTGCCCTAGATTAAATGAGTATTTTCATCTTCAGAAAGTGACTCCATTTCAATTTAAGTAAAATTAATTATTTCTTTCCCTCCAAAAATGTAATGTTCTCATTTAAACAACAAATGGCTAAGCCAAGCATATTTACTACATGTTAGGTAGTCATCTAAGTAACTTTATATAATTTTATCTCATTGAATAAAAAACCCTAGGAATTTATTCCAATAATTATGTCCATTTTACAGATGAAGAAATTGAGGCACAAATTGGTTAATAAATTTCCTGAGGTCACGCAGCTTATAACCAGCAGAGGCAGAGTTTGAATCTGTATCACAACTTTTACTCTTGACACCAGGTTTTAGTGTCTCAAATGAACAGCAGACGTACATTTCTCTGATAGAACATGATTAGCAATAAAATTTCTTAGTGAAGAACTTTCTTTCACAAAAATTACTGCCTAGTATAAAATTCAACATTTTATTTGGCATGCTTTCAACTCCACAATAAGAAATTTGATAGTGTGGCCACTGTGGTTTCAAATGAAATAGAGCAACACCAAAGGGTCTTTTCTCACTTGAACTTCCGGGCCCTCCAGATGCTAATGCTTATTGTGCTCATGTATATTTTCTGAAGATAATCTCTAGGAGGGGACAATACAATTATGAGACCATAGTGACCACCTGTGGATCAGGTGAAGTGTGCCACGGTTTGCTAAATCCCTTGAAAATAGAAATTAAATTACTTACATAGAAAGTCACCACAGTCATCCTGAGACTGTCCCTCTGAATTGTTTCTTGGGAAAACACACAGAAGCAGTATGATCTTAATTATAAAAATGAAAGTTCTAAAAAGAAATACACCAACAGAAAACAGTAGTTACCTCTACATAGTAGACGGATAATGGACTTTTTAATATGTTGTTTGAAAATGTTCTAGGATAAACATATGTTGCTTTAAAAAATGATATGGAAAGTGATATGTATTGCTTTAAAATTATAGAAAATACATAGGAAAATGAATTAAGATAATTGCTAAGAAAGTAGCTGGTATACATTCTTTTTTTTTTGTTTTTAAAGCAGGTTCCACACCCAGCATGGAGCCCAGTGCAGGGCTTGAACTCATGACCTTGAGATCAGTATCTGATCTAAAATCAAGAGTGGGACACTTAACCAACTGAGCCATCCAGGTGCCCCTGTAAATGTTATTATTATTAAAAAGAAATGGTGGGGAGCCTTGGTGTCTCAGTCAGTTGAGCATTGGACTCTTGATTTTGGCTTTGGTCCTGATCTCATTGTTGTGAGATTGAGCCCTGCATCAGGCTCTGCATTGACAGTGCAAGACCTGCTTTAGATTCTCTCTCTCCATCTCTCTCTGCCCCTCCCCAACTTGTATGCATACATGTGTGCGCTCTGTCTCTCACAAAGTAAATAGTTGAACATTTATAAAAAATGAAAAGAAGTAGTGATTATGTGACATGATGCTGGTGTTCGCTAACTCTATGGTGGTAATTATTTTATAATATATAATTATATCGAATCAACTTGTAGTATACTTTAAACTTACACAATGGTGGGTATCAATTACATCTCAGTTACACTGGAAAATATAAACAAGTATAAATTAATCAATATACTGAAGCATGTCACAAAAGTGGTAAATTTGAAAACTTAAATTACAATATTATGATTTGAGTTTGATTACTAATCAATGACATATATAGAGAATTTACTGTTATAACTTCTATAACAGGGGTTAGCAAACTTTCTCTGAAAAGGGCCACATAATAAATATCTCAGGTTTTGGAGGTCAATAAATCTCCATCACAGCCACTCAACTCAGACAATGTAGTATATAAGTAGCCAAAGACAAGATGGAAGCAAATAAGCATAGCTGTGCTCCCATAAAGCTTTATTTAAAAAATAGTTAGTAGGTTAGATTTGTCCTGCAGACTGTAATTTGTTGATCCCTACATAAAATATTATGTGGCAAGTTATAGAGTTAAAGAATATTAAAGCTGGGGCACCTGGGTGGCTTAGTCGGTTAAGCGTCTGACTTTCGCTTAGGTCATGATCTCGCGGTTCGTGGGTTCGAGCCCCGCGTCAGGCTCTGTGCTGACTGCCAGCCCAGAGCCTGGAGCCTGTTTCAGAGTCTCTGATTCCCTCTCTCTGTGACCCTCCCCTGCTCACGCTGTCTCTCTTTCTCTCCCAGAAATAAATAAAACATTAAAAAAATTTTTAAAAAAAAGAATATTAAAGCTAAGGGAAAGTAAAAGATTATCTAAGCTAAATCCCCTCAATTTGTAGATGTTCCCTGAAGAGACAGAAGCAATATTGGATAGTAGTGATAAATAAGTACTTACGTTTTAAGAAGACTTTGATTTGAGTTCCAAATTACTGAACCTCTCTAAGCTTTAATTTCCACATCCATAAAGTGAAGATAATAATAATACTTCATAGAGTTACTGAACTCTTAAATAACAACTTAAGTTAAAAGCTTAGTTCAAATTCTGGCGTATAAAAATTACTCATTAAATGTTAGCTAGTATTAACATCTGTGGTCACATGTTGACTGGTGGAAAAGTCAAGCATCTACTCCAACGTTGCTAGAGCCTCTTGACATGGCTTTAACTGTAACTGTAACTACTAAATTCAGCACTGTAGAAAGTGGTGAACAAAGCAGATGAGGTCTCTGCTGTCACTGCTCTGACTTCATAGCAGTAAGAGGGAGACTGAATATACCCATATACATAAATAAGATAATTTCAGATAGTAAAAACTGCTCTGAGTAAAATGAAACAGTGCAATGAGGCATATAGCTACTGGGTGGGGTATAGGTAGTCGTGCAGTTTACTCTAGATTTGTGCCTACCAATAATGTAGCCACTGGCTAATAGAAAGACAGCAAGGAAGGTGGGCAGACAGAGACAGAGAGAGAGAGGAAGGAAGGAAGGAAGGAAGGAAGGAAGGAAGGAAGGAAGGAAGGAAGGAAGAAAGAAAGGAAGGAAGGAAGGAAGGAAGGAAGGAAGGAAGGAAGGAAGGAAGGAAGGAAGAAAGGAAGAAAGGAAGGAAGGAAGGAAGGAAGGAAGGAAGGAAGGAAGGAAGGAAGGAAGGAAGGAAGAAAGGAAGAGGAAGGAAGAAAGAAAGGAAGAGGAAGGAAGAAAGGAAGGAAGAAAGAACGGAAGAAAGGAAGGAAGGAAGGAAGAAAGGAAGGAAGGAAGAGGCAGAAAGATAGAGGAAGGAACTCACTGAGAAAATATTAAGTAAGGGAAATACATACCTGATTTACATATTTAGATATCAATCTGATGCCTATGTGGAGAATGAACTGTTAGGTAGTACAACAGAAGTATGGGATCTTATAGGAGACCATTGTAGGTGGGAGATAATGGTGGCTATGGATGGAGGTGGAAAAGACAAGAAAACATTTAGATTATATTTTGAAGGTAATATTCACTAGACATGCTGTTGAACTGGATGAGTAGAGGGAGAAAAAGGAATATTAAGGATTATAGTTGATCTTTTGAAAATGGATGTGGTAATTATGAATGAAGTTAGAGCAGAGTTGGGGGAGAAAATCAGGAGTTCTGATAGACATATGTGTTAGTTTCCTGTGGCTGCTGTGACAAAGCATCACAAATGTGGTGGCTTAAAACCACAGAAACGTATTCTCTCACAGTTCTGAAGGGCAGAAGTCCAAAATCAGTTCCAGTGGACTGAATTCCAGATATCACATGCCCTTTGGAGGCTCAATCCCATATCCTACCTTCCAGCTTTCAATGGCTGCTGGCATTACTTGACTCCATGGTCACATTGCCATTTCCTCTTCTGTATGTCTTCTGTTCTACCTATGTACATTTTTTTTTCTTGTCCCCTCTTAGAAAGACACATTTTACTGCACTTAACTTCTACCCAGATAATTCAGAATAATTTCCTCATCTCAAGATCCTTAGCTTAGTGACATCAGCAAAGACTTGTTTTTCTCCAAATAAGGTCAATTCATAGGTTCTAGGGATTAGGGTGTGGATATCTTTTGGGGGACCATTTCCAGCCTACCACAATACCTGAGAGGAATCCTGAGCTGAATACATGCACCTAAACCTGAAAAAGGTTTTAGGAGCTAAAGAATCATCAGTGCATTGATGGCTTGTGACGCCATGGGACAGGTTTGATCACTTAGGAGGGAAGGGGAGGGCTAAGGACTGGCACCTGGAACATTCCCAAACTTGGTAGTCTGCCAGAGAAGATTCCTGCAAAGAAGAGAGAAAAGGAATAGGGAAAGAAACTGGAAGATGTGGTGCCTTATAATCCAAAGTAGAAAAATATTTTAAGGGATAGGTCACCCAATGCATCAAATGCAAATAAGAGATCAATTAAGATGGGATAAAGAATCAACCATTTCCTCTGGTAAAGAAGAGTTAGTGAGTGGGGAACATAAAATTCTAAGTAAAATTGGTGAGAAGGAAATGGGAGTTCTATTTCTGGCAGTATGGTGTTCTCAATAATCTGACAACCTCACAGTTTAAAAAAAGAACTTGAAATGTTTGATAAAATATAGCAAACATCCTCTCAACTATATGGCAGAACTCACCAAAAAAAAAAAAAAAAAAAAAAAAAAAACCCAAAAAACTGTAAAATCCTCAGAGCTCCAAAGCAAAGAGGAAGCTGAAAACAGAGGGTGAAACCATCACAGAAGTTCTGCTGGTCTGGAAGTATTTGTCCATCTGAGATGCAGTCTTTAACGGCTGTCAGGTTTTGGTATTTGAGACACATACCTAAACTAGCCTTGAAATGTGATTTATGACAATACTTGCTTTCCAGAAGGAAAGATGACAATAGAAAATTTCAAACCTGACTTGGCATCTGGATTAAAAAACAAAACAAAACAAAACTTCCTGGACAATTTTAACCACAGTTCTATTTATAAGGGTTGGGTTTTGAATTTATAATTTTGTCCAGGGCTGTAAATACCAAGCCAAGAAATTAATAAAAGTGGTCCTGGAACAATAACTTAGGTTAGTGGAACAAGACTAAGAAACTGTACAATAATGGTGTGCCCTCAACCCAGAAAATATAGAATTTCTAACTCTAAATACAAGAGTAGAAACACAAGAGAAAACAAGCCACCATAGCCGAACTGCAGAGGGAAAATCAAGAAGAGTTGGATTCCTTAGACCTTCAGATAATGAAAGCTGATTTCATACTTTATTTATTTGATTATTAAGCTTTAAAGAAGTAGTATTAAAAAGCATAAAGAAATAAAAAGTTGAGTCAAATTCATGAGAAACCCAATGCTAATCAAAAAGTAGACAGATTTGAACAAAGCACCAAGTAGAAAATTTGAAATTAAATATATAATAACTGGAATTTAAAATTCTGTGGATGAGTTAAATAACATATGAAATCCAGCAGAAAAACAAATAACTAAATTAGAAAACAACCCCTAAGGAAAGAGACACAAAGGATTAAAACTCTGAAAGAGAGGTTAGGATATGTAGAAGATTGAATGATGTATGAGTTAATTACTGCTACATAACAAACCACCTGAAAACATAATGGTTTATGAAAACACTAGCTTATTTCTCATTTTGTGAGATGGGTGGGCAGTCTTGTTGCTAGTTTCACCTGGACTCATATTTACTTACTTGGGACTATCTTAAATATTGATTAGGCTCAGCCTGGACAATTGGGATAGTTGAACCTCTCTCCTCATAAAATCTTCATCCCCAAGATGTCTAGATCAGCTTTCTCACACGATGGTGCAGTGTTCCAAGGGACCAAACTGTCATACTCAAGTGCATTATCAAGCCTCTTATGTCATATTTGATAATATCTCATTGGCAAAGGAAGTCACAGGGACATATCTAAAGCCAATATGGAAAAGAATAATCTTGGAATACTGAGAAACACGACAGTAATATTTCTTTCAAATGAGAAATCCTAACATGCATCTTAATGGAATTCTAGAAAGAATGGAAAGATTAACAGTTAAGAGAAATGGAGAGGGGCAATATTCTAAGAGTTAGTGGCTAAGACTTTTCCAGAATTGACTATAATATATATATAGACTTGGAATATTCAACTAATCCAAAGTAACCTCCATCTTAACCCACAGTATAAGGTATTGGAGAGCCAAGTGAATTACTTAAAAACAGCTACAAACAAACAAACAAACAAAAGCAGCTACAGAAAAAATATTATCCACAAAGGAATAACAATTAGATTAATAGTTAACTTCTCAACTCTAATGATGATGTCAGAAAGTAAGATAGTATTTTCAAAAGCTGAGCCAAAATAACTGTCAACATAGAAATCTATATACCCAATAAACACCATCTTTCAGAATAAAACTGAAATAGAGATTTTCAGAAAATTGAAAATTGGCAGAGTTTGCACATAAGTGGCTATCAATAAAGGAAAATTTGAACAATATATTTTAGGAAAAAGGAAGTGACTCTAGAAAGAAATCTGAGATGCAGAAACCAATGACTAGAGAAGAAATTGAGAAACATGGGCATCTAAACTCACATTGGCTATAGAAAACAATAATAATGAGGCCTGGTCTGGAGGGTACAAATACAAATATAACAGTAAGTTGAGACATGAGATGTTACAGCATATTGGATGTTCTTATGTTGATTAGAAGAAGCACAAAAATGCTGACACATTTTTAGGATTTGTTAGGTATGACCATTTACCATTTAGAAATAAACCACTAGTAAAATAGAAATAGAAACTAAACAAGTGTAGACAATATTTCAAAGTAAAAAGACAGAAACTGAAAGAAAGCAGGAGAAGAAAAAAATCATAGAAGAAGCAAGGTAAATATAACAAAAAATGTGTATGTATCAGTAATTTAAAGACATATAAAGTTCCATTTAAATACAGTGATAAAGGAAAAAGAAGGCAGGTAGGCTTTACCTATATATTATTTAGCCATAGGCACTCCTAAATATAAGAACGCAGAAATATTAAAAATAAAGGCATGAAAGGTATAAGCCAGAAAATATTAACAAACATAAAGATGGCATAGCAGTATTAATACCAGCTTTGAGAGTCTTGTTTTTAAAGGTCTTTATCCTTAGGGACAGAGAGGGAAATTTCAGAGTTAGTGACACAATTCATGAAGAAAACAATAGAAAATTCCAAGCTGGGGACACATGGAGGTCCTGGGGCAGTGGCCTGCAGAGAGGTTGGAAAAGCTTCTCACCCCTTCCCACGAATCTCCCCACTATGTATCTTCATCTGGTTGTTCATCTGCTCCACTTTAATCCTTGCCATCATTCATGGGAAGAGAAGATTTGAAACTGTCGCACCACATATAAGGAAGTCTCTTCAACCCTCCAAGCTTTCGGCTTTTTATTTAGGGTGAACATTATATACCTGGAGATGAAAATGCAAGTATAAGGAGTGACTTCAGCAAAATGGCAGTATGGGAATTTCTAGCGCCCATCTCCTAGCAGGAATGTAAATTTGAGAAGCAATCCATGGACAAAAATAACTTCATAAGATCTAGATTCTTGGTGAGGAATGACAGAATCTGAGCAAAGCATAGAAATAAGGAAAGATGCAGTGGTAGCATAAAAATGATAGATTCATATTACCTTCCTCCTCTTTCCCCCAAGCCAGGACAGTGCAGCACAGATACTCCCTCCTTGTGGAGTAGAGTGGGGTGAGGGCCCAACTTTACCACAGGCCCCAGTGCTGGCCCACCCCAGCACTAGGCCAAGTCCTGCAGCTCCAGCCTCCCAAAGGGCTCCCATGAACCCAGGCCTCTGGTTCACCTCTGGGCTGACAGGCTCCCATAGCCCCAGATGACTTCTGGGACACCAGGAAACACTTGTGGCCCCCAGCTCCCAGCAGGCTCCCATGAACCCATGCTTTTGACATATCCCAATGCTGTCTGATTCCAGAGGCTCTGGGTGGTTCCTGTGACCCCAGGACCCCAATCACCCCCATGAACTCAGCCTCCTGGTGTGCCCCCAGAACCCAGGCTCCCAGTCATACCCAGCATCAGGCTGATTACCATGGACCCAGGTTTTGATCCCCTCTTGCACCAGGCTGATTCCAGCAGCCCCAGGTCCCCAGCCCATCTCAGTGGCAGGCCAGCACCTGTGGACAAAGACTATAAACCAGCTCTTAAGGATCCAAGCTCTTGACCTGTGCCAGTGTTAGATCAGCCCCTGTAGACCTAACTTCAAGGCCAGCCCCCAAACCCCCAAATTACAGGCCAACTCCTGTAGCCCAGGCTTTGGTCTAATCTCAGCACTGTGTGGGACTCCATGACCTAAGTCTCTAGGCTGTCTGCTGCAAAAGTAGGCTGCCAACCAGTCACAGTATCAGATTGGCTTTTGTGGATCCAGATGCTGGGCACATCCCAGTGGTCCTTGTTACCTGTTTGGCCCCATTAAACCAAAGCTCGAGGCTGATCCTTGTGTACCCATGAAACAGGTCTGTTCATTTCCTGACCCAGGAACCAGACTAGTCTATTGTGGGACTCTAGCAGCAAGCCTGACAGCAGACATCCTCACCCAGAATCTCCAGACAGGCTGACTGGTGCAGAGGACTTGAATGGACATTTTTCCAAAGACATGCAAAATTGCCAACAGATACATGAAAAGATGCTCAACGTCACTAATCATCAGGGAACTGCAAATAAAAAACACAATGAGATATTACCTCACAGTGGTTAGAATGGCCATCATCAAAATAGAAATGAGATAGTGTTGATGACAGGGAGAAAAGAGAATCCTCGTACACTGTTGGTTAGACTGTAAACTAGTATAGCCGCTATGGAAAATGGTATGAAAATTCTTCAGAAACTAAAAACAAAGCCATCATATGATCCAGCAATCCCACCTCTGCATATATTCATAGGGAATGAAGTCCCTGTCTCAAAGAGATATCTGTACTTCCACATTCATCACAGCATTATTCACAATCACCAACATATAATCAACCTTAGTGTCCATCAACAAATGAATGGATAAAGAAGATGTGATGTATATATTGTATGTACAATGGAATATTGTTCAAACATTAAAAAAAAAAGAAAATCCTGCCATTTGTTACAATATGGATGGGCCGTGAGGGCATTATACTAAGTGAAATAAATCAGATAGAGAAAGACAAATACTAGATGTTTTTACCTATATATGGAATCTTTAAAAAGCCAAACTTAAAGAAATAGACAGTACAATGGTATTTACCGGGGTGGGGGGAAACAGGAAATGGGGTGATGTTGGTCTAACTTGATGGTCAGAGATGTTGGTACAAACTTCCAGCTATAAGATAAGTAAGTTCTGGAGGTGTAATGTACATCATGGTGGTTAAAATGAACAATTCTGCATTAGATATTTAAAAATTGCTAATAGATTTTTTTTGGTAATTTGTATTTATTTTTTCATATGGATTTTTCATTTTGTTTTATTTTATTTGTTTTGTTTTATTTTTAATAATTTATTGTTAAGTTAGCTAACATACAATGTAGTCTTGGCTTCGGGAGTAGATGCCTATGATTCCTCACTTACATACAACACCCAGTGCTCATCCCAACAAGTGCCATCCTCAATGTCCATCACCCATTTTCCCCAACCCCCAGCTCCCACCAACCTTCAGTTTGTTCTTTGTATTTAAGAGTAAGAGAGTAGACCTTAAATGTTATCACCACAAACACAAAAAGGGTAATTCTGTGGAGGGATGGTGATGTTAATAACCTTATTGTGGTAATCATTTTGTAATATATATGTGTATAGAATCATCACATTGTACATTTCAAATTTTTGTAAGTTATATGTCAATAATATCTCAGTAAGGCTGGAAAAACCATTATAATTTAAAATGTGTTATTATTAACACAGCAATTAACACCGTTTCAAAATATCCATAGAATTAAGAGAAATTAGCAAACTGTAATCTGGGAAATTTTTATACTATTCTCTGTAATGAACAGATAAAGCAGAAGAAAAGTTGGTAATGTGTATAAGATTTAATAACCTTGTCCTATTGATATAGAGGATCTCAGGTTAGAGATTACACATTCTTTGCAAGCACATTTGAAACATTTAGGGAAAAGATGACCACAGATTTTATAGAATTAATATCATAGCACACAAACACTCTGATTACAATACAATTAAGAAAGATATTTGTTACAAAATTACTAAAAGAATAAATAGATCTGAAAATTAAAAAGATACTTCTAAATAATTTATGGGTTAAAAAATCGTAAGAGAAATGTAAAAACACTTAGAACTTCAATAGTAAAAATACAATCTAGCAAAACTTTTGAAAAACAGCCCTAGATGTCATTACAAGAATGTTTTAAAATTAATGTGCTATTACAAAAAAGAAAATGAGAATAACCATGGGGAAAGTAGAATGAATAAAGCAGTAAAGACAAGTGGAAATAAATGAAATTGAAAACAACATTCACAGAGAAGATGCACAAAATTAAATGCATGTTCTTTGGAAAGGTTGGAGAAGCACTAAACCTTTGAGAAGGCTAATAAAGAGAAAAGAGAAGCCACAACCACATATTTGGAACAAAAAGATGTATATAACCACAAATAGAGGAGAGACGAAAAAGATGAAAGCTTTCTTTAGGCTAATTTTTTTTGTATTTACATATTTGAAAGTTGCCAAGGGCATCCTGAAAAGTTCTCATTACCAGAAAAAAAATTCTGTAATAATGTATAGTGGTTTATTGTGGTGATCATTTTGCAAAATATACATAATATTGAATCATAATGTCTGAAATTGCTATGTTATGTCAATTATACTTCTACATAAATAAATAAATAAATAAATAAATAAATAATACAAGGTATCTTCATTGGATTACTGAACCAGTTAAAGGAAGGAAGGAAGGAAGGAAGGGAGAAAGGAAGGAAGTGCAGAGGAAGAAAGATAGACATTGATAGAGTTAGCATCAGTTGTCTTAAAACAAGTAAATTGAAAGAGCAAAGGGAAGACTTCCACAACTCCTGTCAAAGTCCAGAGTTGAGTCTATCTAAAGAAAATAATATAGTCAATTTCTACATTAAAGAGCTTCAGTAAAGTCATTTGAAATATTTTTTTAAAAAAGGGCGGGGGGAGCCTGGGTGACTCAGTTGGTTAAGCTTCCTACTCTTGATTTCTATCAGGTCATGATCTCACAGTTTATGGGTTTGAATCCTGCGTCAGGGTCCATGTTGCTGGTGTGGAGCCTGCTTGGGATTCTCTCTCTCCCTCTGTCTGCCCCTCCCCTGCACATGCTCACTCTCTATTTCACTCAAAATAAATAAATAAACTTAAAAGAAAAGAAAAATAAAAAAATGATGAAACAGCTTCAGGACAATAATTTTGGAAACAGAAAGGAAGTAAATTATTTTCTAGGAAAATATGACTTGTAAAAGCTAATTCCAAATTAAACTGAAAATCTAAGAAGAATTCTAATCATTAAAGATTTTGAAAAACAATTATAAATCTACTAATAAAATCACATCACTCTAAGACTTTTATTGATGATCCCTAGCCATCATGCCGTTTATAGCTATTTCCAATCTGTACAAACTCTTCCAGGGAATGGAAGAAGAAGGAATGCTCTGTAACTCATTCTATGAGGATGGTGTGTCTGATTTTTCCATGGAAATATGAGGAAAAAGGCATGCATGAAGAAAAGGAAAATCGCAGGTGATCTCACTTATGATCACAGATAAAGACATTTTAGCAAATAAAATATACGTTTATTTTAAATATAATTCAGTATAGCTGCTATAGATCAAATGTTTGTGTCCTCCCCAAAATTTATTGGTTGAAACCTAAACCCCAGTACAACTGGGGTTGGAGATGGGGTTTGGGTGGTGAATGAAGGCAAAACCCTCATGCACGAAACTCGTGTCCTTATGAAGGAGGCTGCTGAGCCCTGTTCTGCTCCTTCCACAGGTGAGAACACACTAAGAAGATGGCCATCTGTGAACAAGGAAGCAGCTCACTCAAGAGGTCAGCTCTGACGGCACCTCGATCTTAGAAGTCCAGCCTCTAGAACTAAGAGAAACAAATTCGTTGTTTATAAGCCACCCAGTCTATGACATCCTGCCTGAATAGATCAAAACAATGGCAAAATCTGGTTTATTCTGGGAGTTTATACAATAGTTAAACAAAAGATTAAATAGTGTGACACTATGTAAAGGACCCGCATAATCAGCAGTTGGTAGTAGAAAAAATATACTTCATAATAACCACAGACAATGTAATGTCCATCATCAGAAGAATAAATAAATAAATTGTGACATATTTATTTGAGAGGATAATGTGCCACAAATGAAAATGCTGGAATTGGAGTCCAGGTACCAATACAGTGAATTTCACATAGACAATTTTGAGTAACAATGGCAATTGATAAAATGTATACAGTATAATACAATTGGTATAAAATCCAAAAATGTGCTAAACAATTCTATATTCCTTTAGAGATGCATGCCTATGTATTAAAAGTGTAAATAATGTATAGGAAATTAATTTTCAAAAAGCAATTTAAATACTAAAAAAAAATACTCAGTATTATAGTTCCTTCAGAGGCCATGAAGGTAGGAATAAGATCAGAAGAGTTTCATATTTTAAAATATGAAAATAAGAGAGAAGATAAATAAATTTTCATTACATTAATCATTAGTTATCTTTTATGTTGGAAATATTATTAGTGTTAAAATAAAATAAAATAGAGACCAGGTTCAAAGACCCTCCAAGCAGACAAAACCAGTTAAGCCACATAGCAAAACTTAGTCTAGCTTCTTTCATGAAGATAAGCAGAACTTACGTTATTTCTTGGAAATACCTCTGATATTCATAAACAAAAACCATCTTCCTCAAATGGCATAAGATAATCATTTTAAACAATTCCCTGCTGTCTGGAAGTTCCCATTGTAATAATCAATCTTCGTAAAAGTTGAACCCTTTCCTCACTTACACTTTACGATTTTTTAAAAATTTTTTAATGTTTATTTATTTTTTTGACAGAGAGAGAGAGAACGAGCAGTGGAGGAGCAGAGAGAGAAGGAGTCACAGAATCTGAAGCAGGTTCCAGGCTCTGCACTGTCAACATAGCCTAACGCAGGGCTTGAACTCACAAGCTGTGAGATCATGACCTGAGTTGAAGTTGGACACTTAACCAACTGAGTCACCCAGGTGCCCCCCTCTCTTACACTTTATAAGCCATCCTGGAAGGTCATGCCTGTGACCTTCATACGAGTTTCAAATTTGAAGTATACATGTTTGTGAACAGTTTATTTCTCACTCAGTAAAATATTTGTATCAAGAAAGCTCTCTGGATTTTCTTTTGGCATTAGTGTACAAATTCTCTTATGAGCGAGGTAAGGTAAGGAAGAATAAGGAGAATAAATTTGATAGTCAATGGACTGTATGCCTTAATAACTTGGTAACTTTGTCAGAATGAAAATACTAGGAAAAAAGGTATGGAAGGATAAGAGATGGAAGTTAGAAGCCAGATGCCTGAAACTACCTTTCAAAAATGCAAGATTTAGGATTGTAACAAAATCTGTAATACATCTTTGGATTGGATGGTTGTTATATGGAGAAAAATATCATTGCTGCTGAGGAGATCACAAAACTACAAAAACACTGTGTTAGATATATTGTCTCCTTTGGAATATGAAATTGGTCAGAGTAATTTTTTAAATGTTTATTTATTTTCGAGAGACAGAGAGACACAGACCGTGAGTGGGGGAAGGGCAGAGAGCAATTGAGACAGAATCTGAAGCAGGTTCTAGGCTCTGAGCTTGACATTGGTCAGAATTATTAACACAACCAAGAAGAAGAAGGTGAGGGTTCCGTTTTAATGTATGCCTGGGTGAAGTCTTTAAGTCCTTGCTGGCAGCAACAAAGACAGGCAATATGATAGAGTAACATTTTTGATTTTAATTGTTTTTGTCTTTTGTTTTAATAAACAGGAAGAGAAAATATTTTGAGGAGTAAAAGCAAGAAGATCGTAAAGTACCTTCTGGTCCTGGAACATGGGGTTGAGTGTTGGAGAGACTTTGCTTGAAGGTACTTTAAGGGAAAAATGTCCTCAAGGGGACAGGGGGACAGCTAAATTCGGTTAGAGTGGATCCTGAAGCAGTATTCAGAAAAGAGACAGAGGCTTGCTTGAGGCAAATGCTGTTGAGTTACTGTGTCCTACAAAGGGCACAATCCAAGTGTGTGGGAAGGTGAGGAAAGGTGAGGTGGGCTGGAAATCACCAGGGCAGGCAGTATATTCAATAGTTTATATCCTGGGATGAAGGAGAGTCATCTGGGAAATCTTGAGCATCTAACAGTTACTGTGAGGCATGGTGGGAATAGCCTGGAGGTCTATAGAAAGGGAGGCAATGGTTTAAGTTAAACAACAGGGTATTTAGAGGCAGAAGATAAGCTTTGATGGCTCAGAATTCAAATTTCTCTCCCTTCGTCGGCTGCCTGTCATCATTTTTCCACATGAGCCTCCACTCAGATCCATCCCCCTTCTTTGTGTCCTCTGCCTCAACTATTGCTCGGTACCCCTTTTGTTTCCCTATATAACTGTGATGGTCTTGGTTTTTCTTTTGAATTCCTGATAGCGTCCAGCTGGATGCACAGTGAATATTCAATAAATATTTGATTGATTGAGCTATAAATTTTATTTGTCTAGGTTATAACCAGTACTCAGACACTTGAGATATGGGTATAAATTGGAAAGCAAAGGACCTGAGCTTTTATTAGAAACTTTTTCACATTTGAAAGAAAATCGTGGCTTGTAAAGGTTTTGCCATTACTCTTGCTTCCTCCCCAGCTCATTGCAATATAAGATTTATAAAAACATAAGTAGTTGCCGTGGAGACAATTGCTGGGCACTGGAGGAGCCATTTGGGAATAAAAGCAAGAACTGCTATAATATGCAGCAGCAAGATTTTACATTAATCTTTTTGCTTTCAATAGTAAAACTGAAAACAAAATACTGAAAAAAAATACGGAGTACCGTGAACTTGCTCCCTTTGTTACAAGGCTGATAATCATCTCGTATATACCAACAGGCACTATGCTTTGTTAAGATGTTGAAATAACCCCACGTTGGTAGGAAAAGAGCCACTGCTCCTTGCAGTCCACTGAATGCTACCACATGGCATCAGCGACCCTGTCCCTGTCCCAATGTCCTCTGCAACTCCTCACGACTCAGGAACTAAAGCTTGACAGCTAGTGGAGCAGGAAGTCAGCACTACAGCTGTGGCTGGCATACTGGATGTCAAACATAGTGAACCTTCCAGCTGTAAGATATAGTAAATATCATTTTTTACTGTATTTATCAGAGTTATAAACTGGTATCCTACAGACATGATTTGTGTGTCCCACCTAGGGTTTTACATTCTTCTAAAATTATTAAGTGATGCTTAAAACTTCAGTGGTTTCATGTAATAATCCATAGTTTTAGTTCCTCTTGAAAAATTGGAGATACTGATAACAACAGGCTTTTCTTCCAAAAACATCAGTGGAGAAGAGCAGCGATTGTCCCCTTTAAACATTGTGCACATTCTCTATTCTCAGGTTCCACTACCTCTCACTGTTCACCCGATGGACTTGCATCTTTTTCTTTTCTTTTTAGGTAGGCTTCATGTCCAGTGTTGAGCCCATCATGGGGCCTGAACTCACAACCCTGAGATGAAGACCAGAGCTGAGACTGAGAGTTGGATTCTTAACAGACTGAGTCACCCAGGAGCCCCTGGACTACCTTTTTTTGTTACCAGTTACCCTGTGGATGTTTAAGTTTCCATGCCTTGTTATACAATAACCCCAAGGCAAATCGTGTTTGATTTTAGGCTTGGGGGTCATTTGATGTGACACCAGCTCAATTCAGTGTGCTCCTGCTTTATCTCCATCTCTTCTGTGTGCCTTTGCTCTTAGTAATTATATTCTAGAACTCAACTCCCTTCAATTCTAATTCAAGATGGTATGATACAAACTTTGCAGGCAAGATAACCTTGTCTATGGTGCTTAGATTTCTAAATTTCCACAGAAAAAGACCTAGATCTGGGGAGAATCATGTACATTAGTCTTGGTATTTACCAACAAGAAAAGATAGAATGAAATTTTGAGACCTCTGCCATATATCTTTGCTCAGTAAGTGAAAAATTAAATCTTCCACAGGAAAAGTGCTGCCAGCAATTATGCTGCTATTTTTGGAAAGGAAGTGCTCCAGCAAGGACAGGACCAAGATTTGTATCTGCTCACCTGCTATTTCCTCCTTTAACTGTGACTACTGCCTGGCAGTGTGTGAATTCACAGTTATACCTACAATAAACAAGAGGGAATGTTCTAATGCCACATTTAATCAGAATCCTTGCCTCACCTTTCTATTGTTGCATAATATACCATCCACAACCTAGTTGCTTTAAATAAGTGCTATTGATTTGCTCATGCTTCTGTGGTTCAGGAACTTAGGCTGGTCTGGCCAGGATCAATATTCATGCCATCACAGTCACCTAGCAGCTCAACTATGGTCTAAGATGCCCCTTCCACATCTTTGGCAATTACTGGGGAATGTAGGAGGGGGCACTGGCTTCTCTTCCACATGCCTGGGCCAGGCCTCTTGACATGGTGAGCTCAGAGCAACATTCCAGGAGGGTGAGAATATAGGCTTCAGAATTCTCAAAATGTCACTTCTGCCACATTCTACTGGCCAAACCAAGTCACAAGGCTACCTGGACTCAAAGGGTGGGGAAGTAGACTTCAATTCTTGATGGCAAGAGCTGTGAGGTCATGGGTATGTGTTCAGGAGTGAGAAGAGTTATTACCATCCTGTGTGCAAACACTCTACCACTTTCCACATTATAAGAAAAGACAGGTATTAGAGTAGAAAGACCTCAGGGGCACCTGGGTGGCTCAGTCGGTTAAGCGTCCAACTTTGGCTCAGGTCATGATCTCGCGGTTCGTGGGTTCGAGCCCCGTGTCGGGCTCTGTGCTGACAGCTAGCTCAGAGCCTGGAGCCTGTTTCAGATTCTGTGTCTCCTTCTCTTTCTGCCCCTCCCCCCTCAACTCGTGCTCTGTTGCTCTCTGTCTCAAAAACAAATAAACTATAATAATAAAATTTTTTAAAAAGAGAAAGACCTCAGGAATGTGTTAGAATCATGTAACATACATTAAAAGTCTCTAGTAAGATGGACAGTATAAAGATAAGGGGGGTTGGAGAGGAGTTCTAGTTTGGAATTCATCAGGAAAGGCATGAGAGTGGAAAGGGAGAAAGAAGGAAGAACGGTGGGGACAGAGACTAGGAGAGGATGGTCAGAGTGGGAGGGTCTGAGAAGAAGCCCCAAGCAAGGAACTGCTTCTGGAGAGGGCCATCCACCAGTTGCCACAGCTCAGTCCAGTCTCACTGTCTCCCTCATTTAATACTTAAATCTCAGACCATGTTTCTTAATCCATCCATCCCCTCCAGGCTTATTCCAAGTGTAGGATCTCCTCATCTCAGATCTGATTACTACGATATTTTCCAAACAACTCCTCCAGGGTTTCCTCTTCTGGTACATCCTGTACATCACATCTGCTTGGCTTAGCTATTTTAAAATATATTTTTATTTCCTTCTGAATAAGTAAAGTATGCTTATGTTACAAAATTCAAACACTACCAAAGTTACACAGACAGAAATCAGAATTTTGGAGAAGTTAAACGATTTGTCTCGTAACAAGTGGCAAAGCCTGGACTTGACACAGTCTGACTGTAAGCCCATGATCTTGACCATGGCACTGTTGGCCTGTAGCACCAGGGTTCCTCATCTGCCCTACCCACAGAATAGTTAGAAATTACATTTTCTGGGGATGCCTGGGTGGCTCAGTTGATTAAATGTTTGACTTTGGCTCATGTCATGATTTCATGGTTCATGGATTTAAGCCCAACATCTCTCTCTCTCTCTCTCTCTCTCTCTTTCTCTCTCCCCCCTAAAAACATTAAAATATTTTAAAAGAAATTACATTTTCTCTCAACTAGCAAAACCAGTAAGTTGACCTTGATTAGCAAATGAGAAGTGTAGACCTATGCTTCTTGTCTAAAAAAATACAACACATAGAAGCAGTCAGCACAGTCCCTGTCAGAGAAATAAGATGTTATGGGAAACAGATACCAAACACTACTCCCTCTAAAACACAGAGTCATACTTATATACTTTGTCATACCAGTAAAAGTAAAGTCACTGAAATTGAAAACAGAATTGAAAACTGGATGTGACCTGCATTAATCAGCATCCCCTGAGTCAGTATGGAAGGTGGGAGAGGAGAGGAGTCTCCGCAGGTGGATGATTAGCACCCAGGAAGAAGGGAAGGTCCCTGGCTTACGTCCCCATGTCTAGCCTCTTTACCTGTAAAGTTGCTTTGAATGAGACAACTCTTCCATTCGTGTTGCATCAACTCAGTTGAGAAAAGAGACATGGGAAGAAGCATAATTATTTCATTTCAAAATCTCAAACCCACAGCCTTCAGGTAATTCATACTGATATATTTATGCCACAGACAGTACGTGGAGGGTATATGCTTGCGCAGCACTTGCTGGAGTGTGCATGTTGTACATAGAGCATTTACCAGCAGCCCTTCCCACAGTGTCCACCTGCAAGGACTATTGCATTTTAGACACTGGAGTTGTGGCAATATTAGAAAGACGATGGTCATCCTGCCCACTGGTCTGCTCAGAGGTCCATTCCACAGCCAGGCAGATTTATGTGAAGCTGGACTTCTTAGCTGTTCTTTACTCTGTTAAACCTCTGGTAACTCTTTTCCATTTACTACACAACATCTTGTCTAAAATGTTGCTTGCATATTTTTGGCTATTTGGAGATCTTCTGTAGTAAGAGATACTTATACCCAAAAGGATGCATTTTACCCACTTTTTGGAAAAATCATTAGGACAATTTCTGACCCTGGCTTTTACTCAGCCACCTAAACCACCGAGATTAGTAGGGGGTAGATGGCTGTTCCTGATGCTGTTCCTGTAGCCATTACAGCCAATGTACCATTAATTCTTAAAGCTAAAGTTGGAGTCCATCTCCTCTCAAAAGAAAGTCTTCTTTTATCTTCTCCCTATCCTTGAATTTCATAAATAGATCTCTCTGGAAGCAAGTCCTCCAAGAGCATTTAGGTGAAGTTAATGGGACAAGAGGAGAAACGTGGGAAAGCTTTTCCTCACACATCACACGAAATCCTTGTGATTCAACCACAAAAATTACTTACGCGAACACTGAAGTCCTTCTCCATTAATGTGGGTAAAAGGAAGGACATAAAAGTCAGTGAGATTGCATTTTACCCAGAAAGGGCTGGCCTTCCAAGTTTCAAAAATACCAGACCATGTATCTTCCAATGTTGTCCTTCTTCTGCATGTGATCTAATTTTTCAGAAAAGAAGTTTGCACAGGATTTGTAAAATATGATGTGAATTTTTAGGTAAACAATGTAACACAAACTATCTGCTACTTTATATATTAGGCCTGAAGAGTAAAATTTTACACTCTCTTCTTCACTGTATATGTGTGTGTGTGTGTGAGAGAGAGAGAGAGAGAGAGAGAGAGAAATAAGAATGAGGGTGAGGAGCTAAGTTTCTTGTTTGCATTCTAGAGACAAGCTTCGCTTCCTGTGTCTTTAGCAATGACAGTGTGACTGCGGAAAGCAAAATCATGACACCCCAGGTCTCTGCTCCAGCAGTGTAGCTGCAAGGTAAAGGCGGGCCAGTCCTAGAGCCGAGTTCCTCAAAACCAGGGACTTGTATCAAATTCCAGATAATGGAATATAAATTATACTTTCGATATTCTATGTTGTAACATTATAGCAACCTTTGCCTTATGATATAGTTTTGGCTTGTAGTGACTGGACAGTAAGCACATTTCTCAAACAAAATACCATTTGAATGAGGGAAGGAGGGGGCTCTTGATTGTTTCCCGTTCCTCTTTCATAAACCTGTGTCTGAAGCAGCTGAGGGAGATAAACACTGTCCTGATGTGCAGCCTCGCAGAGAGTAGACCCATGTATAACCAAATCACTGCAGTCACTGGGAATCAGGTGTAGTCTTTTAAAGACTGGCCAGGCAGTAATGGTGAGATAGCAGTAATGATCCTCTTCTGTTCACTCCTTCCAGTGAGGCCCCTGTGATTGCCTTAGACAAAGCCTCCGTCTCTGCTATTGAAGAAGCAGGAGTACAAAAAAGGGGTTGCTGTGAACAGGTCATCAATCAGTATCAATACCCTTCACTCAAACCTACCAGATAAATTCCTGCCCGATTTGCCAAAAATGTATATATTATTTTCTCTGACATCATCAGTTCATGTATCAGGCTTGAAAGCACGGACGTCCTCAGACACGGAGATAAATGATGTGCTGCTGAAATTAGGAAAAGCACCCTGTTTGTCTCTGTGACTTCCGTGCAAAATTGCCTCCCACCCAGTCCTCTGGCCACAGCTCCTTTCTGGAACAACAGCCTGGATCACTTGTCGAAGGTCAATGCCCACTTGACAGGAGAGGTGCCGATTGAAGATTTATCCTGGGATCCAGATGGCAAATACACATTTAAAACAAGCCTTGTTATTTCCACACGTTTTCCCAAAGGGGGCTTCTGGGTTTTTTCTTAGGAATGACAAACTGAACACATACCTGACTCATTTCTCTGGCTATGGTTTATTATGGGGGAAAGTTGGTGGCTTGACCAAATCAATAATCCTCTGAGATCAGTCAAGAGATGTTTATGGATTATCTACTATAAGTAAGGCAGTGGAAAGTCTGCCTGGGTTTCTAAGCTTCACTTAGATACTAAGTAAAACTGAGAATTTCAAAATGGAACTATCCTGAAAAATCTGGGTGCTGTGATCTTTGCAAGCCCACACTGTATGCCAAGAAATGTTATTAAAACCTGTTGTTGGGGCACTTGGACAGCTCACTAGGTTGAGTGTCCAACTCTTGGTTTTGGCTTGAGTCATGATCCCAGGATTGTGGGATCGAGCCCTGTGTTGGGCTCCATGCTGAGCAAGTAAAGGAGTGAAGAAAAAAGAAATAAGTGCAAAATGTTTGCAACACATTGTCATTCAAATAAGTGTTTTCTTTAAAAATAAGTGATATAGGGACGCCTGGGTGACTCAGTGGTTTAGTGTCAGACTTCACCTAGGGTCATGATTTCATGTTCGTGAGTTTGAGCCCTGCGTCAGGCTCTGTGCTGATGGCTCAGAGCCTGGAACCTGCTTTGGATTCTGTGTCTCCCTCTCTGTCTGCCCCTCCCCCACTCACATTCTGTCTCTCCCTCTCAAAAATAAATAAGAATTTTTAAAAAATTTAAAGTAAGTGATATAAAATACATGCTAAGATTTAATGCTGGGTGCTACCCCCAACTTGACCATCAACACACTGAACAGGTTGGCGGGCATACCCCTCCATCTCTGAGTTTTGGTCTCCTCATCTGTAAAGCCAGGAAGCTGGAACAGGATGATTCCATTAAATCAACTGCAGTATGAAAATCTATGATTTTGTCATTCTACCGGAGACACTCTTCCATTAACACCGAATTCCTTTTAACAGAAAACAGATAATAAGCATCAAAATAGCAAAACACGTATTTTGCCTTTCATCATTAATATACATCTCTTAACACTTACATCCACAGTACATCAAATTGCATTACATAATTACCATGCAGCATCTACTGGTATTAACTACCAGTGCTATCTTTTGTCAAGAGTCAGTTTCTGAGAATAATTAAAAATTCTGAACACTGAAATCTTTACATAGTGCACTCATAAACCACTAATACACATTCTTATTTTGCTGTGATTAACTTACATCTTGTCTTATTATCATAATTGGTTGTAATTCCCTTGTTCTTCTCTAGCTGAATAATTCAATGAACATTTGGGGAAACATTAAAGGAACTGGTATTTTCATAATGTAAGTAGAGGCTGAGCTACAGTTATTAATTACTTTCTGGAATATGAAGCAACAGATGATGACCAGCTATTTTTCATTTCCACAAAGAACAAAGAAGGACTAAAGCAGAAACAAGAAAGTTTGTGATCATAAAAGAAGACATTCCGATCATTGTTATTTTGTACAGTTTGATACAAAGAAAATTGGCAAACTTATTGTTCTGGATATATTTGAAAATGTGGCAGATATATTTGGGGTAGTTGACTTGAAGAGCCTCTTGATAATGAGACAGATTAACTTTTCTTCCAGTCCTATTTGAGAAATGGTAGGAAAAACACTAATATGCTACCTATATTGCATGAGGTCGTTCAGGATCATTTCTCCCTAATTCCAGAAGACCTTTGTATCTTTAATAGGCAACCAAGAACATCTTTCTATTTACTTCTACAAATATTGACTCCATTCCTGAATTTGTATCCTAAATAACTACTGTAAACATAGTTTCTATTAAACTATATATAAGTTCAGCCATGTCATATACCCAAGTATACCCCCAAGGAAATTAGGAACAGACCTATCTTGCTTCGGCATTTCCATGGAAAATGTTTCTGAAGCATTTTGATCACTCCTTTGGGGTTTCATAAGCAAAAGAAGAATGGTAGGAGTGTTATCCATTGCCAGATGTCTCTGCAGGTGGGGAAATGGAAAAACGGGCTAAAACAGGATTTAACAGAAATTAAGCAATAAATTAATATTAACAATTGCTATTTATGTATTCTCTCCTATAATCCTCACAACAAACCCAAAGCCATACTCTCAGAAATGTTCACTCCCCTAGGATTGCGTGACTAGTAAATAGATGAGTAAGAACTTGAATCCAAGTAAATGTCTTTATTTCAAAAGTGTTAATGAGAGGAATAAGTGTGGGCAACATTTTCTAACTGATGAGTTGTTGTTTGGGGTCTTTATATGTTTCAACTGCATTCATTTATCTCACTGTATTAATCAGAGGTTAATAATTATTAGAATTTCAAAGTAGTGAAGAAAAAGTGGATTCATTAAAAAATAATATTGGGTAGCCATCTAGGAAAAAAAACAAAACTAAGTTGGATCCTTTCCTGTTTCATTTAAAATGTTAAAAGACCTTAATATAAGTAAAAAATTAAATCATAAAAGTAATTGAAGAAACAGGAGGAGGAAATGTAATAATCTCAAAGTAGGAAAGGGCTTTCAAAGAATAATATAAAACTCAGAAAAAATAATTAAAAAGTATGATAAATTAGACTTTGCTAAAAACAAATTAAACATGGCAAAGCCACGATAAGCAATATCGAAAGAATGCCAACACCTGGAAAAAAATTGCAATTTGTATCATAATCAAAATTTTCTAAAATGTGAAGAATGTCTACAAATTAACATAGAAAAACATGCCACAACAGGATGCTGATAATGAGGGAGGCTGTGGATTGGGGAAGAGGAGGGGGTGGGTAGAGGGCATATGGAAATCTCTGTACCTTCCACTCAATTTTTTTCCTTCTGCTGAATTTTGCTCTGAACTCCAAACCACTGAAAAAGAAATAAAGCCTCTTTATAAAAAGCAAAACCTACAACCATCCAGTAGAAAAACGGACACAGAATATAAAAAGAAAGCTGACATGGAAAATTTTTAAGTACCTCTTAAATATAAGAAAAGATATTTACTCTAACTTATAATAAGAGAAAAAAACACTATAAAGATACCACATTTTGTTTATTAGATTGGCAACCATTAAAAGGTCTTTTTCATACATCATGTTTTAAAATGTGAAGAAAAGGGTGTTATAACAACACATTCCTGAGGGGATTGGTATACTTTCCATATAGTGCAACTTGATAATATCTCACAAAAATTTTAAATGCATGTACTCTTTTCTCCAGGAATTCATCATTCTGATATAAAACCATATGTGTGAAATTTTATATCTACAATGCTATTCGTTTTCAAATATTCATATTCATTACATTTTTTGTAACAGCAAAAGCTTAAAGATTCATATTCATTACATTTTGTAATAGGAAAAGTTTAGAAGCATCTTTGGTGTCTGTCAATAGGAGACTAGTTAAATCAATTACTGTTCATTCCTAATGATTGGTTTTGGGGGGGTGTTACTGCCATACTCTTTTGGCTTTCATCAAAAAGAGTTTTTCCTAAACATTCTTAATTTCTTGCTCTATTATTTGCTGAAGTGAGTTGCCTAATTAGTGGGTCTGAGTGAGAAATTGGGCCAGTGTAGCTGAGCCCATCCATCTTTCCTTTGGGCATGTGGCTGCTTTACCAGGTCATGAGACTTTCAGGGAGGAAGTTGTGTAGGGAGGCTTCAGGCTCTCTGATTTGCTTATGACTGGGTGGCAAGTCTGTCTAAGTTGGGAGTTCAGTATTAGGAAATTGTTGTGCATCTGAGCTATATTCTCTAATATTACTTGATCACTAATGAATATATTTTGCTGCCCATTCTCTTTGGGCTTTGTCTTATTTTTTCAGTGAACTCAAAACTCAAGTAGGAAAAAGACAGGTGTCATTTACTGTGTCTCTCTTACACAATGCATACCTTTGAATTCCATCCTTTCAAATGAGGAATCTTTTCTGGTGAGGGTAGGAGATCATCTCCAATTTAAATTGAGGGAGAAAGAGCAAGGTGCAGAACGCTATCATCTGAGTAAAAAGAGTGGAGGAGAGCATATATGTACATCTGCATCTGCATAACATACCTTCAAAATGCTACACTGGAAATTGGTAGCATTGGCTGTGTCTACACAGTGGGAGAGAAGGCCTGGGGACAGAGAAGGGAGGAAGTTTTCCATGGTGTTGACTTCTGTACTTTTTGGAGTTTGGGTACGCTCTTTCTTACTCCACAACAAAATTCTATCTCGTGAGTACTGGCGTTAATAAAACAATATAATGACTATTCTTGGGCTTTCCTCTTCCTAAGAACTAAGAAGACCTCTTCCTGGCCTTCTTTCTCCAAGAAAGTCTCTTTCCACAGGGTGACTGGGACTTGGCAATGAAGAATCAGGAGACAGGGAGGGAGTAGTAACAAGTGCAACAGTAAAGGAGGCTGGCAGGGAGCTAAAGTTGTTTGAAAGAGATTGGCACAAGATGAACCAGGATGTATGAGGAAAGTAGGTAGGAGAGAAGTATGGACTCTTAGGAAGTATCTCTGAGAACCTGTATAAATTCCATGCTTTTTGGGTTCTGACAGGACTGTGTGGGTCACAGCTTCAATGGACTTACAAATATTATGAGTTGGAGCTCAAGACAGTCATGATGGTCTTGCTGCCTTAGATGGCCCCAAATATCACCATCCTGCAGACAGCTAGATTAGCTTATGAGGATTAAAAACCTCCCATAGATAGACTTCCACCAATTCATTTATCATAGAGAAGCATAGCCTATTACCTAAGTCACTAATGAGTCATCAAACCACATATCTGTGGTCATTCTTTCTTCCTAAAGAATATAATAGGGGTACAAATAGCCTTAGTGTACTGGTAGTTCCCAATGACCAGTTTTGTTTACCACCAAATATAAAATATTATCCATGGGCCATC
Source organism: Hyaena hyaena (assembly GCF_003009895.1). Classification (NCBI taxonomy): domain Eukaryota; kingdom Metazoa; phylum Chordata; class Mammalia; order Carnivora; family Hyaenidae; genus Hyaena; species Hyaena hyaena. The sequence goes on from NW_024080684.1 coordinate 2,258,989, forward strand.
ACTCTGGACACAGCTAGTTTAACCAGAATCTCCATGCCCTAAAACTCTGTTGGAGGATTCCCTCCCACAGTGAGGAGAGCTCACCTTAGACCCTTTTCCAAACCCACTGACCTACAGTCCACATCTTTCCCCCCCGATGACTTTTCTCTCTCCCAGTTTAATCTCCAAAAATGCTCAATTTGGCTATTCATATAAGACATATTTTCATCGATGGAACTGGCTTACCACTTATATGTAAAATATAACACTCCACAATTCTTATGCAGATAATTAAGAAGTATCACATTGTCTTAGTTACAAATATTTTTTTCACCTGGACATGAAATCTTGTTCACATATTTTCAGTTTTCACAGTTTCTTGCTCACATCGCTCATGATTCGGAAATACACACACACAGGGAAGTTTGGGCTTAAGTGAGATTTAGTAACACTGGTCCTCACTGCTAAGATCTGTTAGGGAGTTTGTTAGAGTCCTTGGGTTTCCAGCATTATCATTTGTTTCTATGATGATGGTGGTGATGGGAAATAATCACCAGCAAGGACTCTTATCCTCTAGACAGAGAGGTTTGAGGTATGAAGACAGAGCAGCATAGAAATTTAATTTATAACTCTAGGGAAAAAAAATTCGCCACAATAAATGTTGACTGTCATTCAGATACCTAAGCAGAAGCAATATCCCCTGCAGAATAGAGACTGCTCTGAAATACATGACAATAAGGAATCTTTTCTTAGACTTTTTATTATTATCTATAAGAGCAGGAAGAACAAAGACAGCTAACAAATGATACGCTTTGGATGTCTTTCAAAGCTCTGATTTTATTTTTGGCTATCTCCCCTACTCATGGAAGTCACATCATCCTAGCATACTGTTTTCGTTTGGAAATGCTGCTTACAACAGGAAGGCAACATCAAATTTCTATTATACATGTACTTTCAAAGCCTTATTGCAGTTTCCCTATATTTCTAAGTCCACAATATTTCTTGCCCAAAGGAATCACTAATTCATTGACTCACTTATGGATTAATGAATTTAAGTCTCTACATCTGCTACACAGAACTGTGAAACATCACTGGTGAACTACCCTGTCTTCCCTAAACTTCAGTGAATTAGGGTGAATGGTGGCTAATGAACACCTCCTCCCTTTTGTTCAAGGAAAGCTGCTAACACCAGGCCACACATCAGGCAATTCATATTTGTCCTCCCTCCTCTGATGCAAGGAAGAATAGGGAGACTTCGCCTGGAGAGAGGCCTGCAGCCTGGGAAAGCTCAGAGCCAGTGGAGAGATTGGTCAAATAACCTAGAACAACAAGAATGTTCCAGACTTGTAGCCAGAAAGGCAACTTGGGACAAGGAATACTGCCTCTCTGAGCTATTGTCATCAAATATTCTTTTGCCCAGATTCTACCTAAAACCTCCCATGTCTTTTTGTTTTTCTTCTTTGGGATAATCCCTGCTTTTCCAGTTTCTTTGCAGCCCTCACATTTCAGATCGTGACTTCAACTTGGAACCCTGAGAAGCTCAGCATTTAAAGGGCTAAGCAACATGTGGTCTTATTGCAAGTATGACACAGACAAGGGAAGGGAATACGTGCTAGTGGCAAATAGTATAAGGAGATGACAGTCATAATCACGCTTTGTTCTATTTTCTGTTGTGATGAAAAATTAGACCTACTAAAATTGTGACTCATCTTCTCAGTTTATCCATCTGATTACAGAATGTTTGATGGTTCTTTCACACTCCCCACTGTGATGCGTTCTGTGGCCCCCTTTGAGATTTGGGCATTAGATTGGGGGAAAGGACAGACTCCAGGCACCTTCTCATGCCACTGCTATGATTAAGAGTTTGAGTACGCTTAAGTGATATTTTGTTGATATAAAATCACATGCATGAATGATCCAGCAATGAAGTCTTGAACTTGAAGGATGACCAACCGCTCCATTTTGGTTAGAAGAAAGCAACTGTAATCAGTCTCTGCTCAATTTGGCTGCAAATGACTAATGGTTAGAGCAAGGTTATATTATTCCAAGTGCAGGTCACTTCTTAAAGTTATGGCCTTGATTAATAGAAAACTGCTTTGGCCATTGTACTTTAAAGAACAAGATTGCAGTCCTACTAATTAAGGTGATGGTAGAAATACTCTGTGATTTAGCAATTCAGCTTAAAAGCAAAATTAGTTTGCAAGGGAATCCACACAGCTTCTTGGCTGGTCTGCCCATACACAAGTCGAGACACCAGGTCAGCTTTTAGGCACCCCTTGAGAATCTGGAAATAAATTTGCTTCTGACAGCTTGAAAATCCACATATGGCATTGATTACCTGTGGGAGCAAATTCCAAGGGATTACCAGTAGGTGACTGCCAAACTTCAAAAGATGTGATCAGGCAGTAATTTCAGAATTACTAATCAACCTATTTCAGGATGGCAAGGAGCAAAGACCCACTCAGGTTGCTTCAAATAATGGACAACTACTGTAAAGAATCACAGGGAACTGAAGAATACAGGAGACTTTCTCAAGAGCCTCATAACCAGAGATGGTAGACCCTGAAAGTCTGCTCAGGAGTCAACAGAAGCCAACAGAATCTCTCTCATCAGAACTGGAGAGCCACTGATCCATCGCCATGCTTTGCCATTGCAATGAGTCTACAAATCCACATTTCTGCTGCTTCTTCTCCTAAATTGCTGATTCTGTTCTCTCCTTATGAGGTGGTTTCCACTTATGTGGAGACTACTGCCTCATGGCTTGCTGCCCTTCTTGATTCCTTCCTCTGCCTTTTATAAAAGTACTTTTTGCTTCTACTGACCCAATGGCCAGACTCCTCTGTGGGTCTCTTTTGTGTGCACTGCTCCATAAGTGAGGGGATTTGAATAATTCAGCCAAATCAGCTAAATTTGATGCACAGCATCTTACCAGATAGGACTCTCGCATCATGCTGCCATGCAGGCTCCCAGCTATGTGGAAGCCTTTGCCTGTGGGTCCCTCAGCCTTGTCTTAATCCGCTGTAGCTGAGGGGGCAGAACATAAGGTATAAAAATGACCTACAATGTGTAGGGCACATCTCAGAAAGGTGTGGCATGTACTCTGAGGACAACTAGAAGACCTCCTTCTGTGGCTGACCCAGTACCTCAGGGAAGCAGGGCAGGGCTATAACTCAGGAAATGGAAGCCTAGTCAATTGTATTGTGCTGTGTGAACAGATGCATTTTCAAGGGATGGAAAGCAAAATTCCAGATCACAGTGGTAGTTTAATCCCTGCCCAGCAGGGGGTATACCCAGAACGGCGAGCTCAAGGGTCACCTGAAAATTGCATTTATTGTAGAGATATGCTGTTTCCTTTGAAGCCATATATTAACCCTTCTTGTTCTGAGCCCAGAAATAGTAAGCAGGCTTTAGATAAAGCCAACTTTATGCAGTCTGCATACAGGACAAATGTGAATAGTTTTGTCAACATGAGTATGCGATATATATGTCAGTCATATTTCTCACTGTAAATAGGCATTCTGAGGTTGTGTGTGTGTATGGATACCCGTGTGTGTGTGTATGGATATGCATGTGTGTGTATATATACGTATATATGTACATACTTCTATATTATATATATATTTTTTCAATTTAACATATTGTTTCTAGACAATATAGACTTATACAACATATAATAATATATAATATATTATTAATATATAATATTATTAATATATAATATAATATATAATAACATATTATGTTATAAACTATATTATATATTGTCTATCAATATACTGTCATATATGATAGAAATATCCATATTATACATGATAGAAATATATAGATAGATATAAATAGAATTATATAATTATGTTATATATTTCTATAATATATATCATATATTCTATTACATACATTTTACTTATATATAATATCTTTAACAATCTTTTTTAAAGTTTATTTATTTTGAGAGAGACAGAGAGAGTGAGTGGGGGAGGGGCAGAGAAAGAGGGAGACTCTCAAGTAGGCTCTGCACTGACAGCGTGGGGCCTACGTGGGGCTCAAACTCATGAAATCATGAGCCAAAATCAAGAGTCAGACACTTAACCAACTGAGCCACCAAGGTGCCCCTATATACATATATTTTAAAATAACATTTGCTGATGTAAATGTATCCCCAAGAGATAGGAAAACTTACCAAAATTAAGATTCTGGGCCTATAAAGTTGAGGACCAGCCATGAAGCATGATGAATGCCTCCAAGGTGAATTTCACTTTCAGAGGCTCCACCTTAGATTCAATAAACCTTCTCCATACTCTATACCTTTGCCCCACCATAAACAATAAACTTGCTATTTGAAACTTTAATGCAAAATGTTTCTTTCTCAAGAGAATCTCATTAGTATCTATTTGATAATTAATAAGCATGATTTTGATTTAAGCAAAATGTTGGTCGTTACATTACTGGATTCACAAAATAAGGTTTTCAAACTGAGTCATAAAATATAGTCAAATGGAAGAAAAACATGTATAAAGATATCCTTAGAAACAGTTTGAAATTGAGATAAATATATTATTATTGAGGATTCTGGACTCAAACTTGACTGTTAACATCAAGGTCTTCAACCTCTCCTCCCACCTCTTGTTCATGGGCACAGCACAATTCTGTCACTGATAACTCGTGCACACACAAACTGATCTTCGCCAAGGTGGCATGTGGATGAGAACCATTCTTCCACCATTCCAGCTTACTGAGAAGTTCAGGGACACTGGTACCATTGCAGTGTAAGTGAGCACACTCTGGAATTGCACCAGGCACAGCCTGCATGACTTCATGCATTGGTGCCACATCTGCAGGTGATAATATTAACTCTTAAATAAACTTCTGATAGTTGGTAGAGAACAAAGGATAAGAAAATGATGGAGGTAATTTGAGGGACAATAGCTACCTTTGATATATTAAAATACTCTTCTGAAATGTGACCATTATTAGCTAGCTGATAATTAAGTTATTAAAATAATTGAATAATTGTCTTAAATTCCCTTGCCAAATGTTGTTGAGCAAAGACTGTTTAATGTGAAGAATAAGGTAAGCATTACAGAATAGAACAAATCTGAGTATTAAGACAGAGGACCCAAAAAATGATGTTTTGCGAACTTTACCATTAAGTTGTTCAGAAGGAAAAGATCAACTCTGGGGAAGAATGTTAAAGTATTCACAGTATTCCAATAAACCTCATAGCGTGTACTTTTGCTTTCAAGTGGGTGAGAAAGGGTAATATTGATGGATTCAGACCTGGGTGGAATTGCATATGTAAGTATTCTGATTCAGTAATTCAGAAACTGTGAATGTCCTTTGTCTTTCTTTACTAACTTCTGTAAGTAACCCACAGCTATCACATACTTGTTTACAAAAAGCTTTACCATTTTACTTTCTTTTAATTTGATTCTTATAGCATCTTAGTTTAAACTACCAGTGTCTCTTCATTTTTTCTTCTGAGTTTTTAGAAAGTGTGAAAGAACTCTAATTATAGACAATTAGGGAACAAAAGACTCCACTGTACGCACATTTACTAAAATCAATCAGTGATGAAATGTTTAATGTTCAAGCTCGGAAAGAACCACAGTTGTTGACATCATTCTTTAAGGTTCTGAAAGAAGTAAACTGCATAAGAGGAAATATTGCTTTGCGTCTGGGGCCAAGGCTTGAGAGATGAACGGTAAATGTAAGAAATTGCTCGGGGTGGGTTTACCTGTGGTCAGTAATTCCAGAAAGCACACTATATCTTCATTCTCTGGAAATTGGCTCCTATGAATTTCCAGTGTGTGTGTGTGTGTGTGTGTGTGTGTGAGAGAGAGAGAGAGAGAGAGAGAGAGAGAAAGAGAGAGACCCAGAAGGTGGGGTTGGGGAGAGAGAAGGAAGGGAGGCTAGTTATATGCAAGAATGTCTCCCTTCTTTCAATCAGAAAAATCATTTTGAATATAAATTGTTTGATTGTGGGGGTGGTTAAGAGATCTTTTCTGCTTAAAAGTAGCAATTCTCCACCCCATTAATTCCTCATTCGAAGTTCTTTGTTTAAACACTGATGTTTGTCTCTTGCTCAGAGCTGCTGTTTTGGAGAGAATCCTGCCACATTCATTAACCACTGAAGCATCCAGGGTTCTTGTTGCATTATCATTTTAAATGAGTGGTTATTTTTATGATGGATTATAAAAATGCTCAAGATCTACTTCCTGTCATGAAATAAACCACACTGATTAAAAAACAAATCCGGCAGAATGGCCTCAAAATTTGATTTTGCCAAATTGGCAATGACTGTGAAAACTTTTAAGATTTCTGCAAAATAGCTTTAAGATGAAACCCCACCAATAACCATTACTGCAAGGTGGAACAGCACTAAAATAACCAGCGTGAGGAGAAGAATCTGCCAAGGCAGAATAGTCTGCATCATATGCTAAAAATGCTTAGAAGCATTTAAGGTGAGCGTGAATCAGAGGGCTAAGGAACATGATGTGAGCAAAATGAGCACGTCTCTTCTCACTCGCCTTGTTCCAACCCCCTTCCTCGACTGTCTGCCTTCCAGTACAATCTCATGAGGCCGTAGAAATCTTCTTCCTTAGATTTTAGCCAGTTAAAGCTCCTAGATGTTCCCTTCCTGTTCACAGAGGAAGCCTAAGCTCGCCGGGACTGTCAAAAGGGCCCTCTGAGTTCTGATTTCTCTGTCTCTCCAGATGATAGCTCTCTCCTAGCCCCATGGGTCCCCCAGCCCCTGCAAGTACTCTCCCCATCTCTGAATTTTATGCTGAAGTTTCTTCCTACCTTGTCTGCATTTCTTTCTTGGTCAAATTCAAGTTTAGAGATCATTTCTACAGGAATTCCTCTTCAGACCCCTTTTCCTCCTGCAAACATATTGTTGCATTATCTTGTAATGGTGTGGGGGGGTCATTTGGGAAGGATCTGCTAGACATGGCATTTGGGATTGGGGTTATCGCCTTTTTGTTGTGGCTGCTGAAGCAAGTACACTGACTCCATAGATTGGATGCTCATTTGGGTGATTAAGTGGTGCTGATGGAAATTATATGGTAGAGGTCGCTGAAGCCCTCCAGATCCATCTGGGCAGCAGCAACTTACAAAGCATTTGTATACATTTTTTCAGTTTAGTTATTTATTTTGAGAAAGAGAGAGCATGGGGGAGGGCAAAGAGAGAAGGAGAGAGAGAGAATTACAAGTAGGCTTCATTCTGTCAGCACAGACCCCAATGTGGGGCTCGATCTCACAAACTGTGAGATCGTGACCTGAGTCAAAATCAAAATCAGACACTTAACTGGATGAGGCACCCCATTTGTATACATCTTCTATTTAAGCATGCATTTTATTTATTTTTTTTATTTTACAAATATTTTATTGTCAAATTGGTTTCCATGTAACACCCAGTGCTCATCCCCACAAGTGCCCTCCTCCATGCCCATCATCCCCCTTCCCTTCTCCTCCACCCCCCTCAGCCCTACGTTTTTTCTCAGCATTCAAGAGTCTCTCATGGTTTGCCTCTCTCCCTTTCCCCCACCATTTCCCCCCTTCTTCTCCCCCATGGTCCTCAGTTAAGTTCCTCCTAATCCTCTTATACGTGCAAACATATGATATTTGTCCTTCTCTGCCTGACTTATTTCGCTCAGCATAACACCCTCAAGGTCCATCCATGTTGCTACAAATGGCCAGATTTCATTGTTTCTCACTGCCATGTAGTATTCCATCGTAAAGAGAAACCACATCTTCTTGATCCATTTGTCCGTTGATGGACACTTAGGCTCTTTCCATGTTTTAGCTATTGTGGAGAGTTTAAGCATGCATTTTAAACCATTCGGGGCAGAAGCTTTCTCATTTCTGTGTCCATTGGCTAGTAGGGTCAGGCAGGAAATTTACTGAAGTACTCAGGAAATGCTGAATTGGATATTTTAGTTAATCAGAATAAGCATATTTTGAATACTTCATTCTTAATTAACAAAGACTAACTTTCTTAAGAAAATGATAGTAATTAATAAGTGAACCAGTCTTTAAGATTCATAAGGAACTTGATGCATGCGTCATTTAACCCTCATGAGTTAACCTTCATGAACACAAATTTTGGCATAACAGAAGCCACCATCAGAGGGACACAAGAGATTATTGTGTCCCTCTTCCTGAGTCTGGTGTCATCCTTCACCTCTCCCCTACCATGCTGCCATCAGGCAAATATTGTGTCACAACCAAGACAGGCTGTATGGCTGGCAGCCAAGATATCTCACAAGGTGACTTTTACTACAGTAAATTCCCCCATGGTACAAGGCTCAGCTCTTAGTCATGAAAGTTCAGAAATTCAGTTACAAAGACTTTGTCAGAATCTTAATAGCTCCCCTCAAAGAAGCTTTCCCTGAATTCAAAAACATGGATTAGACATTCTTTCTAAATGGTCCCATAGGATTCTGCATTTACTTCTGTCCAAGCTCTTAACTCTCTATATTTTAATACCCATGTCTGTCTCCCTTATCAGACTATCGATTTCTTGCAGTCAGAGCTGGTCCTGTCTATTTATCTATATCTCCCTGTAAGTAGGATGTCAATACATGTTTGATAAATAATGAATGAATGCATGTATTCAGTTTGAAGATGCTTAATCTTTTGAGCAAATGTCACAAGATTCTGAAGTCTAAAACTATATTGTCAATTTAATAGTTCTGAGAAATATAGCTGCCAAAGTATGGCAACCTTCACTTCTTTGAATTTTTTTTTTAATGTTTTATTTATTTCTAGGAGAGAGAGAGAGACAGCATGAGCAGGAGAGGGTCAGAGAGAGAGGGAGTCACAGACTCTGAAACAGGCTCCAGGCTCTGAGCCGGCAGTCAGCACAGAGCCCGACGCGGGGCTCGAACCCACGAACCGTGAGATCACGACCTAAGCGAAAGTCGGACGCTTAACCGACTAAGCCACCCAGGTGCCCCACAACCTTCACTTCTTTGATCACAAGGTATATGATATCTGATCTGCCCATTTCCAAGGTGACTGGCTCTGTCAGGACCTCATTTTAGTCCTGTGACTCTTTAGCCTTGTGCTTTCATAGCTGACCAGACTTTTGTTTGCCTGGGCACACTTTTTTCTAGATACATGTATACCTCCAGCCAACTTTCTATTGATTCTTAACAGTCTGGGAGTCATTCTAGCTCCTCAGAATGGCCTTGCATATTTCTTCCTGATCCATTACATGCTGCCTTATAATTTAACTCTCAAGGAGGAAATCTTGGGGCACCTGGGTGGCATAGTTGGTTAAGCATCCAAATTCGGCTCAGGTCATGATCTCATGGTTCGAGAGTTTGAGCCCTACATTGGGCTCTGTGCTGACAACTAGCTCAGAGCCTGGAGCCTCCTTCAGATTCTGTATCTCCCTCTCTCTCTGACCACACCCCCACCCTACTCACACTGCTTCTCTCTCTCTCTCTCTCTCTCAGAAATAAATAAAACATTAAAAAAATTTTAAAAAATAAAAAAGGAGGAAATATCAGGAGCAAACTGGCTTTAATTACTTATTGTCACCACATTTGGTAGGTATCATTATTTCTCTTATATTACAGATGAAATAAACAAGACCTAGAAAGGTCAAATTAATTAAGCAAGATGATACCACTCTTAAGGGGCAAGGTTTGGACTAAAATTGATGTCTTTTGTTTCCTAGTCCATACTGCATCTTTCATTTAAAAATAAAACATTTTAGGGGTGTCTGGGTGGCTCAGTCCACTCAAGTTATGATATCATGGTTCATGGGATGGAGCCTCATGTTGGGCTCTGTGCTAACAGTGTGGAGTCTGGTTGAAATTCTCTCTCCCTCTCTCTCTGCTCCTTCCCTGCTGTGTTCCCTCTGTCTCTCAAAATAAATAAATAAACTCAAAAAAAAATGTGTTGCGGTATAATGCACATGAGAAAACTGAACACCTCAATGAATTTCTGTGAATTGGACAAAACTCTGTAACCATCAACTAGACCAAACATTGTCGTATTCTTAACAACCTGAAAACCCCACTCATACTCCCTTGCAGTCACTACGCTGCCCCACCTGAGGGGCATCCACTGTCTCCAGTTCTGAGCATAGACTGGTTTTCTCTAATTTAACGCTACGTGAATGGCATTATATAGTATGCATACTTTTTGCATCTGTCTTATTTTACTTAACATTATGGTTATGACATTTCTCCATGTTGTGGTAGTTATTCTTTCTCATGGCTATATAGTATTATTCTATTTTATGAAAAGATCACTATTCATTTACTTATCTGACCTTGATGAGTGTTTGTATTGTTGTTAGTTTGGAACTAGTATGAATAGGGCTAGTTGGTATTCCCTTCCCTTCAAATTCTAATCATATATTTCAAATTTTAGAGACAGAAACACAAATTCATGGCAGAATGAATCAAGCCAGTTACTTTTTAAATATTTGGTTTTACCTTGGAAGGTCAAGGGTGGCATACTATTAAAAATTGGTGAATATAAATAGCAACACTGAAAGCTTAAATGAGAGAGAAATATGGTCCTCTAAAGAGATGCAACTTTTTTCAATAAAAGTCACTATTGATTTTCAGTAAAAACTCTTAGTAAACTAAGAACAAAAGGAAATTTTCTTAACACATTAAAGGGCTAGAAAAATCCTACAGCAAACATCATACTTGTTTGAAGTGGGGAAAAGCATTGTCTTAAAGATCTGGAAAAAGACAAGTAGGATTTTTCTCACTGAAAAAAATGCTGAAGGTACTAGTAAGCACAATGAGATGTGAAAAATAAACAAAGTTGTAATATCAATGAAGGAGAACATAAGCGTTACTATTCATAGATGATATAACAAAAAAATTGAAAAACTACACACATAAAATATTAGAAACATTGGATGTGGAGAAAAGGGGACCCTTGTACGTTTGTTGGTGGGAATGCAAACTGGTGAAATCACTGTGGAGAACAGTATGGAGATTCCTCAAAAGATTAAAAATAAAACTACTTTACAATACAGCAATTCTGTTTCTTGGTATTTATCTGAAGTAAACATAAACACTAACCCCAAAAGATATCATGCACCCTCATGTTCATTGCAGCATTGTTTATAATAGCCAGGATACAGAAATAACTTAAATTTCTATCAATGGGAGAATGAGTAAAGAAATTGTGGAATGGGGTATTATTCAACCATAAAAAGGAATGAAATATTGCTATTTTGACAACATGAATGGACCCTGAGGACAGTATGCTAAGTAAAATAAATCAGACAGAGAAAGAGAATATTGTATCTTTTTTATATGTAGAATCTAAACAAACAAACAAACAAACAAAAATAATCTCACAGATACAGAGAACAGATTGGTGGTTGCCAGAGGTGGGGATGAGGGTGAAAGAAACAGGTGAACTGTTGTTGACTTTTTTTAGTTTAAATAAATTGAATAAAAGCTTTAAAAATAAAATAAGGAATAAAAATAAATAAGAATTTAGCAAGTTTGCTAGTTGTAATATAAATTTTAAAAAATTGAATTTCAATAGATGAATAAAAACAGGTAGACTATATAATTTTATTAAAAATATAGAATCTAGGGATGCCTGGGTGGCTCAGTTGGTTAAGCATCCAACTTCAGCTCAGGTCATGATCTCACGGTTCGTGGGTTCAAGCCCCATGTCGGGCTTTGTGCTGATAGCCAGCTCAGAGCCTGGAGCCTGTTTCAGATTCTGTGTCGCCCTCTCTCTCTGACCCTCCCCTGCTCACGCTGTCTCTCTCTATCTCAGAAATAAATAAAAAAAATATATATAGAATCTAAATAGTATTAAAAATAAGTCATCTAAAAGTAAATGTTAGAAAAGAACTCTTACAAAAATATTGACAAAAGTCTTGAGAAGACATTTCACTGAGGAAGTCTCTGTAGTATAGAAATACACACATGAAAACATGCTCAGTCTCATGAGTAAGCAAGGAAATGTACGGAAATTCACCAGATTCATTTTTTTTTCTGGCACATTCACAAAAATTGTGTTGTCATGGATATGGAACAAGTAGTAAACTTATGCACTGCTGGTAGTATATATCATTTCAGAAAACAATTTAGCATTATCTAGTAAAGGTGATTTCATGCAGTGTATGTAGCTCAACCATTCCACTCCTGGATAGATACCTTAGAAAAAAACTTTGTTGTATATAAATGTCTATCTACAGTAGAATGGAAAAAGAATTAGAATCATCATCTGAGAGATTACTATATATCAGGGGAAATAAAAACATTTCAGCTGCCTGCAAAAATATAGATAAACATCAAGAACATAATATTGAACAAAAAAGCAAAGTTGAAGATGAATATATACCACTGATTCCACTTCTATAAATTTTAAAAACAGAAACAACTAAACAGTATATTCTGAAGTTGTTAGTGCATATTTGGTAAGTTTATAAAGTAAAATTTTTTTAAGTTTATTTATTTATTTTGAGAGAGACAGAGATAGTGTGAGCAGGGAAGGGGCAGAGAAAGAGAGGGAAAGAGAATACCAAGCAGGCACCATGCTATCAGTGCAGAGCCTGACACGAGGCTCGATCCCATGAACCATGAGATCATGACTTGAGCTGAAGCCTACACTTGATCTTAGCCAAAAGGTCGAAAAGCAATGACCTGAGCTGAAGCCTAGAGTCAGATGCTTAACCTACTGAGCCACCCAGGAGCCCAAGTTTATAAAGCAAAGCAAGGAAATGGCAAACACAAAATATAAGATAATTATCACTGATTAAGGAGGAAAGAATGGGATGAGTTAAGAAAGGTACACAGAGAATCTGAAAGGTCACAAAAAACAATGGACTTTATTTTCTTCATCTGCATGGGGGTTCCCCGGGCAAGGCTGATATGCAGCTGGTACAAACTGGCAGAGCTGGACTAACACATTGTTACTAGTCCTAAAGAATAGCTTTAAGGAGACCTCTGAGTGTTCCCTCCAATTACTAGCATTGCTCCCCCCTCTTAATTCATTTGCATGCAATTTAATTATTGAGATTTTGAGTTTAGACCAACTATGTTACTATTTGTCTTCTCTGTTTTATGCTCCTTTGTTCCTCTCTTTCTGTCTTCTTTTGGTGGTTTTTCTTATCTCATTTTCTATTTTCTTTTCTCTTTTAGGTTGACATTCTTGTATATTTTTATTAGCAGCTACTCTAGACATCAAAACATGCATCCTTAACTACCACAACTTACCTACATTAATAGTTTATCACCCTTGCAGACATGCTGAGAACAGTTTAACTCCTTTTGTCACACTCTCAGCTTTGTACTTTGTTGCTATTACATAATTTGCTTCTACATACATTGTAAACTCCACAAGACATTGTTGTCATTGTTGTTTTAAAGTTACCATTTTTAATTACCTGAATTTTTACTCATTCTGCTGCTCTTCATTCTTTTTGTAGTTTTTTGTATCTGTCCAGGATCCCCTTTTCCCTCAGCCTGGAAAAAGTCCTTTAGTATTTCTTGTAGTGCAGAACTTCTGTCAATGAATTGTTTCAGGTTTTGTCTGCTGAAAAGTATTTCTTATACTGTAATTTTTAAAGGAAATTTTTATGGGCTAAGGACCTGAATATACACTTTTCCAAATAAGGCATCCAGGTGACCAACAGACACATAAGAAGATGCTCAACATCACTAATCATCAGGGAAATGCAAATCAAAACCACTATGAGAATATCACTTCAGATCCATCAGAAGGACGAGTATCAAAAAAGCAAGAAATAACAAGTGTTGGCAAGGATGTGGAGAAAGGGGAACCTTCATGCAGTGTTAATGGGAAGGCAAACTGGTGCAGCCACTAAGGAAGTCAGTATGGAGATTCTTCAAAAATTAAAAATAGAACTACCATGTGATCCAGTAATTCCACTTCTGAGTATTTAGCTGGGAAAACTAAAGCACTAATTCAAAAAGATATATGCATCCTTATGTTTTTTGTAGCATTATTTATAATAGCCAAATTATTAAAGCAACCCAACTATACATCAATATAGATAAATGGATAAAGAAGATAGCCATAAAAAAGAATGAGATCTTACCATTTGGAAAAACATGGATGGACTGAAAGGGTATTATGCTATGTGAAATAAGTTAGACAAAGAAAGAGAAATATCATATTATTTTACTTTTCTGTAAAACAAAACAAACAATAAACAACAAAGAAACAGACTCATAAATATAGAAACAAACTGGTGGCTGCCAGAGGGGAGGGAGATGGGGAGATGGGCAAAATAGAGGATCAAGAGGTACAAACTTCATGTTAGAAAATACGTAAGTCATGGAGATGAAAAGTACAGCATGGGAATATACTCAATAATATTGTAATAACATTACATGGTTGTTAATAAATTGTGGTGACAGATGATAACTACACTAGGGTGGTGAGCATTTTGTAATATATATAATTGTACATTACACTATGTAAAACAACATAGTGATGTTTTGCACCTGAAATATAATATATGTAATTGTACAACATTACCCTATGTATAACAACATAGTGATGTTTTACACCTGAAATATAATGTTATATGTCAACTATAACTCAATTAAAAATAAACAAAAAGGGGCACATGGCTGGCTCAGTTGGTTAACTCTCCAACTCTTGATATCGGCTCAAGTCATGACCTCGCAGTTGTAAGATTGAGCCCTGTGACACACTCCTCCCTGAGTGTGAAACTTGCTTGGGATTCTCTCTCACTCTCTTTCTCCCCCTTCCCTGCTCTTGTGGTCTCTCTCAAAATAAATGAATAAAAACATAACAAATTAAATAAACAAATGTTTTCACTTGTCATAGAGTTCTAGGTAGGAAGCTTTTTTCCTCAGTATTTAAAGACGTCATTCTATTGCCTCCTGTTTCCATAATATCTGTCCAAAAGTCAGATAAAGCTTATTATTGATCCTTTGAATTTAATGTGTCTCTTTTGTTAGTTGCTTTTAATATTACTATCAGTTATGTTTTTCAATTATATAATTTCTGTTTATTTTTTACAGACTTCAACTCTCTGGTGAAAATTTCTCACCTTCAGTGATTTTTGCTCCGAATTTCAATCTTTTTTTTTTTCAATCAATTACTTGTAGTGTATGTGCTGTAATGTTCTCTGATAAAAATATTTAACTACACAGTTTCAGAGACATTAGCAGTCTTTTATGAAATCTGGAGGTCAGGTTCCTCATGGCTTCTTTCTCACTTCAAATCTATCTTAAGATTCTTGTTCCCTAAAAATTCTTTTAAGTTTTGATTTATCTGGATGGGGCGGGGGGTTTCTTCACATAAGGGAAACTCAAAGTTTTCTGTTAATTTCTTTGAGTGATGACATTACTTCAATATCATATGTATGTGACAGACATAATCTTCCTCAGTTCCCTTTACAACTTTAGTTCTGACTTCTTTACCTTCAGAGTTATCTTCCTAGCCTGCTGCTGAGATTATAATTTGATGGCAAACTACAATGTTAAACACATTATGGTTGAATAAAAGCTCAGCAAAGACAACTTGATATTTTGTGAAATGTGCATTCCCTGGGTAAATGTGAATAAGTGTTATAGATCAACTGTTTCATATGTACATGTCTCACTGGTCTGGTAAGCTGTAGATTCCTTGAGCGCAAGGTTGGGGCCTTAAATTCTCTTAAACTCTCTTGACAGTACGTAATACAGCTCTTAGTATATATGACAGGAGTTCAACCGATGTCTGGTGTAACTATTCAAAATTTAATGTGACATGAAGAAGGTATTTCTACGTTACTTCATAATTTAAGACCAAGAATTAACTCTGTTAATTCAGTAAATCAGTAAAGATATCTTGAGAATGAGATTACACCACATGTATTTTTAAATTGTTTCTTTTTTTTTAATGTTTTATTTATTTCTGAAGAGAGAGAGAGACAGCGTGAGCAGGGGAGGGTCAGAGAGAGAGGGAGACACAGGATCTGAAACAGCCTCCAGGCTCTGAGCTGGCTGTCAGCACAGAGCCCGACACGGGGCTCGAACCCACAAACCGTGAGATCATGACCTGAGCCGAAGTCGGATGCTTAACCAACTGAGCCACCCAGGCGCCCCTACACCACATGTGCTTTTAAAGAGAAATATTTCCAATGGCTTCAGGTAAAGTTGTTGAAAATAATTAAGCAGCCTCTTACTATATAGCGCCGATCCTTGTATCCTTTATAAGAAAACTCCAAGAAAGTGTGGCTTGGACAAATTATTCAGTAAATATAGTTTTAAGAACAGTCAGCACAAAAGAGTTTAAGTTTTTCAAACACATTATATTGTAATACCTGGTGGGAGAAGGAGCATGTATAAAGTAATTGTAACTAGCAGAAGTAACAGGCAAACTGAAATTGGAGAGGCTTTCGTGTAACAAAGATTTTTTTCTCAGCCACTCAAAACCCAGTGGAGGCTTGGTGGCTAACTCCATCAGAGCCTATGCAATCTAGAACATGTGACCTCAAGGTTACCAGGGCACAGCAGACAGGAATAGAGGAACTGGGAAGTAATTTTAAGCATTGGAATTACTTTACACATTTTCCACTGGCCAGAACCCAGTTATAAAACCTAAGCAACTACAAAGGAAGCCCAGAAATGTAAAGGACAATGGGTATTTGGTGACCTAACAGTCTCTGCCACAGGAAGGATAGGAAAGAATATCAATACAACGTCAAATTGATTGTTTGGCCTGGATTTTTAACTCTTCTAATTTTCAAAGAGTATATATGGGTAGAGAAACAGAAATCTGACTATGATAATAACAGAGGTTATTGGGTTTTTAAAAGCAGACATTTCCCTTTATTCATTTAATAAGCATTTGTTACCGGACTACTATAAGCACAGAACCCTGTGTGACACAATGAAATAGAAATAAAGATAAATTGGTAAAAACATTTTTCCTCAAGGAACGTAGAGATTAAGAATGAAGATAAAGACAAGTCATAGAATGTGTACTCAATTGTCATTTCTTTTATCTGTCTTCACAAACTGCTGTGTTTGGCATTTGTTAACAAAAGGAAGCTCAACTCCACTTCTGGGTGTATACCTCAGAGAAATGGGAACAGGATATCCAAAATATATCTGCATTCCCTTTTTTATTACATCATTATTCATAACAGCCAAGATATGGAAACAACTTAAGTATCCATCAATGGATGAATGGATAAAGATGTGGTGCATATATACAATGGAGTATTATTCAGCCATGAGAAAAAAAGACTTTCTGTCATTTGCAACATCATGAATGGATCTTGAGGACATTCTGTCAGATGGAAAAGGACAAATACTGCAGGATCTCACTTATATGTGGAATCTAAAAAAGCCAAACTCATAAAAACAGAGAGCAAAATGGTGATAACAAGGGCTGGGAAGTAGGGGGATAGGAGAGATGTTGTTTAACAGTGCAAATTTGCAACAAATAGTAAATAAGTTCTGCAGATCTAATATACAAGAAAGTGAAAAAGACAACAATGTTGGATTATAATCATCAAATTTCCTGAAGATGAGATTGTAATTATTCCAACTCCTTAAAAAAATGATAATTATGTGGTATGATAGAGGTGCTAATTATCCCTAAAGTGACAATTATAAGATATAAAGGTATCAAGTCAACACTCTGTGCACCTTAAATTTACACAATGTTATATGTCAAATGTATTTCAATTAAAAAACCCACTTAAATGCTATTTCAAGTGCTTCATTTTTTATTTAAAGTGGGAATTGTATTCTTATCAGCTTCTGCAGGCTAATGGTCAGCTGTTAAATTAGTATTAAAAAACATGAATATAGACAGCTGTAATACTTTTGTTTTCATGTGGTGGGAAAAGAATCTTTCAGAGTCACCTGGGCTCTAATTTTCCTCCTGCCACTGACTAGCCCTGTGACCTTCAGGAATCCATTCACCTTAACACCTTCGGTTTCCCCACATTCAAAGATGTTCTGTAAGGTCTCTTTCTAGTATAGATTACACATTTGTTTTTCCTTTTAGGTTTGACTTCATTGTTTCTGCCACTCCTTTTCCTACTCAAATACCTTCCCTCACTTGTAACTGGGCACACCATTCTGGTGCGCCAGATGAGCTTGACATCCCCCCAGAAATCTCAGTCTCTAGAATCTGGTCCTTTCTAAATCTTTTCTCACTCTACTGTAATATGCTCTTGTCATGTTCTCTTAAGCCTTATTTTTGCCTCTAAAAACTTAGCTAATGACCTAAACTAACAAGTACCAATGCGTTCATAAACCTGTTGCTTCATTCCAATCTCAAGTAACACAAATGCTGGACATGTGTAGTTTTTTTTTTTTAATATTTTTATTTATTTCTAGCAGAGAGAGAGAGAGAGAGTCAGCGTGAAGAGGAGAGGGTCAGAGAGAGAGGGAGACACAGACTTCAAAATTGGTTCCAGGCTCTGAGCTGGCAGTCAGCACAGAGCCCGACGCGGGGCTCGAACCCACTACCACGAGATCATGACCTAAGCGAAAGTCGGACGCTTAACCGACTAAGCCACCCAGGCGCCCCTGGACATGTGTAATTTTGTGGAGGAACTTTCTTCCCACAAAGAGCAGTGCTATGACGGCAAATATGAGGTTGTTTGGTGGGTGGGAGGACAAGAGAAACCTTGCATCTCTTGGCCTCTGTGCCTATGACCAATGAGAGAAAGAAAGAGAGAGAGAGGAAGGAAGGAAGGAAGGAAGGAAGGAAGGAAGGAAGGAAGGAAGGAAGGAAGGAAGAGAGAGAGAGAGANAGGAAGGAAGGAAGGAAGAGAGAGAGAGAGAAAGAAAGAAAGAAAAAGAAAGAAAGAAAGAAAGGAAGGAAGGAAGGAAGGAAGGAAGGAAGGAAGGAAGGAAGGAAGGAAGGAAGGAAGGAAAGAAGGAAGGAAGGAAGGAAGGGAGGGAGGAAAGAGAGAGAGAGAAGAGAGGAAGGAAGGAAAGTAGGAAGGAAGGAAAAAAGGAAGGAAAGAAGGAAGAAGGGAAGGAGGGAGCGAGGGAGGAAGGGAAAAAGGGAAGGAAGAAAGAAGGGAGGAAGGAAAGGAGGAAGGAAAAAAAGAAGGGAGGGAGGGAGGAAGGAGGGAAGGAAAGAAGGAAGGAAGGAAGGAAGGAAAAAGGAAAGAAGGATGGAAGACATGTCTCTAAACTATTTTGCTATTGATAATTTCACAGGAGAATACTTCCTATGACATCCCCTCTCAAATAGCACCTCTCCATTTGGACAAATCAAAAACCCTCCTGAAATTACATTGGTCCTATAATAGTGTGTAATAAAAAGGTATTGAAATTTTATCAACTACTTTTTCATGTGTAATGAGCTGATATTCTGGTTTCCTTCTTTATTTCATAACTGTGATGCATTATGTCAACTGATTTCTGAAAGTTAATCTAAACTTGCATTCTGGGAACAAACCCAATTTTTTATATGTTCCTGTTTTTATATATTCCTAAATTTGATTTGCTAATATTTGGATTAAGATTTTTGCATTTATAATTTTCTTTCTTGCAAGGTCTTTGTAGGTTTTGAAATAGAGGTTATGCTATACTCATAAATAGAGTTGGGAAATATTTCTTCCTTTTTTATCTTTTAGAAGAGTTCATATATATTTAGTTTTACTTCCTAATGAAAAGTTTGTAGAATTCATTGCTAAAGCCAGCTGAACCTGGAACTTTAATTTATTGCATGGTTTTCAATTATGTATTTATTTTTATTGTATATCTGAGTAGCAAGATTTTATATTCTTTGCAACAGTGATAATAAGCTATATTTTTAAGGAATTTTTATTTCATTAAAAATTTTAAATTGATTAGCATAAGTTAGTCATATTTTTATTATTATTTTAATGGATAAAACATCTGTAGTGTTTCCATTTTCATCCCTGGTGTATGCAATTCACAACATCATTCTTTTTCTCTTGATTAATCTTCCCAAGAGTGTTTCATTTTTATTACATTTTTCAAAGAAAAGAAATGATTTTTGACTATGATGATTTTCTTTATTGCATTTTTGTTTTTTTTATTGAGTTTAATTTGTTTTTTTTTTTTCTGATTTATTTACATGAATACTTAGGTCATTGGTTTTCAGTCTTTCTTTTTTTTTTTTTTTTTACCAACACATGTATTTAGAAGAGAAATTTCTCTCTAAGTATGGCTTTAGTGGCATTGTGGATGTTGATACATCATATTTTCAGCATCATTTAATTAAGCATATGTTCTAATTCCCATTGTAAAGTCTTATTTGATCTGTAATGTGCAGAAAAGAGGTAACACATCAAACCTAACTGCTATGTATTGAAAGGCCCGCTTACAAGGTTGGCCATTGGCTGACATCCGGAAACTTGGACTTTGAGAGTTTTCATCATTTCCCCACTGCAGCTGATATGAGTGGTTCCCTATGCCTAAACTATACAAACAACATAGTTTATGCTGAACTGTAGTCTATGCTTTCCTTCTGGGAGTCTGGAATTTTGGTACACACCAGACAAAGGCTGGCTTCTTGACCACTACCCAATAAAAACTCTGGTCATGAAGTCTCTATGATTCATGGTTGGCAGCAATTCACACATGTTGCCACAAGTTGCATTTGGGGAAATTAAGGCATCCTGTGTTACTCCACTGGGAGAAGATTCTGGAAACTTTCACCTGATTTCTCCCTTTCACCCGATGTACCTCTCCCTTGCTGACTTTGCTCTGTATACTTTCATGTAGTACATCATAGCTGTTAGTGTGACTATATGCTGAATCCTGTGACTACTCACAGTGAGTAATTAAACCTGAGAATGGCCTTGGAGATTTCCAATATGGAAGGGTTCAAGGATTTGGGAATTTCTCCCTTTTTTGTGCATTTGGTTCAGTTAATTGCATTTTTGCCAGGAAACATACTTTGAATGATTTCAATTTTTTGAAATTTGTTGAAACTGGCTGTATGAAAAATTAATTCTGTGAATTTTCCACATGTGCTTGTAAAAAAATATGTTTTTTGAACTTGCTGTGTGCAGTATTTATAGATGTCCATTAGGTCAAGTTTATTTATTTCCTTTTTCAAATATTTTAAATATTTACTGATTTTCTTTTATCTGTAAATATTTTAAAACGTTTTTTATTTATTTCTGAGAAAGAGATACACCATGAGCAGGGGAGGGTCAAAGAGACAGGGAGACACAGAATCTAAAACAGGCTCCAGGCTCTGAGCTAGCTGTCAGCACAGAGACCAATGCGGGGCTCGAACCCACAAACTGTGAGATCATGACCTGAGCCTAAGTCGGACGCTTAACTGACTGAGCCATCCAGGTGCCCCATAAATATTTATTTATTTTCTTTGCTCGTTCTATCAGTTACTGCAAGAAATACATTAAAAAGACCTAGTCTGGTGGTAAATTTGTGTATTTTTCTTGCTAGTTGCATCTATTTTTAAATGCTTTATATATTTTAAAGCTTGTGTTACTGTTGCCTCAAATTTAGAATTGATATATCTTCCTGGTAGATTGACCATTATTTATAATGGCATATCTCTTCTTATCACTAAAAATATATCTTGCCTTAAAATCTACTTTACTAAGTACCAGTGAGACATTACCTTGTTATGTGTGTGTGTGTGTGTGTGTGTGTGTGTGTGTGTGTGTGTGTGTTTTGCTTAGGTTTTCACAGTCTGTATCTTTTCCTTTCTGTGACTTAAAAAAATTTTTTTAATGTTGTATTTATTTCTGAGAGAGAGAGACACATGGTGAACAGGGGAGGGTCAAAGAGAGAGGGAGACACAGAATCTGAAACAGGCTCCAGGCTCTGAGCTGGCTGTCAGCACAGAGCCCAACGCAGGGCTTGAACCCATGAACCGTGAGATCATGACCTGAGCCGAAGTCAGACACCCAACCGACTGAGCCACCCAGGCGCCCCTCCTTTCTGTGACTTTTAATCTTTTTGTCTTTGTATTTAGGTATGTCTGTTATAAACAACATATACCTAGGTTTTATTATTTTTATCTAGTCTGGCAATTACATTCATTGTAAATAGTAATATTTTAAAATTTAAACTACTGTTATGTTCTTTGGATTATACTTGTCCTACTTCTGGGAAATAATTACAATGCCATTATGTAAAAATATGGGTATTCAAAACCACGCTGTCAGAAAGGAAATTAGTTGGGTCCTCAAGGGAGGATGTGGCAAACTTTTTCTTAAAGAGCCAGACAGTAAACAATTTAGACTTGTAGTTCATATGATGCAAGAAGTCAATTCTGTTAAAGTGGCCTCCAAACAAGCATAAATAATATGTAAATAAGTAGGCATGACTATATTCCCATAAACTGTATATACAAAAACAGGTAGCTAATTTGTAACCTATTTTGCCAACTCTTGTTCTAGAAACAATTACTTGGATGCTTATTGGTGTCCCATATGGTTCTTACACTTCCTTATATATTTGTGCTTTTTGTTCTCTTTGTCTTCAGTCTTAATATGTTTTATTGACTTGTTTCTAATTCACTAATCTTCTCTTCTATGTGTCTAATCTATAGGTAAACCATCTATTGTGTTCTTAATTTCAACCATTCTATATTTTGCTTATATATTTTACATTTGATGTTTTTATAGATTTCAATTATCTGGTAAGGTTATACATCTTCTCATTTCTTTCCTTGGACATATTAATAATAGTTATGTTAAAGTCTAAGTCCATTGTTTTCTTCCAAGATTTTATTTAAATTCAAATTAGTTAGCACAAAGTGTAGTATTGGCTTCAGGAGTAGAATTTAGTGATTCATCATTCACATATAACACCCAGTGCTCATCACAGCAAGTGCCCCCCCTAATGCTCATCATCCATTCATCTTTAACCCACACACACACCTCCCTGCGAGCAACCCTCAGTTTATTCTCTATAGCTAAGAGTCTTTTATGGTTTTCCTCCCTCTCTTTTATCTTATTATATTTTTCCTTCTCTTCTCCTATATTCCTCTGTTTTGTTTCTTAAATTCCACATACGAGTGAAATCATATGACATTTGTATTTCTCTTACTGACTTACTTTGCTTATCATAATATACCTTAGCTCCCTCTACGCCATTGCAAGTAGCAAGATTTCATTCTTTTTGATGGCTGAGTAATATTCTGTTGTATATATACCACATCTTCTTTATCCACTCATCAGTCGATAGACATTTGGGCTCTTTCCATAATTTGACTGTTGTTTAAATGCTGCTGTAAACATTGAGGTGCATATACCCCATTAAATCAGCATTTTTGTATCATCTGAATAAATACCTAATAGTGTAATTGCTGGGTCATAGGGTACCTTTAACTTTGTGAGGAACCTCTACACTATTTTTCAGGGTGCCTGCACCAGTTTGCATTCCCATCAATAGCATAAGAGGTTTCCCCTTTCTTCACATCCTTGCCAACATCTGTTGTTTCCTGAATTATTAATGTTAGCCATTCTGACAGGTGTGAGATGGCATCTCATTGTGGTTTTTATTTGTATTTCCTTGATGATGAGTGACAGTGAGCCATGTTTGTTAGCCATTTGTATGTTAAAGTCCAAGTCCATTAATACCAATATCTAAATTCCTGTGGTTCTATCTTTGTTATCTTTTATCCTTGGTTTTTAGTCATTTGTTACCATCTTTTAGTTTGCCCCATAAACTAATGATTGCATATGAACAGTTGTAGAAATAATTTGAGGCTCTTGCTAATGTTATCTTTTTTTTCCAGATAGAATTAACTTTTTTGTTTTGTTGCAGACATTCAGAATAAGACATGTCATTTAATCCAAACTCGGACATAACTAGTTTGAAGATAAGTTTCAATATTTTCTATACACTGGTTAATTTCTTTTTTTTTTATGTTAATCTTAGAGTGTGCAGATCTTGTAGGATTCTAACTGGAACTCCAGCTGCCTCTTTTGCTTACAGGCTTTGATTCCAAGTGTGGTGTTCTCACCTTTGTGAAACTATTGAGAACTCATCTCAGTTTCCCAACCTCTTAGACAAATCTTTCTGCTCTTCTCCGTAGCCCTTTAGCTCTGCACTGTTCATGAACTAGCAAATGCCTCAAGAAGAAAAGCAGTGCAGACTACTGTGACCACTGCAGTATGTTTTTCCTTTTTCCATGATCTTCATTTCTCAAGTCTTGACTGCTAAAATAGCTTTGCTTTAGAGTCTTAGTGAGACTATTGAAAACTTAACCCAGGACCCCAATTCCTTATCTTCCACTGATTCTCAGCTTCTTAGACTTTCATTAAAACACTAGAAGAGGAAAATTTCTACAGAAATCCAGAAGTATAGGGATACCTTGGTGGCTCAGTCGGTTAAGCGTCTGACTTCAGCTCAGGTCATGATCTCACTGTTCATGGGTTCAAGCCCCACGTCGGGCTCTGTGCTGACAGCTAGCTCAGAGCCTGGAGCCTGTTTCAGAGTCTGTATCTCCCTCTCTCTGACCCTCCCCTGTTCATGCTCTCTCTCTCTCTCTCTCTCTCGCTCTCTCAGAAATAAATAGAAAACAACAACAACAAAAGAAATCCAGATGTATATTGATTCATTTTCCTTGTTTCTGAGATTCTGGTACCTCAACTCATGACTACCTAAAGAGCTTTCTAATGCCTTCAAACATTGTATGCTCTTGCACACACATACATGCTGCATTTTATTTGCTGATTCTTTTAAAAAAAATTTTAGTGTTTATTCATTTTTGAGAGACAGAGCATGGGTTGCGGAGGGGCAGAGAGAGAGGGAGATGCAGAATCTGAAATAGGCTCCAGTCTCTGAGCTGTCAGCAGACAGCCCAACATGGGGCTTGAACTCACAAACCATGAGATCATGACCTGATCTGAAGTCAGACACTTAATCATCTAAGCCACCCAGGGGCCCCTATTAATTCTTTTCATTTTGAGAGGGTTAGTCTGTAAGAAGATACACCACCTAAAATAGACATCCTTAATATATTCTTTATAAACCTGAGATTTTACATGTAAGTACTTCAAGCTACAATGTGAACTTTATTTCCAGTGATTAGAATTCTTTTTTTTTAAAGATAACACTTATATTCTTTTGAAAGTCTCACCATTCTGCCTTGACTTTATAGTCATATAAAACTCCTAGATATTTTCATATGAGTAGTTATTAAGCAGTGCTTTTATTAGTAGAATTTATTTAACTTAAATGCAGGGTTTTACTTTGAAATGATATCTTGTTAATTTAAATCATTCTTCTTTATAGTAAAAAAAAGAATTGAAAAGTTATCATTTCTCACTGTTTTATATTTACATTAAATCACTGATAAAACCATAATGAAGCCATGAACTCTTCTACTTTTGATTTTTTTATTTGCTCTTTAAAAATATTTAAAACTACATTTTATTCCCTTAGCAACTGATTGAAAATTCATTGAGAGCTAAGAACATGAGTGACTCAGTCTTGAATCCTTTTGTATGTAAGGAAAATTCTTTTTATGTAATAGATCTACTGTATTTTTGGAAGGCTGTTTTGATTCTGGTTGTTTAGCTTTTTCTAATGTCATTTGTGGAGCTCCATGACACTCTTCTATAATTATTACTGGTTAAAAATATTTAAACCAGTAATATGACTGGTTATATGACTTTCCCCCGTTATTGTAAGTGTTCTCTAAAAGTGAAAAAATATTTTGGAACCACTATAAATGGTTGTTTCTTTTCTTCTGCTAGGATTATTTGTGCCTAGGTCACAACTTTTCTTTCTGAAAGCTTTTCAACAGTCTTGAGGTAATTCTTTCCTCTATTTTGGTCACTGGATTACTTTTTCCTGAACTTGTAGAAATCTGCTTGTCTAGGATGTTTTTTAAAAAAATATTTATTTATTTATTTTGAGAGAGAGAGAGAGAGAGAGAGAGAGAGCAGGAGAGGGGCAGAGACAGAATCCCAAGCAAAGCTCCATGCTAACGGCTAGACATGGGCCTTGATCTCATGAACCATGAGATTATGGCCTGTGCTGGAAATCAAGAGTCAGATACTTCATGGACTGAGTCACCCAGCCACCCCTGCTTGTCTATCCTTTAGTTCACATGTCTATCTAGGCTCAGCATTCCCTCTCTTGGATATAGAAACATTAAGATGGTCAATATTTTATTTTGCATCTTATCTTACCTTGTTAGCACCAAAAAAGACATCCTTGTTGAATAGAATTAAGTACCAAATAGTAGTTCTGGTTGTTTCCCCTTTCTTAAGAGAGAGCAAACTGTCAAAAAGAGATTTTAGCAGATGTACAGCTTGTTGAATTATACACAGTCCTTACTAAATCTTGCTTCTCTGATGGTTTTTTGATTTGTATTAGACCACAAAATCTCAGTCCATGAAACAAACATAAGGGGAAAATGCCAAAAAAGAAAATCAGACCAGAAAACAAATGAAATGAAAAATAATTTTACATACAAATCAGTAACTGGAGGAAAAACAAACATATGTAAGTTCTAATTGGATGTTGATTTCTTTCTAAATTATAAATATATGATCACTTATTTATATATAAACCTGAAAATACTTAATACAAAATATACTTAAGGAACACAGAACTGGATTTCAAGAAAAAGTTGACTTTGACTTCAGAGCAAAGGCTGCCAAACCTAGAGGGAAAGAAGGAGAAAAGCCTATAAACTTAGCCAAACCACTTCTTCCAAAAGATGTACCAAATTCTGGTACATACGTGCTTCCTCTAGGCCAGTGATATCTGTACCTGCAGTTAGCCAATGTCAAGAAACAAGGGGATCAAATTGTGGTGGATCTGTTGCACCCAGGAGTTGGTGAGCTACCTTTAAGACACATTCAGATGGAACTTGGACATTAATGGGATTGGCATTTAGTGTAGAATTTTCAAATGGACCTTTCAGTTTTAGCTTGAACTCCAAGGGCCAGATCTCCTAAAGTGGCTGTAAGCTGTGCTGCCTTCCATTTGCCTCAGGATACAACTGAACAAGCCATCGTGAAGTTGGCCAGATCCTCCTCTCTAGCTCCCTACAGACTTATTTTCAGACTTTTTTTTTTTCCAAGCAAGGAACCAGGATAAAATTCAATATCAAACAGAGATGGTTATTTTTTCTGATGTAACAAGAATTTTTTTATATATGATTCTGTGTGGCAGTGATAGTTAGTTGTTCCCCAACCACTTGTGCTCCCCTTCTACAAAGCGGTTGTCACTTGGAATGAGCTTCCCATCCGTGATTCTGTCTCCAGTATCACTACTTGCTTCTAAGTAGTGCCATGGGACTGGTTCTCTACAAAGGAACATAAGCAGGATGTTACTTCTAACCTGAGGTGGCTGTAAAGTACATACACACATTCTACCCTCTCTCTTCTCCCATCAGTTGGCTGAATTGTGTTTCCTGGGGAAACATCAGAAGCTACTTCTTTCATCTCCTCAGGAAGGGTTTCTAAACAGGTACAAAAAAAGAATGTGTTCTCTCCATACCAAGCAAGAATACAAATACTAGATTTTTATAGAGCAAAGAAAAATACCTATTGTGCTAAATTGCTAATTTTACTTTAGAGATCTTTGGTTTCAATAGCTGGTATTATATTAACCCATAGTGCCTTTATGTCAGTCATATTCTTGTGTCTTCACACACACCACACATATACACACACAGAGAAAGATCAGCACTCTTAGGCAATTTACGTCTAAAACCTCAGAGACTAGCTGTATCAATCAAGATTCAATAGGAGAAGTGCCACCACTTTATATATATTACATACATTATATATATATTATATATTAGATATAAATATATAATGTATACATTATAGTGTATATATACATAATAATATATATAATATACTAGTATATTAGTATATATAGTGTATATATGTGTATATCTATGTATACTGTATATACATATGTACAGTGTATATATTATATAGTAGACACACACACACATATTTATATAGGTGTGGGATGTGCGTGTTTATGTGCATGTGTGTAACCGTATTTGCTACAAGGATTTCATTTACACAGTTGTAAAAGTTAATCAGACTCAATAAGGCTGCTCTTTGAATCTGATCTTACACCTTCAAGTCCATGGACAGGCTGTCCAAAGGCAAAATGGCTGGGGAGAGAGGGAAGGCAAAAGCAAGCTGGAAGCCACAAGGACAAATGGAACAAGTTCTCAATTCTCAATACTTCCAGTCTTGAAGATGTAAGTATTCCACAGGACCCACTGGCACCCTTCATCATGGTGCTGACCACACATGTGACATACAAGTTGGAAAAAATCCAGGAGGATGTGGAGGCAGGGGAAGGAGGTTCAGACTTGGCTGCTATCCCATGCTGAAGAGGTGAATTGGTAAATAGTCAAGAGCATTTGTGAGCTATAAAACGTCTGATGAACTTGCTTCAACCTTTGAGCATTAAAAAAGAAGACAATTGCTCCTTCGCTGCTGCCTTCCAAATCTTATGCAAAAAGTCTCTCATGGATCATCTTAAAAGAAAAATTTCAGAAAAGAGAAAAATTGTAAGCATGTCACCCTAGTCAGATCAACACATTGCAAAGCCCTGACGCCAGTCCATTGATGGAATTACCAGCCAATTTTTGTTCTTTAAAAAGTTACTACTCCCTTATCCAACAAATGTGCATTGAGGACCATCTATTTTCCAGTATTTGGGAAATACTGGAGATAAAAATATGAGTAATTTTTACTCCAAACATCTAAGAAATCACTTCTAGTTGAAGAAGCAAACTATAAGCAAAATCATAATATAATGTCATTGCGTGGTATTGCTATGCATAGGATGTTGTATGAACTCAGAGAAGAAACAATGTAGGATATTGATCACACTAGACAACCTTGCCCATACCTACAATTACAGATATCTTGGGAAACATCACACTTCCCCAATTCCAGCAGCTTCCAATCTACTTGTTGTAGTTAGCTACCTCTGCTACTGTCTTTCTAAGGTGTTAGGTTGACAGTCACAAGTGTAGAAAGAACAATGAACCTCATCTTAACTTCAGAAGCCAGAGTTGAGGCTAAGAGCAGTCACCAGTCAAATGATGTCAACTGCTTTATTTTAAATTGAACACAGTAGATAGGAGAGATTAATAGAGTGAACAAAGATTTGGAGACATGTGTTAAGTCATTTTTCATACACTAATCACTTAACCAGTAGTATGATTTAGCAATATAACAAACTTACAACTGACAAGAAATAAAAATTCATTTTTATTCCAGCACTGCACAGTATACTCTATATAGTTCCATCATCAAGGCACACACTGGACAACATGGTTCTCAAATTATTCAAGGCATTTCACTGGCATTCCCTAATTAACCAACAAACATCAACAAAATTAAAATCTAATTATTATGGTCTTCACTTGCCAAATGAAATAACTGAGGACAAAGACAGATTTATTCAAGGTCAGGAAGGATTTGTGACAAAGTGAGAAAGAAAAGCCATATCTCTAACTCTTTTCCAGAATCCATGCTGATAGTCTCCATTCTCTTGCAATAATAGAATGAACGGTAGAGTTCAGAATATTCCTTCTGCCGCTTCTCAACCAACTTGCCATTTTCTTCCCTCTCCTCCTTGCTTCCTGATCCCAGAGGTATGACTGGCGGTGTTTATTCTAGCTGGCTTAAGAAAACTGGAGCATTATTTTCTAAAGAGAGTGACCAGGAAAAAGAGATGTAAATTCGAGAGTCCCAGAGTTAATTAAGATTAAAGTAACCAAACTCCTGGAATCTTGAAACTTCAAATTGGTGCATTGTTGTAGGGATTTTGACAGTGACACTAGAAATAATTTTTAATCAAAAATAGTGAATACAAGTGGTAAAGCTTTATTTGTTTTTTTGCCAAGTGCTTATTAGGGTACATATAAATAGGGTAACCATAATTTAACATCCAAACATGGATATTGTGACAGTGAAGGGGATTAGTTATTATATCTGGAAGTAAGCAGAAACAAGAACTGCTTGAACAAACTGAGACTCACTTGACCAACCTACATGACAATATGTCTTTTGTTAATGGATGGGTAGAAACATCTGCACCATTGGTGAATGCCCATATCCTGCATTATTGGTCTGCTGTGTATGCTCACTAGCTCATTGCCTTTCCCTCTGGAGATCTAAGTTTAGATTATGCATTAGTTTTCTAGGATCGCTCTAACAAACTGGGTGGCTTTACACAATAGACACTTATTCTTCAGCAGTTCTGGAGGCAAGAAGTCTGAAATAAGAGGCATTGTCTCTCTGAAGACTCTATGAGAGAATCTTTCCATGTTTTGCTCTTAGCTTCTGGTGTTGCAATTTTTGGCATTCCGTGACTTGTGGTGTGTCACTCCAATCTCTTCAGCCACCACCCCATGGCTCTCTCTTTGTGTCTGAGGCTGGGTCCCTCTTCCTTTTCTTATAAGGACACCAGTCATATTGGCTTAAGGCCCACTCCAATGACCTTATTTTAACTTGATTGCATCTGCTAAGACTATTTTCAAATAAGGTCATATTCACAGGTACCTGGGCTTATGGCTTTAACATATCTTTTTGGAGGACACAATAATTTAACCCTTAACAGAGGCCAATGCATTAAAAAGCATATATTTAGATATAAAATGAAAAAGTAGCAATGGCCTAGCTGCCTCTTGAGTATTCTTTGCAGTCCTTACTATTATTGTGGTTTCTTGAACAAAAAGACTTGTAGCGAGGCCGGGAGCAGGTTACTACAGAAGACACTGGGGAATTGCAGAGCACAGAAGTCATTTCACAACAAGGTTCAAATCCATCGTGGAGCTGATAGTCTTTAGAAATACAGTATGCCTTCTTTATGACATACTCCTTTATTGAAAAGATTTCCTCCTTAGATTGAGCCTCTTAATTCAAGCAACACACATTTTAAATATTCCTTGGTTATTGTGGTAGAAAAAACATTGCATATTGTTTTAAAATACTCTTGGAAAGGTTGGTGACCCAACACATGTTGCTGCGAGCTGGAGTGATACAAGAGAAACACGTGGCCCTGGCATTCACCTTCCTAGCACATAGCTAAATATATTCACTGACGTTTTTGATAAATTATTCATGCTATTTCTTCTTAAAAGCAACACTGCCATTCAATGCTTTATCTTCAGACACCTGAGAGAAATCATTATCATGTCTTCCTAAGGTGGTGTTAGCAGTTCCATGCTGTCATTTCACAGGTTACATTACCCAGAAATAAGTTAATTATTAGCTGGAGTGATATAAAATCAGAGATGAAGTGTTATCTAGAAAAGCAAAAATAAACAAGGGAGAAAATATTCATGCCTTCAGGCATCGAGTTTCTGTTTATAGAGTATTTCACATTTTATTATTCAAGCTTATTCCACTAAAGATGCTTTGGGTTTTTGTTCCTATAATTCATGGAGTAATGCATTTCAAGACCATTTGTTTATTCACTAAAAGTGACATATAGACCCCTCTCTCTCAAACACTAGAATCAAAATACCAGCGTATGAGATCATTGTAAATTCATCATAATTTATTGGGAGAAATAAGTTATTATAAGCTGAATGGTATATATCACTATTATTCCATAGTCTTTTCAAACCTAATTAAAGTTTTTTTAATGTTTATTTATTTTTGAGAGAGAGAGAGAACAGGGGAAAGGCAGAAAGAGGGAGATACAGAATTCATAGCAGGCTCCAGGCTGTCAGCATAGAGCCCTAGGTGGGACTCCAACGCAGGAACTATGGGATCAAAACCTAAGCCAAAATCCAACCCACTTAACCACTGAGTCACCCAAGCACCCCTTTCCTGACCTAATTCAAATGGAATCCTCTTTCTTTTGTCCTGAAGACTTGCATTGCATTGCTAAAGGATTTGTTGACTTAATGCCAATGTATAGCACATATTGTTCAGTAACCTTTAAATTATGCATGCCTCCAATGATAGTGGTCATTTCGTGCTCTGTGAGTTGGGGAGATTATATTTTATCTTGCATTTTCATGTGTCTCTGTGCAGACAGGCAAAAGATAGATTAAGAGTTTTGAATTAAGGATTGGGAGGGCACATTTTAATCATTTGAGGTTTGAAAAGAGAGGTTGGAAGGGAATCTGATCAATAAGAGATAAGGATGTGGTTTCTGGTATTACCATGATAGGTAAAGTGGACAGCATTGGCCTTGTCCTGGGATGTAATGCTTAAAATTGTAACAAGACATCAATCTTGAAACACCATCAAATGTCACATACTGTACTTAATCCTTATTACAGCTCCTGTACTCTAAATATCTTGGCAACTATGGTAAAGTGTATATTTTCCATTTATAGACATTTTAACTCATTTCCTTTCACAATGTTTTTGTTTTACTATAGATTAATGTGTGACAACTGGCTACCTGGTCAGAGTATCAAGTTATACATCTGTAGTATTAGTGCTTTTCCTTTCTATTGATTTTTGGTCACGTATTTTTTTCTCCCCAAAGCTTCTTTAACTTTTAGAAACCTTTATGCCAAATAAGACCACCTTTGGAGTATTCATCTGGAACACATGGGTTGTTCATTTGTTAGTGTAGCAAGCCAATAATGACCCCAGAAATTGTTCTTAATGGAGCCACTATTGAGCACCTTTTTGCACAATTTTCTATTTCATTTGAACTAATACTTTGTTATGCCCTCTGTTGGGGGCCTTGGTCGCTTGAGCTATTATTGCATTGAGAGGATTCATGAGAAGATGAGTGCATGTCTGCATAATGTGACAAAGTCATGGGGCTTAGTAGGGTGGGGCTATGGACTGAATATTTATGACTCCTTATTCATATGTTTAAACCCAACTCCCCACCCATGTGGTGGTATGGGAGGGTAGTGTTTTTGAAAATAAGTATGATTAGTGAGGTCATAAGGGAAGAGCCCTCATGAATGGAATTAGCACCCTTTTAAGAGTCACAAGACACCTTGCTTTCTCTATGTTCTCTGCCATCTGAAAATGTAATGCTAAGTCAAGCCCTTGCAATGTGGAAGAAGGTTTTTATCAAAATCCGGCCTTGTTGGCATCTGATCTCAGACTACAGGAAATAAATTTCTGTTGCTTATAAGCCACCTAGTTTATGGTATTTTGTTGTAGCAAATTGGGTTAAAGACAGGTGGTTATAACCAGGCTTACATTTATCTACCCTCTATAACCTTAAGGAAGACATTTCATTTGTACCTTCTCTATAATGCTTTATGGATGATTTTAAGAATTGTCATATCTTTCTTTTGGTTAAATCTCTCATTACCTGAATTAAAGGATGTTTGCTCTACAAGATGGTGGCACACTCTCCCAAAGGGAAAAAAACCAGGTATCAGTGGATCTTGACTAGAATACCTATCATAAACTCAGTGGGTTGCATGTGAGTAATAATAATAATAATAATAAAATATTAGCAGCCAATAGCTATTGGTACTATTGTACCTAATAGTTACAGTTACTATCCTAAGTATATTACATGGATTATCTCACCTGATTTTTATAAGAATGCCTTGAGAGAGGTATTATAATTGCGCCTATTTTAGAGATGAATGAACTGAACCATTAGAGGCTAAAACCTAGTAAGTATCAAAACTGGAATTTGCACCTAGGAAATCTGATTCCAAAATGTGTCATATTAAAGCTATTCTGAACTGAGATAAGATTAACAGAGAAGCAAACAGGAACAAGGTCCGTGAATACAAAGATACTAGCCCACTCAGAGGGTTTTGCAGTATGATGGTTGAACTTCTTGGACCATAGAATAGTCCTTGAAGCTGATGTCTATACCTGACACATTTGTCTGACCCATTTCTAGCCACCACATGTCTCATGATTTTTTTTTTTTTAATTTATGAGTGAGAGAGAGAGCAGGGGAGGGTCAGAGAGAGAGGGAGACAGAATCTGAAACAGGATCCAGGCTCTGAGCTAGCTGTCAACACAGAGCCCGTTGCGGGGCTCGAACCCACGAACCGTGAGATCATGACCTGAGCTGAAGTCGGAAGCTTAACCAACTGAGCCACCTAGGCGCCCCCACAAGTCTTAATCCAATAGTCATTAACACATGTTTCCTGCTTTAACCCAAAATCGAGAACAGTTGCCATGGATAGGGAATTTGAAGAATTGTAAAAATACAGATTAAGAAGCTAGAAGAGGTGGTAAAAGGAATTAATGTTGGTTTCAACTGAACTTTAAGCTATAAAATGCTTTTGCAGTGTAAGAAAAATTTAGATTTAAAATTTTCTTTAGTATGAAGCCTTCAGAGAAGCTCTTCTTGTTCCATCCAAGGTGTAGTTAACATCTCCCATGGCAGGTGAACATTCTTTAATCTCGAGGGCCTCACATGATGTCTTTTGGGAACTTAAAGAATACCTTGCTAACTGTGCAGAATCCAAAGCTGTTCCCAAGGAACATTGGTCCAATGTAGTCCCTGAATTAATCCTTGACAGTCATGTCATCATTTGGAAGTCACTGAGAATGAGCACAACCCAAACCCTTGCTCCAACCCCGTGAGCTACTTACTTTACAACACTCCCCGTCACTCAAAAACCAGGAGTACAAGAAATTATAGCAGAAATGATCCACATGTGACCTTTGCAAAGGAAAAATGGAAAGGAAAAAAACTAAATGTAATAAGTGTCAAAACATGAAATGCATTTAAGGAAAAATGATTCTTCTCTTGAGCATTGCCAGGTTGAAAGAAAAGAGATGAGGAAGAGGATGGTGTTGATGTCATTGACCATTTAAAGTGCTAAGTACTGCAATAGACATTGACATCACACAGATAGGGATTACTCTGCCCATTTTTAAAAATTTATTTATTAAAAAAATTTTATTTTAGAGAGAGAAAGAGAGTGCTAGTGGGGGGGTTGCAGAGAGAGCAGCTCTAAGCTGTCAGCACAGAGCCCAACAAGGGGCTTGAACTCATGAACTGTGAGATCATGACCTTAGCTGAAATCGGATGTTTAACAGACGGAGTCACCCAAGCACCCCACCACTTTTTTTTTAGATAAGAAAACCAAAGCTTAGAGGAGCAGAGCATTTTGCCTAAAGTCCCACAGCCATTATTTTCATGGCAAGATTCAAACCCAGTTGTTGTTGTTTTTTAATCTTTCCAAATCCTGTGCTCTTCACTGCTTAGCTATACTACCTTTGTGTAGATGATAAGGATCCAAGTTCATGTTTCATATTGTTGTAGACAGAATGCCTCCACAATGCTGCATTTGCTGCTTGACTAGAATGATTTAGGAATGCACTAAGGAGCTATCAAGGAGAACCGCGGGCACAATGTCCTTCTGTGGACTGCCCAAAGTCCAGTGGTCTCTTGTCTCCCTATCCATGAGGTTCCATATACGTCTGTTTATGCTGTGTATTTATGACCACATGAGCCACAGAGATTCAGTAGACTTTTACCCAAACCTACTGAAAATGCTTTTCAGTTAATCTTTCTTCCAAAATTAATCCAGTCCCTGCTGAACTGAGAATAAAAAATAAAGACAAAGAACACAACATCTGGGAAGTTTAAACATTTATTAAGACTGGAGCAACCATTTTAAATAGATCAGGTTTGAATTTCAGCTCCTTTGGAAAACAGGCAGCAAATCAAGGATTGGGTTTCTCTTCTAAAACTTCTTGCAGGCTTTTGAAACTAGTCCTTCTATACATGATGGAGTGGTAGGCTGAGTGATTTTGAAAAGTGGATTCCTGGGAGTTCTGTGCACAGATTCTGTTGTTTGCTGACGGATCTGTCAGCAGAATCTCCAGGTGCCACCTCAAAGGATTGATACATTGTTAGAGTTACCCTTCTCCCACTCTTTTTACCTCCATTATTTCTCTCTTCTATTTATAGAAGAGAGGACTTTAATAGAGGACTTCTAAAAATAGTAGATGGTGCTTAAAGACTTCACTTAGAATACCCTCTACCCCCCAACTGCAGTTTACTTTCCAACGCTTTGAAAAATAAGATCTCCGTCTAACACTCCACTATATCTTTCTTTTTAGAATAACTTCAATAAATAAATTATCCAAATCTATTGCTTTTTTACATTTATATCTTGCTTTCCACACCACTTGACATTACTAATCACCCTGCTTTCAAAATTTTCTTCACCCTTGGTGTCAGTGGTGACACTTTACTCTTCTGGTTCTCATTGTAACATCTTTTTTTTATTTTTAAATTTTTATTTATTTTGGAGACAGAGAGTGTGAATGGGGAAGGGTTGGAGAGAGAAAGGGACAGAGTACCCAAAATAGTCTTCATGCTGATGGCAGTGAGCCCTATGTGGTACACAAACTCACCAACTCTTGAGATCATGATCTGAGCTGGAGTTGGATGCTCAACCGACTGAGCCACCCAGGTGCCCCTATTGTAACTTCTACTTCTTTGGTAACTTATTTCTCCCCCACCTTCTTATATACACAGACACACAAACAGACAGGTTTATACACACATGCATACAAAAGCCTTCCATGGAAGAATGATGCCATGTCTACTCTCGTCCTCCACTGAGAATAACTTGCCACCAAGTGGCAGCTGAGTTAGGGCAGTAACTCAGGGAAGGTGAGTGGGACATGGAGATTTAACTCCCCTAGTATATAGCCAATCTCACTTTTACAATTCTGTCTCTAGGCCCTTTCTCATCTCACTGTGGAAGTTAAAGTCATTTCTACCTAAATGACTTCCACATTTATTCATGTTTAGCCCCGATTATTTTTTAAGTAGGCTTCATGCCCAGTGCAGAGCCCAGTGCAGGGCCCAAATCCACGACCATGAGATCAAGATCTGGGCTGAGATCAAGTCAGGCACTCAATTGACTGAACAACCCAGGCTCCCCAGTCTTAATTTTTCTATCCAGATTGAGACCAGAATAACCACTTGCCTGCCTGTTGTGTATGACTATCCTCACAACCTTTCTAATGCTTTATGTCCAAAGTCAAGCCTCTCGTCTTACCCACAACACCCCATGCCTACCACAATACTCATAAAACAAATGTATAATTTTTATATGTATTTTAAGAGTTTAGGCAATTATATACTATTTTAATAAAACTAGGTTTTAAACATATTTGTGCATAAAAGTTGTGACCAATTTGTAAAGTCATGAGAAGGTTTTACCACTGAGCTACATTGAATGACAAGAGCCTAAGGCATTTCTGGTTCTTTCCATTATTTCTCAAATATACAATTTTCAGATCCCTTAACAGTACATTTGTCCCTCTCTGGTCAAAATCTGTCTTGTTAATATTCTTTTTAAACATATGACTCCTGGAATTGTCAAAATGAGTTCAGCACTATCGCATAACTCTGTAAGTTTTGGAGACACAGCTAAACCTAATAACCATTTCAACCTGCTATGTGGCTGCTGGCTTCAATCGCAAGTAATAACTAGAGTAGCATGGACCTTGTGTGTGTGTGTGTGTGTGTGTGTGTGTGTAAGACAAAATGGTAGAAGGACAAGGGGTGGAATTTGCTTTTTGTATGTAACTTACCTCACAGTGCCCTTCCATCATCAAATATAGCATCTGAAAATGGACCCATTGTTTTGTGAAAATAGTCTTGGGAGTAGAAATAGGTCTTTAAGCTGCATGAATGCTCTGCTGTGATCCAGTGATTAGACAACAGATGGACAAACACATAAACACTAAATAAAAAAATATGTGCCAAATTCATGTCCCAGGATTTATTCATGAGCCTATGAAAACTTGAAGACTTATGTGCAGACTTATGTGCAGATATGCATATTTATGAAGCTGAAACAATGGCATATTATTATTTCCTAATCTACAGGCCTCTTGATTTTATGTGTGCATAAAATGACTAATTTTGAGATGCAATTTTTTTTTACCTGCATCTGTCTTCTTACATGATGGGTGAAAGAGAAATCCCCAAAGTCATATAGATTCATTTAAAGTCATAAAGTTAAAATTGAATTCAAGACCTCGTCTGACTATTGGATATTGCCCAACTCTTTGCTGTTTGCTTTAGTAAAGAGTTTAATGACTTTGAGTGATCTAAGATCTTACTAAGAGCAACTAAAGCCTATTTTAGCCACATAAAGAGCTGAATCCAAGTTTATCCAGCAAAAATTTGAATTGTTGTATTATTCCACAGTTATTTAGTGGGGTGAGAAAAAAGTGGAATTAATTTCTCTTGTTGAATATCTGAACGGAAAAAAAAGAGCAATTAACATTTTTTGAGTGTTCCTATGGGCCAGGCACTGTTAAAAGCACTTTTCATTTTAATCTCATGATAACCCATCAAAATGGGTAATGCTAATACTCCAATTACACAGATAAGGAAATTTGGACCCAGAGCAGTTCCAATGCTAGTTAATAATGGAGTCAGATTTCAATTTAGGGAAAAAAATCTCCAGAGTCAATACTTAACTTTTTTTGTTATGTTAACTATTTCCCAAATAAATATGAGTAGCATTTTAATTTGGTAGCAATGTTGTATGTATTTAATTATCAATTAATTCATTCAATTATCTTCATAACTCTGCCTAAACTTTCAGCAACTTAACCTTCACTATGTGAAAAGTCAAAAGTACAAGATAACAACATTTTGGGTTTCCCCAACCCACAAAACTCCCTCAAATTTGGGGGAAACTGACCCAAGTATGCCAATCCATAGATCTGAAACCAGAGTAGTAATTTTGCAGCATGACCTAGTGACCCCAGCCAAAGTCCACTCCTGGGATGGGTACTTGACTTAGACTGAGCCAAATGATCCCTTTCTTGGGAAGTTCTCAGTGTGATAATATAAATCTCAGTTGTGATATATAAAATATGAACACTTTTTGAAAGTTATGCTGCACTACTATGTAGACTTGGGGGCAGCACAAGAAAAGAAAACTGTACATTCATGGGGAAAAGTCAGACAAAAGACAAAGGAGTATTCCAAGTTTTCCAGAAGAGCTCCAGTCTTGTGGCCCGTAGACACTTTGGAATATCTTTCTGATATCCTTTCTCTTTTTGCTTCAACTGGTTCTAGCTGTGTTTCTATTACTTGCAATCAAAAGAATACTAATGAGTTTCAAAACAAAACAAAACAAAACAAAAGCATTATATTTAGCAAAGGTATGTATGTTATATATATTCATTATATTTAATTAAATCTATAATAGGAAAGCACTTTAAAAATTTTTGGTGAAACATTTTTCAAACACATTTTACCAGCTACACCAATCTTTGAAGGTTAACCCTTTAAAGAGGTAAATGAGAAAAAAATAATTGAATTTTACTAGGCTGGGTCTATCAGTAAAACTAGACATTTATAGTTCTACTTGCCTGAGGACACATAGTTTTATATATATATATATTATATATATATAGATAGAAAATATATAATATATATATTGATAATATATATATAGATATAGATAATATATATATATATTATCTAGGGTCATGAAATAAAGCTTCTCTCATGTCAAAAGAATGTTGAATACATCGTGTTTCTTTTGACTTCTATTTGCAGTTCTTGGGTCAAAATGTTACCTGCCTTGGGCAACTTTCCAGAGAGGTTGTAGGTCTCTTAGCAGCCAAGGTTCTGAGACACTGGATGTGAGCCAGGCTCCATGTGGTCAGAATAATAATACTTGAAGACAAATGAAAGGCTCCACCCAGTTTTAAAAATTTCCCTCAGACACTGTCCCAGTGAGAATGCTTGGTGGGGAAAAGGGAAAACAAAACCTTAAAACCATTCTACCACTGTCCAACTATTTTAGTCAGATGCCAAGTGAGAAGTAGGGACAGGCACAGAATTAAAATGCTATCACTAAAATGAGCAGTGGCTAACACGGTACATTGACTGGGTAGTAAAAAATTAAATTAGAGCCAAAGCTGTGGCATGAGTACAGCCTGTATTTTATTTAACTAGACTGTTCTCATGTTAGGTGGTGCTTTATTATCAGGAGTCAGGTGGCTGGGATGTAATCTTGGTGTTTCATTTAATGAGAGTATTTACTCTGTAATAGCTAATGAGTGCTCAGTGCCTGACAGAAAAAAAGAATAGGAAAAATTATCATGGGTAATCTGAGTTAATGTTCAAAAGAGATCATTGCTGTTATAGTTTGACTGAACAGTAAATGGTTCTCAAATATTTAGAAAAACCATTTGCTACTGAATTTTATAGGTCCTTCTTGTTTTATCAGGGCTTCTGATACTCACTTCTATACCTGACTGTTGATGCAGATTCAGCAAGTACATATTGAGCACTGACTTTGCATTTATAGGACAAGTATGATGGAAAGATCTTTGGAATTAATGAGCTTTGTCGCAAATCACAGCTCAGTCCCAGTTTGGGCCATGAGGATAACAAATTAAAATTTATTTTCTCACCACTATCTTTGTTTCATTATCCTTTGGTCATGGAGTTAGAGGGTACTCCTGCAAGTCCAGTGTGCTGGTGCAGGGGATATTCAAGTGTTCCCATGGGTCAGGAGAGAAAGGCTTTCAGAGGTCAAAGGAGTGCCATTAATGGTCTATTCGTAATGACCACAAAAGGGGCGGAGGAATAAAAGTAGCCAAAACCTGGAAGTGAAGGCCAGATTCCGGAGCTGAAGAGTATGTTCCAGAATACAGATGTATTCCCGTGGTCCGAGGAGCTGCAGGACAGAGTGTCCGGAAGGTGCTCTAAAAGCCCAAAAAACTGTCCTCAAGAGAATCAGCTGCCCACTGGTCCCAAGGGCACAAGTCTGTCTTGAACAAGCTCAAGCAATAATTTTTTTGCATATTTACTGCTCCAAGTGTCAGAAAGTGGGTGGCAGACAGGGGAAGGAAGACAAGAGCAATGTAGAAAAATAAGAAAAGGTATTATCATAATGACATCTTCCATTGCCACCTTCCAATAGCAAGGGCTGGGGAGAACCAGAAGTTAAGAAGTGTGGTTATGATCTGAGAGTAGTAACCTGATTTCCAAATGAGAATATAAGGCTCCTTGAAGTAACCTAGGACTCAGTTACCTAAAAATGAACAGAAAAGCCATAAAGACTGTGAGAAATTTCAGCTTGAGACTGGATGAATACATTTATGAAGGGGCAGTGAGAGACAAAATAAAAACATTTATTTTAATTGCATCCTGAGTTTTTCCTGTTCATTAACTTGGTAGAATAACTGAGCCATTATTATTTTCCAAACACTATACTAAGTGCTTTTCATGCATTATCTCATTTTATTTTAACACTTACATCAAATATACAAATTAAATATAATTGTCTCTATTTTGAAAATGAGAAAAAAAGGAGCTTGGACAAGTTCAGTATTCTGCCCAAGGTCATATATGAACTAAGTTGAAGAACTGAGACAATATCCAGGTCTGTCTGATTCATGAGTCCATGTTCTTAATGACTATGCTTTTAACCCCTAACATGTACTGTTGGCACAAAGGTACTAGTCATAATTCAGTAAAGAGGTTTGAGAGAAAGATCTTTTATGAAATATTCCAGCTTTGTAGGAATATATATATATTTCTCTCTCTATATATTTTTATGTGTATTTATATGAATGTGTATGATAATTATGTATGAAATATTTTTAAAGTCTAGATAAAAACTATGCTTTTTCTTTAGCTGGTTGTGGCATTTTCTTTCTATTTGCTTACCTTTCTTTCTGATTTTTC
This sequence comes from Hyaena hyaena, assembly GCF_003009895.1. Classification (NCBI taxonomy): domain Eukaryota; kingdom Metazoa; phylum Chordata; class Mammalia; order Carnivora; family Hyaenidae; genus Hyaena; species Hyaena hyaena. Next base: position 2,300,520 of record NW_024080684.1, read on the forward strand.
TACTACTATTGCTTTTTTACAAGGTTGAGTAATCTTTATTTTTTATTAATTAAAAAATAATTAATTAAGAGACCGAGTCCTTCTGTCTCTTATATTTTATTTTCTTGGGTTTAATTATGTGACTGATGTTTCCTTAAATTGATTTCAATATTCCTATCACCAAATTTGATTTAAATCAGGAAATTCTGCCCTCCCGAGCAGTTCAATGGCCAAGGCTCTCCTAAGCACTTCATGGTAGGGAGGACAGCTCAGTTCCTCTTTCAGACAAGGATGTTTGATCACATCAGAGCTTCTAGCACAACATACCCACATTAGTTACTTTCTACCAGAATATTACTCTTAAGAATACAATGAAACTGCATGATTCCAACTATATGACATTCAGGAAAAGAAAAATGAGAATAGAAAACAGATCAGTGGTTGCCAGGGTCTGGGGACAGGAAGGGATTGGCTACAGATAAGCATAGAGTAATTTGAATGGTAATAACATTGTCCTATAAGGTATAGTTGCACACTGTATATGTTTGTCAAAATTTGCAGAACTGGACACTAAAAATGGGGAATTTTCCAGTAGTTATATTATATCTTAGTAAAAAAACAAAAAAAAAGGAAGAAGTACAATATAAATCCTGACATGTCTTTATCAGCTTTGCTTTTTAGTCATATGAGAAAAATAATATTCAATACAAGATCTTATTGCTCAAACCATCTTCTTATCAACACCACTAAACTTAATTGTTCTTCTCCTTTGGGTCTCCTTTCTCTTCTCACAGTTAGCAAGTTCATTAAAAAACACCATTGTGGCCACATACAAATGAAAGCATTGTCTCTCTCTCCCCAGCCTTCATATATCTTGGACCAATGATTAATTTATTTTAATTCTACATTTTAAATAATTAACTCTATCTTTAAATTCCATTTGAAGAAAAAGCTTTTCTCTTAAGAAATGTTTAAGATCATTATTTTATTTATTCTGGAAAATATCTAGAGCAGTGGTTTTTTATCATGGCTGTACAATGGAATTACTCTAGGTGCTTTATAAAAATTACTGGGCCTACAGTCCAACTTACAGGGATTCAGACATAATATTTGAGTGTAGATGGGGGACAAGGATTTTAAAACCTTCCCAAATTATTCTAATGCTTCTAATTATTGTCAAAGTTGAGATCCACAATAGAAAGTTTTTAGAATGACTTTTTTTTTTTCCAATAGAAACTTCTTCTTTCACAGCTATTCTTAAAAAAGGAAATGTTTATTTTTAGTCAGTAAAATGTGCATCCATACAGTGATTTCCTTACACTGTTGAAGTGATTTGAGATTGTGTTAATGACTAATGATGATTCATTGCATTTCTTATGTTTCCTTTCCAAGTGACACTTGTAGCTGCATAAAGGTCTCAGCAGCACCTTACCTTGGCATCCAGGCTGGTAGTACAGGTGACAGGTGTAGGAGAATCAGATCATCTAGTTTTTCAAATTGTACTTGGTTAGTAGCTACCTAATCCATCTGTGCATAGGGAATAACATTATGCCAAGTGAATACAACAACAGAATCTCTCATAAAAGAGAAAAGAGAATCAAGGTACAGGTGGGAATGAAAATGAAATGTGAACAGCCAGGACAGCCCAGATTCACAAGATAAGAGAATAAGATACCTGATTGCACTTTAGTTAGGAAAATACATTTTGTTGGTGGTGTCCAGTCCAGAATCACGTCTGGCCTCCCCTGACCAAACTCCCTAAGGGTACATCAGGTACCCAATCAAAACAGACAAAGAGCCTTCTGGGGAAGTGAAGCTGGTGAGAATGTTTTATAAACTTTCAATATTTAGTGATCATAGGTCTCTACTAGAAATGGTGAAATTCTGGGAAGGACATAAAAAAGCTTATGTAATGCTCCTACTCCAGCTTCCTGGGTGAATTCAATGATTAAACCATCCTTACCCTCAGTTTTCACATCTATTAAATGACTGTAAGTACAACCTACATAGATAAGTATTGTTTGAGTGAATGGATATTATATCAGTACTATAAAGCCAAGGCATTATCATCTGAATTCTAACCTTTTATATTAATTCACAAAGGTTGCAATAAAGTCTAGGGTCTGCTTCAAAACTGTTTGGCCTTCCTGTATCCTTGCCCAGAAGTCCCATTCCCAACACTGGTGCTACTTAGCTTGGACAAGCTCATTCTAATCAGACAAGACATAAGGAGCCTGGACCAGTGATTCACTATAAAACTAGACTTTTAGATTCTGCTATGCCCTAAACCTCAGCTCTCTAACTCATCTCTGGCTTTCTTTCCCCGTTCTTTAATCCCTATTCTCATATCTTGAACTCTGACCTAATTCCTTTCAAATGTCTATACTATTTTTCTCCACCAATTCTCTTGGCTTCTAAAGTCTTAGTCTTGAAAATGTGTGACCCAATATCTTTGATTTACATCTGTCCTGGAGCCTCCTAGGTTTCCTAGGCAAGGCTTCTTTAACTCTGGGCTAACCTGCCAAGACTTCCCATCTTACCTCACAGACAGTGAGAACAGTTACAGATCATTGAAATTTTCTATGGGCCAAGATCTTTGCCAAGCGCTTTGGAAGAGAGATATTATTTACCATTGTTATTTTATAACTGAGGAAACTGGGGCTTAGAAACCAATATTTGTATATGATAATGGTTTGTTGGATGAATATAACTCAGAGAAGTCCATGAGTTTTGTGATATTTCTAACCCAACCAAGTACAATACAAAATAAATCATTAAATATATGAAATCCAGAACGTAAGTCCGTCTGTCAAAGTGAAGTCAGTCTTTCTATTAGTCACATAAAATTATTAGTCAGAATTAAAGAAATGTTGGGGTTATAACAGGAATGTCATCCGATCTCTGAATTATGAAGAAGAAATAATCAAACAAAGCTCAAAACCTCCTGACACTAACTCAGTATTTTAAAAAGTATCTTTATGGACAACTTTAAAGGTATTTAATTTTTTTCTCTTAAAATGGCCTTCCATTTTGACTGAGTTACAATCATAGCTAGGACCAATGAATTAGCCTTAGTCATTTCTGTGTTCCCATGGCTCATTCAATTATTCATTTGTTTAGTATATATTTATGGAGTGCCTATAATACACCATGAATTGTGTTGTGGTTGGGGGTAGGCAATCCTGAGGAAAACAGACATGATTATAACCCTTAGAGCTCTTCAATCTAGTAAAAGAGAAATACAAAAAATAAAGTAATTTTGGATAAAGGAAAATGCCTATTAAAAAATAAAACAAGGTGTCAGGGCACCTGGCTGTCTCAGTCGGTAGAGCATGAGACTTTTGATCTTGATTTCAGGGTCATGAGTTCAAGCTCCACAGTGGGTGTGGAGTCTCCTTTAAAAAATAGAAATAAAATAAACAAGGTGCTTTAATAGAAATACTGGGTTAGAAGTGTTGCCCTTTAAATAGAATTATCAAAAGAGGCATCTCCAAGGCAGAGGCATTTAAACTGATACCAGAAAAGTGGGAAGTATCCAGTTGAACCATGTGAAATGTGCAGGTGCTGGGAGAAGAATGACCCTGGCTTGAGAGATCACCAAACATAAAAATAATACAGCAGCAGGGCTCCTGGGTGGCTCAGTCTGTTAAGCATCCAACTCTTGGTTTCAGCTTAGGTCATGATCTCATGATTCATGAGTTTGAGCCTTGCATTGGGCTCTGCACTGACAGCACTGAGCCTGCTTGAGATTCTCTCCTTCTTTTTCTGTTCCTTCCCCACTTGTGTGCTCTCTCTTTCTCAAAATAAATAAATAAACTTAAAGAGGAAAAGAAAAGAAAATTCCATCAGCCTCTAAAAATTCAGCAGCAAAGAGATTGACATGTTTGGGCATGGGCAGATGGCCCTATAATTAGAATAGAATGTACAAGTGGAAATTAGTCCTGAGATGAGGCTAGAGAGTGAAAAGGGCCAGGTCATGTGGGACCTTGGAGGTCATAGAAAGGAGTTTGGATTTCATTTCATTTTTATTTTATTAAATGTGTATTTATTTATTTGTGTGTGTGTGTGTAAGACAGAGAGAGAGAGACAGAGACAGAGGCAGAGACAGAGAGAGAGCACAAGTGGGGCACGGGCAGAGAGAGGGAGACACAGAATCCAAAGCAGGTGCCAGGCTCTGAACTGTCAGCACAGAAACTGATGTGGGGCTCTAACTCACAGACCATGAGATCATGACCTGAGCTGAAGTCAGACACTCAACTAACTGAGCCACCCAGGTGCCCTGGATTTCATTTTGAATGTGCTGGGAATCCAGGAATGCATTTGTGATGGCTAATTTATGTGTCAACTTGAGTGGGGCATTCAGTGCCCAGATATTTAGTCAAACATTATTCTGAGTGTTTCAGGGAGAGTTTTTTTGGATGGGATTTGCATTTAAATCAGTACTGTGAGTAAAGCAGATTGCCTTCCCTAATGTGAACGGGACTCATCCAATCAGTTGAAGACCTGAATAGACCACAAAGTCAGAGATGACTTCCTTGTGACTGCCTTCAAACTGGAACACTGGGCTTTTTCCTGCCTTCAGTCTTGAACTGAAACCTCCGCTCAGCTCTTCCTGGGTTTTGAGCCCACTGGCATTTGGACAGGAGCTACACCTGCAGCTCTTCTGTGTCCCCAGTTTGCTGACTCACTCTGCACATGTTGGGACTTGCCAGCCTCCATAATCATGTAAGCCAATTCTTTATAATACATCTCCTTTATACTCACGCTCACACACACACACACACACACACACACACCTTATTAGTTCTATTTCTATTTCACAACAGAGCAGTGAACATTTTCTTAAGCAGAGGATTGATATAATCCAATCTTGTTATAAAAACACCACTGACTACAGTGTGGAGAGTAGTAGATTGAAGGGAGATGCATTAAATACCTTTTGTTTCTAAACGTTCTTTGGTTCTTCCTGTAACAGGATATACCTCCTTCCTCTTGGAATCAGTGTTGACCTTATTATTTTCTTTGGCCAATAAAGTCTGAGCAGAATAATTGATGCCACATCAGAGAAGAAGTTCTAAGAGCCACATGCAGTTTTGCAATTATTCTTTTCCCTTGGCCATGAGAGCAGCATGTCCCAAATAGGAGCTTCTTCTTCAACTAGATCCTCGCGTAAAGAAGACACATGGAACAGAACCACAGCCAACATGTAATGTGAGCCAGAAACCCACTCTTACCAATGTAAGCTACCAAGATTGAGCGTTGCCTGGTATTATAGCATAAGCTGGTATAAACTGCCCAATAGAGAGAAATTAGAAGGCTGTTGTATTTGTCCAGGTGAGGGAAGCTGTGGGTTTAAATAAGAATAGTAGCAGCAAAGGTAAAGATGAGTGGAGGGGCTTGAGGTAGTCTGCATATTGTGAAGGTTAATTCTATGTGTCAAGTTGGCTGGGCTACAATGCCGGGGTTGTTTGGTCAAAGTGTATAATCACTTAACTTTTAGTAAAGCAATTAACCTTCCAAACATGGGTGGGCCTCATGCATCCCAAGGCCTTAAGAGCAATTATGTGAGGTTTCTCAGGGAATTCAGGGAATTCTGCCATGAGACCGTAACTGAAATTCTGCCTGACTTTACAGCCTGCTGATTTACCTTGTGGATTTCAGACTTGCCAGCCTCCACAACCATGTGAGCCAATACCTTAAGATAAATCTCCCTCTTTGTCTTTCTCTTCCTCTTTCTGTCCTTTTCTCCCTCTCTTTCTTCCCCCACCTCCATGTGTATATATGGAGAACCCATAGCAGATAAAAGACCGATAGAGATCCAGAATAAAAGGACTTGCTTGTGATTGAATACGTGGAACTATGTTTCCTAGGGCCTTGTCCAGGCACCTTAGTGGATGAGTACATAACACATGATCTATGTCTCTGAATGGTGGTTGCATTCAGTAGTGGGAAAAATTGAATCTCTAATTCTAAAAATATTTCAAGCATGTTTGATAAGTTTGGAGAGCCACTGGAATTTCATTGATAAAAATTTTAAAAGGCAACAAAGTATTATGGTTTTTCTGGGCTTTATGGGAAAAAATATCTGTACCAGAACTGTGAGCAGCCATCAAGAAAGTTCTATGAAATAAAACAGTCCCTGAAATGGGATATTGATTTTCCACATTGTTTAGCAATGCACATTGAGAGCTATTCACTAGCATCCTGGTCACCTTAAAATGCAACTTTGAAAATAGTGAAGGTGGAAGAAAGCTCCTAAGATGTGCTGAGCTTCAGAAATTGAATGCAAAACAGTTACTTCCCCCCTTCCTGTGCACCTCCCTCCTCACACCATCAGCCAGGCCGGCCATGGGCAGAGAAAGCCAGGACCTGCAAATATGATTTACAAGCCTGTGGTGGCTGTGAGAATAAAATACTAAGGATTCCTCACAGCTTTCCTATTGGGGTGATCCTTCATTACAAACACAGACAGGATAAACGCCAGTGCTCACACACCCCGGGTGTGCATTATACAGGTCTGGTCCCAAGGCCAATCCAAAAGAGCACCTGAGGGTGGCAGTGGAAGATCATGGGGCTCAAGCATTGTCTCTGTCCCCTCAATCTTAGCTAGGAATCACATTTCTGCTATGCCGACGACAGAAGACCACATGTACTATCAGGTTGGGTAGTTAGCTCATTATGGTCAGCGATCACAGGCAAAAGAACCAACACAGCGTTTTGTTTTGTTTTGTTTTCTTGAAAGGTCTTCTTATATTTACTATTATAAATATATATGATAATGATAATTAGAGTCTAATTTTTCAAATTCACTCCAGGGTCTCCTGCTAATTTCTTCTTTCTGTTTGTTACCTTAAATCGTTTTAAAAGGTAAGTTTCCTGTTGCATCTACCTGACCTTTTCTTTCTTTTTTTTTAAACTGAGCTTCAGTTATATGTTCTTGTTTTGACTGTTCAGCAGCTACCAGGAACCTTATCAGGAAAAGTATTAGGATTTTTTTTTCCTCTCAGACATGTATTCATTTCTGCTGGTGAACAAGGTTATTTATGATTTTAATGAGCAGAGATTTCATTCTTGACTTTAAAAACAATCGAATGTCCACTGATTCTAGGCTTATTGAAAAACAAAAAGACAGTTTTTATAGTGGGAATTAGATACAGGTGATACCACGGCCCTTTCTTGAGCCACATCTTTTCTTTCTTCCCCCATTCCAATTTTGCACTCTCTCTTTCCCTCTTGCTGAGAGCTTCAGGTCTCGTCTTGAAGGACTGGCACTGTTTGCAGACAATCTCAGGATGCTGAGGCATGAATGGAACAATAATGGCAAGGGAAACCAAAAGAACGCCTGATTTATCTTTTCCTCCCCCACACCTTCAAGATTCAATGGAGAACACATATTTAAACTAGCAGTTAAGCATGCCCCTATCACCACCTTAACAGCTGAAATAACTCTAAAAGTCCCAAAGTAGAAGCTGAGAATCACTGAGGAAGGACCATATCTGGGTCCATCGGATGGATGTCATGGGTGGTGAGAATGACACTTTCCTCACCTCTGCTAGATCCAGATCCTTCCAGTGATCTCTCTTGCATTCCTGGGAGATCAGATTCAGGCAAAATGTCAGTCAAAGGGTCCCATTTGTGCAATGCTCATGCTCCACAAAATCGTTAAATATTGTCAATAGCCTGAAAAAGGTAGAAGCTTCTAAACTTTGAAACCCTCTCTTCCCAGTGCTTCATTCACTGTCTCCCATTGCACACCCACCAGTGAGCTAAGGAGTCCCACTCCTCTCAGGTGTAGTGTCCCCATCTGCCACCAGATGGAGAAGCAAAATGGTGTCTATGTGGAAAGAGAACTTTATTTATTGTGTTCAAGGCCAATATGTTTCTTTGCACATATTCACATTTTTTAACCCAACTTGTTTGTCTACCTTTTTATTGGGCTCTAAACAGTCTTTTAGCTTATCACCAAAAATGATATTCAGTTTTAAAAGATAGAGATTGGCTACTACAGAAGATAGTCCAGGAAATGTATATCAGATCCTAAAGACAATTCCAGAAATATTTTGAGCAAATGCAGAGAAACTGGAGTCAGTCTCTGACATCCAAAGAGTTTATTTTTGAAGGGGTTCAAACTGCTCTGAATGCAAAATTTAGGGTATGTTATCATTGTCATTATCTTCAGGGTAGCATTTGCTTCCTGTTGCATAAGAATTAAATAAATTTTTAAAACCCTCTTCTTTCTTAGATTTAGGGATCCAGGCAGAGCACTGTATGTGAACCTGTGTAATTCACAGAAGTACTTGCAACATTACTTTTCTGCATTAGGAGTATGACCTTGTGTCAGTGTGAAACTGAGGTAAGATAAATGAATATATATACTCAGAGAAATCTTGACAGAGTAGGGGAGAACACTGCATAATGTGTAAAAATAAAATCCAAGGATAAAGTAATCAGATGTTGCTAGACACCTCCCCCCCCCCCCCCCCCCCCCCCCCCCCGAGCTCTGAAAAGTACAGACAGTTTGGCTCATCCACTGCAGTAGGCATTGGCAGCAAATAAAAACTGGACTTGGAATGTTCAGCCAAGTAGCATCAGACTAAGAAAGAGGAAAGGTAGAAAGAAAGAAAAGATAGAGTGTATAAATGTGTCACCTGTTGGAAAAACTGTTCAGAGTATTAAGAACAAAGCACAGGAGCAAGAGATTTATACCTCTGGACCAGAACTGATTTTTAAAAGAGGGAGAGGGAGGGGGTCAAAGAGGAGGAGGAGGAAGAAACGAAAGAAAAGTAGAGTTATTGTTTGACAAGAGAACTTTGTGAAAATTGACAGGCAAACTGATAAGTACTTATCTCTTGGACTATTAATAATATGAACAATTGGAGCATAATTGTAGAGAACTATACAAGTAAGTCTGTATTGGGAGACAATTCTCAATAGGTCTCATATTTCTACTGAAAAGAATCAACAGCCTTTGGTTCCAGACTATCTTTTCAAGGATGCTTGTAAAGCAAACAACATTGGAAGATAGAAGTGTCTCCCTCTGAGGCAGATGGCAGATTTTTTTTTCTTTTTTTGCTGTCCAGGATAATAAAGATAATGTTTTCCATGAGGCAAAGGTTGAGCATTGTTTCTTGGCAGCTTCTTTAAAAGAGTATGTTTCCTCAGCTCAGGTTCATCACCTGGGACACAAAACCACTGTGTGTGTAGTATCCGCTTAGGCTGCTCTGCATTGCCCACCTTGGGACTAGGGGCCAAGGGAAATCGATGTGAACATGAAGTCTGTAAAGCCTGTTGTGCCGTGAATACTAAAGTCCTTTGTCTTTGATACAAAAGTCTGGTGTCTTCTGCTAGTATCCATAAAATTATGACAGCCTACCTTTTTAGCTTGCAAGTGGGTAAAATTTCAGAACTTTCACAGTTCTGAACAGTTTGCAACTTCCAAAGAGAGAATCACATAGGATCTTTTAATAATCTTTCAAACAACAACTTTTTATCTTTTAGGAAAAAAATTAAAGCAGATATATATGTCAATGAGAAAAAGACAGGTACAAGCAGGAAGAGAAAAAAAACTACCCAGCATAGAACCAATATTTTAACCATATTTTAAATGACTTGTAAATAAAGGGAGATGGGTGGATAGATAGGTAGATAGGTAGGTAGGTAGATAGATAGATAGATAGATAGATAGATAGATAGATAGATAGATAGACATATGAGATAGATATATCATGGATAGACTGAGAAATGCAAAGACAGAGACACAGAGAAGGAAAGAATAGGGTACCTATTCCGGGGTGTGAACATGTATGTATATGTGTTTTTTGTTTCCGAGTATGGCTGTTGAGCTTTGCATTAATATACAAGTTAAGAACATATGTACAAAAAAATAAATGTGGGCTTTTAAATTTGTAGTTCAGAATTCGCATTTTAAAAAGTGTCCCTCGGGCAAAATATTGAGTCTTTCTTCCAGGAGATGAGTTGAGGATGAAATAAGTTGGTTTTCTCTTTGATTTCTATCTTTGGTGAACCTTCACGAGAAATGATGCTGTATGAAAATTAGCTCTAAAATTGGCTCATTCATTTCAATTTTATTGCTTGTTCCCTAAAAGAAAAATGGAAGAGCAATAAATGATCTCTCTTTTCAGCATTATCAATTTGTGTTCACTGTGCTTTATATCTCACATTCAGACATGGCTGTGTCCTGACCTTCCTTTTAATTTAGTCGCAACGTATTTTTAGCATTTTATCTCATGGTCAGTCTCAAAAACTTCTGGAGCATTTCAGAGCTTTTTGAGGTTACGTTTCATGAAGATCCCAGCCACTTAGTTTATTTTTTTCCCAGAGCCCAAACTCATTGAAAGCTTTTGTTTCAGAGGCTTCAGATAGTCTTAGTATATTTCCCTCGGGCTTTGTTTCTTCAGGAAATTTGGCATAACAGCACCAACCTGGGCAAGGGAAATTGAGGCAAAATATAAAATTTCTCTAATCCCTGGAAGCCATTTTAGCAGCATGCACTAAGTAAGAAAAACTTAATCTCACTTTGACCATTGACTACATAAAAGAGACTTCATTGGAGAGGTCTACATCAGATCAGAGCCTCAGAAGTGAGCTTCCCAAAACATGGTCCCCCCAAACCTCCAAAATCTTATTTCGTGCTCATTTGGGTTTCTGGCACAAATCCTTTCACTTGCTTTTATTAATTTTTTCCCCTTTAACATTGAGTTTAACAGCAGGTCAAGAGATGGGAAATCTTTATCCTCAGGGTACTCAGGACTCCTCAAGAGTGAGGGCCTGATAGCTCCTATCACCTTTTATTTCAATTTTCAGCCTTTAGGAACACTAACTTCTTTACATTTGTTGTTATACACCCTCCCCCATGCTATAACTTACTTTAATAATATAACTTTAATTTCTAAATTAATTTGTTTACCTTGCTTCCATTTAAAATGAATATTTAATCTTATTCTTATGTTGAGATCTCTTCAAAAAAAGATTTCCCTCTGACTTTTGCCCTCATTGCTTTTTATGTAATTTTGGGTGTAGTTCCATTTTCCAGTAGAATACATATTTCTATAAAAGCGGTTGAAAGAAGAACTATTTTGCTGACTTGCTCCATAAGAAATGAAGTTGAAATAAAAACTGAGCGCAACAAAGTCTCTTGGGAAGAAGGGTTTATTACCCCTGCTGGCCCTGACTCTCTCCCAGCACTCCATTATTTTTGCTCCTTATAGCTGTCAGTTTTGGAAGCAAAACAAAACTACAGTGTCATTTCCAGACTTCACTAAGATCTAGGCAAGTGTCACCAACATCATAGCTCCTCTTTGAAAGTTTCCAGTTCTCTCTAGCCTTTGCTTTAAGCCTGTCCCTTCCTACTTTGACATCTCTGCCTCTTTTCCTAATCCTTGAGACTCATTTCTGTTTTCAGCACATTTGTGGAGCAGGTACATATAAAAGACCCTGATTTTCCTAAATGATAAACCCTTTCCTTGATCCATTTGCCAGGTTTGTCACCTTCCCGAGCTTCTCTTTGATGACATATCCCTAAGGTATGGGAACTTCTTAGTATCTGTTATTGCAATTTTGTGTAGCAGAACTATTTTAAACACACGTTAAGAGCATGCTTTTGGTTCTTTCTGACTCCCCACCACCAAAATGTTTTCTTTAGTCATTCAAAAACTATATTGAGTATCTACCATATGCTAAATAAGTTGCTAGGCACCAGCAACAGGGGGTTTCATTAGACATGGTTTCTGCTTTTTTTGAATTTACATCTCAGAAATATTAGCAAGTGTTTTCTTTTGTGGCACATAATCAATTCTTGATACTCAAGTTCTGAAATGTCAAATGCATTCATTTGTTTGAATTCCTTCTCAATCGTATATTGTACCTTTCACTGGGTAATTTACATAAATAAAATATAAAACTCTACATGGCTAAAACGTTTTTAAAAGCCTAAACGCAAAGATACAGACTTTAACATAGATTTTATACTATGAGCTAGTTATGGAAGAATTATCTTAAAGTGAAAATGCAAGAGCTCTGAAACATCATTAAGAATATCTGGACACTGTCACAAAAAAAGCTACATGGCTTCAGAAAAGCCACTTAACCTTTTGAATTTCAGTGCCATTATCTGTTAAGTGATGAGTGAGAGTAAATGTTCTCTTAGCTTTCAGACCTAAAATTCAATGCTTCTAAATGTAGAAGTATTTCAGGTAGGGAATAGTATTCTAAATACATCTCTTATGGAAATTCAGTGAAATGTAAAACCTCAGCCAGCAGACGGAAGAGAGGATTGAGCAGATGGATAGAGAGAATAGAGAGGTTGGATACAGAAGCCTGGGATGGCCAGGCCTACCCATGGGTGGGAAATATGAAGTCTCCGTCTGCTCCATGTCTCAACCTTCTCTCTCAGCAAGGTCAGGCTCAGTGCAAACAAACATTATCTGTCAGCTACAGCTTTTCTTCTGTACGTGGTAATGATCTTTCCAAAGTTTTCAGCAAAATTAGACTGAAAGAAAAATATTTGCTACGAGTATGCGTGACTATCAGGTCTGGTAGTCAGATAAAGACAAAAAGGAATCCATATAATAATTATGTACATGTGATGAAAATGGATATTTCCTGTATCCTGTAGGATTCCCCAAGCTGTAGTCTGCAGAGAATGAGAAAATAAAATGTGTATTATAAAATCAAGATGGCAACTGCAATATTGATGAATGTAATAGTGCCTTTCTCAAGGACAACAAAATAGGGAAAACAGTAGACATTTTCTTCATGAATTTAAAATATGTGTGGACTTAAATAAAAACTGAGTATACATAAAATTTATCTCCATGCAGAATAGTCATGGAGATGAATATCCATGGCTCATTTAATGATTAATTGAAACACATTTTAGATATTGGTATTGAGTAAAAAATGTAATTTTTTTTATCTTTTACATAATCATTAAAAATTAAATAATTACTTATGTTTCTGCTACGGTTTTTGTGAGAGATGTATTTTTAAAACAAGCTTTTCTTAGGGACGCCTGGGTGGTTCAGTTGGTTAAGCATCCAGCTTCGGCTCAGGTCATGATCTAACGGTTCGTGGGTTTGAGTCCCATGTCGGGCTCTGTGCTGATAGCTAGCTCAGAGCCTGGAACCTGTCTTCGGATTCTGTGTCTCCCTCTCTCTCTGACCCTCCCCTGCTCACGCTGTCTCTCTCTCTTTCTCTCAGAAATAAATAAAACAATTAAAAATTTTTTTAAAAACAAGCTTTTCTTAGACTTCGGTACCATATCTGCAGAGCACGAAGCTGGTATTGGGCTTATTTCTTACTTTATAGTAGATAATGTCATAATCTTGATAGAAATCTTAGTGTCTACTGACTGAGAGACAAAACCAATGACAGATATACAGTTTCTTTTTTCACCGAGAACATGAGGACTTCTAAACCAGTAAGTTTACCTTCTTTAGACCCTGATAAAATGTGAAATTACATAGCAAATTATCCATAGACATGTAAATATTATTATAAAACAATGCCTCAGAGCAAGGATTACACTCATTTCCTACATTTTCCATGTTGTATTTTAGAAACGGGCACTATTCATCACTACAGAAACATGATTTAACTCCTAGCATCCTAAAATCTATGCTACCAGAAGGGGGTTTCCAATAGTTTTAACTAAAAATGTATATATATAAACACTACTTGTATTCAACATATGTATTATCACACCCTATTATTATTTCAGCCTCTCAGGGGCAGCTCTTAATACTCTAAAATGGTTAGAGATGTACACACTCCATACATATTCAAAAACAAAAGCAATTTTTCTTGATACTAAACAAATCAAATTAAAGTTTATATTGGACAGAAACAAATCATCTTTTTTTCTTGTATTGTTCTTGTCTAAAAAGTGGTATCAGACCATGGTTATTGGTGTCTTGAAACTTAGTGTGTCATAGTAAAGTGATATAAAAAGGTGATAAATATTTATGAGTGTGTAGGTTAAATGGATGTGTTTGCGTGTTTCCAAGTTTTATGTATTATGCAAAATACCCACAATATTACTTTAGAGTCACTGAAAGTCATCTTAAAATTTTATCTGTGTTTTTTTTTTCAAAGCTATCATTTCCTACTCCAAATCTCACCTTCCCATGAATGTTCTACTGGAAATTGCTGTGTGCTCACATAACTCATCTTGTGGATTGAGGCCATAAGTATTAACAAATTAGCTGCAATCGAATTTGGCACTTAAAAATTCTATCTATCCTCTTCAGAGCTTGCTGAGTCAGAGCCTACCAAATGATAAAGGTCAGTGCAGGAGATACAAACTAAATTGTACTTTTCAGATTAAGGGAGAAACATTTATGAATTTGCCATGTATGCTTGAAGTCAGTGGCTTCTGAGATGTACATTTTTCACTTCCACCCATCTTCTCCATCAACAATGGAGGTATAACAACTAGCATGTATCCTTCTTTTAGAAGTCAACCAAAATGAGAACTAATTGGGAACTTTCTGATTGATTTTCTGATAGTGTGGACAGGGTTTCAAGGCAGAAAGCATATCTTGTGGTATCATGCATGTTACTGAATTATCTTGGAATACAGGAGGTGGGGTCTACCTGGAAGAAAAATCCATCTTTCCCCAATAGAAAAAAAGACCACTGAAATAATTCGGGTGGGGGGGAGGGAAGGGTGATCAAGATTTAGAGTAGACAGTCCTGTTTGAAAACATTCTCTTACTAATCTTTATCCTCCTATGACCTCAAATGCACTGTTCTTTTCTCCCTCACAGAAAGTTCTGTGAATTTAAGACTTTTTAATTTCATTATACATGCTGAATGAAATAATCAATTCATTAAAAAACAAACAAAAAAGATGTCAGTCTTAATTTACTGAATCACTTAATTGAAAGAAAAGTCTTAGTTAAATGGAGATTGCAGGACACCTGTGTTGATACAAGTTATGTGAATTACATAATGTTTCTTAATGGAAAAAACTGAAGAAATGTTAGAAGTATTATCATTGATAGGAATATTATCAATGATAGGAGTTTAAGGAGTATTATCATTAAACTTTAAAACATGGAATTATGGGGAATTAGATATTAGATGAAGAGAAGCCACAAATGGCACTTTGTATATCTACAGCAAAAGTGGACATAGAAGAATCATGACAATCCACATTCTTCAACATTTTTAGCCAAGAGTTTGGGAGAGATCGTGCTAAATTTTGCACCATAAAAATTTTTAGTAGCATCACATAAATTAATCCTTATAATTTTATGTTTCCACTATCCATAATATTTTAATGATTTTTCCTTACATACCTTTTTTCAAACAATTTGACCTATGTCAGTAATGTGCCTAAATTAAGCTTTCCACTAAAAGGTAATCATCCCAATTACAGAAGTTCTCAGATACGAACAATATAAATTTAAGCATAATGCTGAAATGATACATTTTAAACAATTTCAATCATCTTTTATCTATTCTTCTTTGTGCCTAAAACCTTGGCATGTATGGGAATTACATTTGCTTCCATATTTCTTATTTTTTTAAATTTATTTTTACAGTTTATTTATTTTTGAGACAGAGATAGAGTATGAGCAGGGTAGGGTCAGAGAGAGAGGGATACACAGAATCTGAAACAGGCTCCAGGATCTGAGCTACCAGCACAGAACCCAATGCGGGGCTCAAGCCCGCTAACTGCGAGATCATGACCTGAGAAAAGTCGGACGCTTAACCGACTGAGCCACCCAGGTGTCCCTTGCTTCCATATTTCTCAGGAGCTATGGTCGCTGTGTACATTTTCTAATAGTGACTTTTTTTTTTTCATAAACAGCAATGTTTAAATTATTCTCCACTAGAGTAACAGACAACAAGGAACATGGAAAGTCAAGTGGGAATGAACTCTTCCGCTCCCACTGGAGATATCTACATGTGAAGATACAATACACAACGTGTCCTTTGTGGAAGCAAAGCGTGATTCAGATTTACCTTTGGAATCAACATTTGTTCTGATAATAAGGAGAATTCTTAGGTCTGGAAAATTACGAGTAGGATTATTATGTCTTTTTTTTTTTAACCAAGACTTGAATTAGTTATTTCATTCATAGAATGTCCATCCTTTCAGAGAAATAAGAAACTTCAAAGCCCAAATAACAAACAAATGCCCAACGGTGGCTAAAATTAAACTGGGAATTGTGAATTTATATAATTGGTCGATTAGAATACAGTTTTTGAATAAAACCTGCTAATGGGATTTTAACCCAGGTGTAGTTGGTGCCTATGGACATGTGTTTTAGATTCTCTTTTAGGTGAGAGTAAGTGCAAAATTATAAAAGACATAAGTTTAGAGTAAGTGGGTTGCTAGGCAGAGGAAAGATCTCTCTGACTGAGAGAAATATTAAGGTGTCCAGAACCAAGGAAAGAGTTGAAAAGGGCTGCAAAGAAGAAACTCCATGGGTTTTAATTCAAACATCCAATTGCCTGTTCAGTTAGGAGCACAGACATTTATTCTTCTGTGAGGGACTGATCAGCATCTTAAGCCCTTAATGGTTGAAATTTTCATTTTACCCTAATAGAGTGATTTTCCCCTATGGGCACCTCTCCAATTGGACAATGAAAGTCTGTGGAAAATATAATTCTCTTTTTAAAAATCACTTCTTATGTCTCTTTTGCAATTCAAGTGAAATGGAAATTAAGGCCTGTGTCAAAGGTTTTCATCAGGCTTGGGCTGATACAGGATGGAATGTCTTCCCACTGCACTGCTTCCTTGAAAACTGCAGTGTTAAGATAAAGATGGAATGTTGAACTGGCTTTGTTGTATTTACACCTGATCTGTAGAACTACACTTGGGCTGTGGAGCTGAAAGCTGACAGGACTTGGACGTATGTGACTAGAACAGCATAAGAGATATGCAGGAGACTTGGCTCCTATCTGCAGCAGCCGCATATGCCCTTAGTGGGGGAGGAGGAAAAAGGACCCGTGTGCTTGAGTAGCCACTGGGCCCCCATGAGGTGACGTTGTACTTGTTAAAGCACTTGCCTGTATCCTTCTATAAAGCTAAGGAAATGTAGCCTTAAAGTTTATTTGTGCCTTGTGGGTCTAATTGCCAGTCTAGACATCTATCTATGACCATGTTGGTGCGACTTCACACTAGACTTTTCTTCCAAGCTTAATCACCCCCCACTCTGCTGCCCAATCCTACAGATGTGGGGAATACCAATACATAACAAAATGGAGTGTGACTCCAATGAATATTTATTGGGTGCCTGCTATTTAGAAGGAGGAATGGGATTTTCAGCAGAATCTCTGAAGAAAGCTATTTCTCTTCACAAAAAAAAAAAAAAAAAAAAAAGATGCACACACAGCTGCATTTTCACAGACATACACAGAACCTGTGTATCATCTCTCTGCACTCAGGCATAGTAACATATGGGAGAAAAAGTCATCTATTACTATGGGCTATGACAATCACTGAGAGAATTTACTGCAGATTAGCCAACAGTATTTTAGCAGGAGGTCCTGAAATTATCTATCAAAGATTCAGAGACTTGAGGCAACATTTCACCTCATTTATTCAAATGCCTTGGGCAAATAAAATTATGATAAAGCACCTAGCAACCTGTGTCCTGTACATTGTGACAAACTTACTGCTAATTGATTGTTTGGGTCCAGCTCATGCTCCAAGGGAAATAGATTACTATTAATTTTAGTTGACATTTCATATAAGGGCATATATTTTATTTTTATTTATTTTTGTGAAATTAAAATCCAATTCTGTAACACTTCTGGAGGAAATGGAGGTGTCATGATTTGACTCCATCCTGTGGCCTTTAAAAACAAGCAACAAAGTGGCCATCCAATTAACAACACTATGAATAAACAATTGGTTAAGCATTGTAAAGCATGAATGTTAATACTACACCACTTAAGCAAACCAATCAGACTTAGCATGGAAAGGCTGTTATACAAGCAAGAATACAAATTCCCAAATGTGTTCGTCAAGCTTAGTTACTTCAATTTAACCACCTCACCCCCACCAGTGTCTTAACCCTTCTTGGTACTAGTTGAATATATTTTAGGAGATGTGACAGCCATATTAACGAAGGTTTGCAAAAGCTCCCTGCTTGGAATCTGGTTTTAATGCATGGATAGAGCTATAATCTAAACAATATAAGAATGTCAACATAAATAACCAAACAACTGTTGGGTTCACCAAGTATTTATTGAAGATCCATTGTCACCGCTTCTGCTAGGCCACACACAGACAATTCTAAATAAGAAACAGAATCCTCCTGGGGCGCCTGGGAAACTCAGTCTGTTAAGCGTCCGACTTTGGCTCAGGTCATGATCTCGCGGTTCGTGGGTTCAAGCCCCGCATCGGGTTCTGTGCTGGCAGCTCAGAACCTAGAGCCTGTTTCAGATTCTGTGTCTCCCCCTCTCTCTGCCCCTCCCCCACTCATGTTCTGTCTCTGTCTCAAAAATAAATAAAACTATTTTAAGAAAAACTTAAAAAAAAACAAGAAACAGAATCCTCCTGAAGTAGTTCATGTCTACTGGAGAAAGGTAGCTAAAGAGCTAACATCAATGAAATATGGTGAGGGCAAGAATAAAAATATGCATGGGCTATTTGGGAGTCCTTAAAAGATAAGTTAAGCAAGCCTAGTCATAGCAGATTTCCTAAATAAGGTGACAGGACAACAGTGTCACTGAACTGTGGAGCAATAGAACAGAAAGTGAATTTGGAGATCTTCTGGCTCTAATCCATGAGTGTCAGTGTCAAACTAGGAGTGGGCAGAGCTGTGTGAGCAGGTGTGCACTGTGAGAAAGGACATAATGGGCTTTCTTAAGCTAGATAACAGGGGTGGGATTGTACTCAACTAGAAAAGCAAAGGAGTCTAACCAGAAAGTATGCTATCCATGAAGCCACTTGTGAGCTATGGACAAGAAGCTGGCAAGTACCGATCTAGATGTTCGCTTTATGGATAGCACTGGAGCCAAAGAAGAATGAATGCCCGGTCTGAAGTCATTTTCAGTGAAAATATGCCATGATCCTGCTACATGCAAGGTGGTGTTTTAAGAATAGAATTAAAACTTATGTTTAATTCTATTCTGTCCATGGATAGGGAAAGGAAAAATTGCTTTCTAACTTTTAAATATTTAAAAGTTTATTTATTTATTAAGAGAGAGACAAAGACAAAGACAGAGAGAGACAAATGAGGGAGGGACGGGGTTGGGTAGAGAGAGAGAGAATCTCACACAGGCTCCCACTGCCAATGCAGAACTCAACTCAGGACTTAAACTCAGAAACTGCGAGATCATGACCTGAGCCAAAACAAAGAATTGGATGCTTAACTAACTGAGCCATACAGGCAGCCCCAAAATGTTTTCTTTTTAAAAGGAATTTAGTATGGATGGGAATATGGAAAATTAGAGAAAGGGAAAGAAAGGTAGGACAGAAAAAGTTGATCAGGTCCTTATGGGCAAAGTTGAAGAAAAGAGAATGTGATATCGTGTCCCCGTCGCATAAGAGAATATATACTCCAGCCGTGTATTACTGTACAAGACAGGCCTGCTGACAGTCACTGCAGAAACTCACCTGAGACCCAAAGGAGGGACTGGTTCACGTCCTGTACCCAGTCGAGGCCTGAGGCCCACCAACTGATTTTCTGTGTCATCACTTATTTCTGCATATTTTAGACTCATTTTTCATGGAGGAGTTTCCATCCCATTTAGCATTTATTCTAATAAGAAATTTTTACTTACCTTCTTAAAAAAAAAAGGCAAACACTTTAACATTGTGAAACACATCACATTTTCCTTGTAAATGTTTTGTAATAAATGAGAAACCGTACAGCAGTTAGTTCAATATTACCCGTGCAGGATGAATCCTCTGAGCAATTACCTTGTTTCCATGGCAACAGTATATCTGCCCATGCTTCAGTGTGATACTAGGAAACCACCAAATTGGGTCTGCTCAGTTAAGCTCAGGAAAACTTAGTGAAAGGAGAGGGGGATTGTAAATTTGATATCAACGAGTTTGACAAACTGCTATTTATATTATTTAAGTTGTTCATTTAAGCAGCTTGATAATCTGTACGGGGGAAAGCTGCATGTTGGAAAATAAAAAGCAAAATTTGTTAAAAAAGAAAAAAAGACAGAAGGAAGGAAGAAAATGACAACCAGATTTTCTAGGATCCTTGCAATCTAGGATCCAGCCAATCCCCTAGAAGCCTCTGAAAAATCCAAAGGCCCTGAGTGCAGAATGGAAACAAATCTTCAGTAGACATTTACCTCCTCTGTCTGCCTCGACCTCACACTCCACCCAGAGTTTACCTGAGCCGTAGTCTAAACTTCTTTTTAAGCAAATCCTGGAAAAGGAGGCCAGGAACTGCTCCTTTGACATCCATGAGAAACCATACTGTCATTTGGCTGTTACACTCCAAGGAACTGCAAAGAAATATAAAGCAGAAAATGTGTATCATGAACACTGAGCTATATAATACAAACACAGAAGCAGAAAAATCTCCTTCAGAGCAAGATCGGCAGGTCAATCGTGGCTACCTTTTTGAGGAGGGGTTAAACAGAGATTTAAAATTAGAAATCAAAGATATGTTCCTCAGGGAAAATGGACATTATAATAATGTTGTGTCCCTATTATCACACTTGACTTGAGGCTCTTGGGAGAGCCAGTTCCCAGACAGTTTTACAGATAGGATATAATTTAGATACATTTTATTGGTGGGGATCATAAGGGAGGCTCTAAAGAAGGATGTGGGGAGATAATGTGGGAAATGTGCAAGGTGGATAGTAACAGACTTGGAAGCTGATATGCTGATATGCCACCATTTGATTCATATGACATGTAATTACATCTAATTACGGACATCTCTTGGAACTTGGACCACGAGGTTGAAGATAAATTTAAATACCTTGGAGAAATAGCCTGACTAATATAATAAAGGTCTTTCTTCTAGTTAGAGGGATAAACTTATTAATGCAGCATCCCTAAGTCAAATTACTATACATCTGAGAAATTTGCTTATTGAAAGGAAAAAAGAAATATTACTTTGGGACGCCAGGGGATAAAGGAACCAAAAAGTGGAACATAAAAATATTCAAGGGATTACTCGACTTTATAAATTCCTCTGTTTTTAAAGTGCTTATGTTTAAAAAAATTAAAGGAAAGTTAACATAAGGAGAAAAAAAACCTATTTGGGAAGTGAAAGAACATACATGCCTTAAACATTACCTTAAAAATAGAGTTTTGAAATAACAACTATAATACGGCCCATAAACTCTGCTGATCTCTTTTCTACATGGTGACTTGGAACAAATCACCTGTATTTTATAGATTATATATTTGCATTGCCCTATCAAAATGCCTCAATACTCTTAACAAAAGTACCTATGAAAATAACTCTCAAAGAAAAAGTTTTGAAAATACTATTAATTTTCTATCTAAAAAACCATATACCTTGTCGTCTTTAGCAATTGAAAATCTCATTGACTCTTTCCCGCTTTGTGGTGCTGGGAGAACTGGACAACAACATGCAGAAGAATGAAACTAGATCATTTTCTCACACCATACACCAAAATAAACTCAAAATGGATAAAGGACCTGAATGTGAGACAGGAAACCATCAAAACCCCAGAAGAAAAAGCAGTAGATATCCTCCTTGACCTCAACCACAGCAATTTCCTGCTTGACACATCCCCAAAGGCAAGGGAATCAAGAGCAAAAATGAACTACTGGGACCTCATCAAGATAAAAAGCTTCTGCACGGCAAAGGAAACAATCCATAAAACTAATAGGCAACTGATGGAATGGGAAAAGATAGTTGCAAATGACATATCAGATAAAGGGGTAGTATCCAAAATCTATAAGGAACTCACCAAACTCCACACCAAAAAAACAAACAATCCAGTGAAGAAATGGGCAGAAGACATGAACAGACACTTCTCCAAAGAGGACATCCAGATGGCCAACAGACACATGAAACAATGCTTAGCATCCTTCCTCATCAGGGAAATACAAATCAAAACCACACTGAGATACCTCCTCATGCTGGTTAGAGTGGCTAAAATGAACAAATCAGGGGACTCTAGATGCTGGTGAGGATGTGGAGAAACAGGCACCCTCCTACACTGTTGGTGGGAATGTAAACTGGTGCAACCCCTCTGGAAAACAGTATGGAGGTTCCTCAAAAAATTAACAATAGAACTCCCCTATGACCCAGCAATAGCACTGCTAGGCATTTACCCAAGTGATACAGGAGTGCTGATTCATAGGGGCACATGTGCCCCAATGTTCATAGCAGCACTCTCAACAATAGCCAAAACATGGAAAGAACCTAAGTGTCCATCAACTGATGAATGGATCAAGAAGACGTGGTATATTTATGCAATAGAATACTACATGGCAACGAGAAAAAATGAAATCTGGCCATTTGTAGCAACATGGATGGAACTAGAAGGTGTTATGCTGGGCGAAATAAGTCAGGCAGAGAAGGACAGATACCATATTTTTGCACATATAGGTGGATTAGGAGGAAGCTAATGGAGGAGAAGAAGGGGAAAAATAGTTGGGGAGAGGGAGAGAGGCAAACCATGAGAGACTCTTGAATGATGAGAACAAACTGAGGGCTGAGGGCGGTGAGGGGGAGGAGAAGAGGGGTGATGGGTATGGGGGAGGGCACTTGTTGGGATGAACACTGGGTGTTATATGTAAACCAACTTGACAATAAACTATTTAAAAATTAAAATAAATTAAAAAATAAAATAATAAAATAAAATAATCTCATTGACTAATTTAGTGTATAGTACAAATAATCTAAATAGATTTAGATAATCTATGTTAATTTAAATGTTATAATATTAACATAGAAAAACACAATGTAAGATATCTATGCCTCAACTCACAATTATACCTGGGTCAAACAACGTAATGCTCAGTCTGTCCAAGATTAAGGTACTTATTCCACATATTTTACCAACATCTAGTCTAAGATATAACACTGTCAATAGTCAACATTAAATGAATGTTTATTGAATTAATTAGTTAATAGGGAGTCCAAATAATCAGCTTGTTTTAATTCACGAGTGAATTCACTGCATAGTTTGGAATTATAGGCATAACCACAGGTATGGATAAAGTATCCAACATTTTATAAAAGATCTTTTCTCCCTACTCTAACAGCATTCTCACCTCTTTACCCAGGTTCCCTCTGCAGGTTTCCTTAAATTCCCCACTCACGGTATCCCATTTCATTTTCCATTTTGTTACCCACAACTTCTGTAGCTTGGCCAGTCAAGATTTCCTTTGCTTCACTAGCTAATAATTACACAAACTCAACAGACTTACTGGACATCACTTTTGTGTCCAATGCTACTCATGACTATGATGTTTAGGAGAAGAGACACACACATAAAAATGAATCCACAGTGAATTATTGGATAAGAGAAAATCGGTGGTGAGAACGAAATCCTCTGAAAAGACAATGGAGTGGAATGGATAGAAATTCAATAAGTGGAGAGATACAGAGAAACTAACATTTATTGAGTAGTTGTTTTTTTATCAGGCCCCATACAAGGCGATTTCACGTATAGTATTTCATTTATTTCTTACATCAAAATGTTGAGATATACCTTTTCATAAATTTACAAGATATGAAGGCCAGCAGGGTTTCAATACCTATCAGGATTCTATTGCTTGTAGGTCTCTGAGCAGACATTTTAATTCAAGTTGATACTATTTCCATCCCAGGCAGAAGGAACACCAAGGCACCAAGGAAAAATTGTGCACAGGTGTGTTGGACAGCTAATGATGCTGACAATCTTCACAGGTGTGTTGGACAGCTAATGATGGTAACAATCTTCTAGAGCAGAGCATCTAGTGAGGAAGGCATTAGCTTGGAAATAGCAGGTCTGAAGGCACTCAAACTCTTATTTCTAGCATTTCTTTTCCTTGCTTCTTAGGATTTCCAATAGACAATTGTTGAAAATGTTGAAGAATTAGTGAATGGATGTCCTTCTTTTTTCAATTCTTACATTGCCCATGTATTCTTGCATGCTGTCTACTTTACTCATTATAGCCCTTAGCACCTAAGTCATAGTTGTTTAAAATTCCTGGTCTGATAATCCAACATTCCTGCCACATCTAGTTCTGATACTTGCCTTGTGTCTTCAATTTTTGTTTTTGGCATTTTGGTGTTTGTTTTTGTTTGTTTGTTTTGTTTTGTCTGTTTGTTTGTTTTGCCTTTTCGTATGCATTGTAATTTTTCCATGATAGCCAGACATGAGGTACTGGATTAAAGGAACTGCTATGCAAGGTCATTAGTAATGTAGTCATGATGAGTGGAGGAAAGGGAAGCATTCTACAGTCCTTTGACTAGATCTCAGTCTTTTAGTGAGCCTATGCTTCTGGACTATGAACTTCATAAGTGCTTCTCAATTTTTTTCTATCCCCATAGATGGGACAGGATGGCTCATATAGGCTGGAGTTGGAGATTTCTCTTCTCTAGGTCAGTTAGGCTCTAATAATACCCCAGCAGGTTAGGCTCTGGTTACACTTAAATGTCTTAACATAGCCTACAAGGTCCTGAGTGGTCAGATCTGGTATGTCCAGCCTCATTCAGTCCTTGCTCACCTCCACACTTTAGCCACATTGACTTCCTTTTGGTCACCCCAAGAAGCAAGTTGTTTCTGGCCATCAGGCAGAAAGCTCTTATCTGAGCTTGCTGACTGCCTGGCCCTTTTATTGCATTAGGTCTCAGCTGAAGTATTGCCACTTCAGTGAGGTCTTCCCTAAATACTAGAAAGTGGGTTTCCCCACCGCATTCTCTCTAACTTTATTGTTATGTTTCAGCGATGCATGTTCTTTCTTCAAAACACTAATTGTAATCCTATTTTTTGTATGTATTAAATGTTTCCTTGTATACTATCAGTTTCCTGGCTATGCTGGTGTGCCACGAAGAAATTAACCTTGCCAGTTTTGTTCATGACAGTTTAACCAGGGCCAAGGACTATGCCTGGAATATAAAAGTCAGGGAATGGATAACTACTGAATTAATTAAAGAAGTAATGAATGAATCCCTCTTTTTTTTTCACTTTTAGTCTTAGCATGACTCAAGAAACTGAAATAATGTCCACTGCTATTGCTTAATATTTGTTGCTAAACAAGTGGTGAATGTGTGACAAGTCTATTTGAGAGTGACAGGTGTTCACTCCCAGAGGGCGACAACATATGGCTGTTGATAAAACAATAACTGTAACATGCTGAGAAATCACAGTATAAGGAAACAAAGTATTTTGGAAGTTAGATGTTGCTGAAATACTTATTAGCTGAGCAAGTAGTTGAGCTACGATTATTATTTATAGACATCACCAACCGTAGGCCTTGGAGTTTTGAAACAAATAAACAAAAATGCATATTTCTGTGTCCACTGCAGTATCTGATGCCAAGAGAGGGTCTCACTTTTTGTCTTTGTTTGGGGCTCTTGTTCAGCTCTGGGACCAAATTAAACCCGTCTCCTTTCCTTGCTGATTTTTTAATCTGCACTTTCTCGGAGCCTATGGTTCTTGCATTAGGGAGCAGATTTAACATCAGGGGCACCACCAACATTAACAACTCCTAACAGTGTATGCCTAGAAAAAAGGCTCTCGGGAGAAAAATATATTCATCAATAGTGGTTGTATTTCGATGGTGAGGTTACAAGAAATTTTTATATGTCCCTTCCATTATCTGTTTTTTTAATTGGGAAAATAAAGCAAAATGGCTTTGTAATTAAAAAATAGTACTAAAGCAGCATGATCCTTGAGCTCACTTATTGAGAAAATGAGCCACCTGAAGGCCAATTTCCTCACTGTGAAGGCTAATATTAGTGGTAAGTGAAAAGAATAGACTTCATATATAGTTCCCCTTATAATGTTTAACCAATAGTATCACTAGAAATGATAGAAGGAATTGTCAATATTACATTGTAATATTTAGTGAGCAATTATTATATCAGGCATTACATCAAGTGCTTTACATAATATTATCTCATTTAATCCTCACCCCCCCAAAAAATCATACAAGGTGATTACTTCCATTATCCCCATTCTACAATAAGGAGAATAACTAAAAGAAGTGAAAAGCTTATACTGGCCCAGTATTCAGTTTGACTTTGAGATATCCATTCCATCTTTTCATCTAAACTATTTTTTCATACATTTATTCAACAACACTATAGCATAAACTATGTGCCCATCCCTGACTTAGTTTGACTTTGAGATATCCATTCCATCTTTTCATCTAAACTATTCTTTCATACATTTATTCAACAACACTAAGCATAAACTATGTGCCCATCCCTGACTTAGTAATTAGAAATACATAGGTATAGAAAAGAAACGTCTTCCCTCAATTGCTCAAATCTAGAGGGAGACACAGTTATGTAAACAGACAACCCTGAATAAGCTGTATTAAGACAATAAGGCGTAGGCTCATAGTTCCAGGGGAGACCAGGAACGGATTCCGTAAACTAGACGTGGGCAAAAAGGATGTATTTGAGAAAGTGTCTTAGAGATTGTGACACCTGATCTAAATCTTAAAAAAAAAAAAGTAGCACTTGACATTTACTTGGTGGTTTGGTAATTGGGAAATGATGAGTGAGAAAGCCTTTGATGCAGGAGGGTCTGAGCAAAGGCCTGAGACAAGAAAGATCGTTACCTGAAAGCAGAGCAGTGTCATGAGGGAAGAAGAGGTAAGACATTAGACAGAGGAAGCAGGAGTAAGGATGGATCAATATCACACTTCCATTACAGAAACACGACCTTAGCATACATTGAACAGCAGGGAAAGCCAACACTGGAGAGGCTGGAAGGCTTGTAGGAGGCTGTTGAAACGTGACAGGAGAGCGAGAGAAAGCCTCAGCTGGGGAGCTGGTATCAGAGATGCACTGAAAAGGGAAGACTTGTGAAATATTAAGGTGGATTTACAATGACAACGAGGTACAGAAAGAAGTTAAAATAACTCTCTGTAAAATGTGGGAGTTGGTAGAGAGATTTGAGCGAGGCAGAGATTTGAGGGTCTTTATCGTATTTGCAGTAGGTGAAGACAAGACGTTTGGTGGGATATCTCACAGGGAGTGGGTGGAGAGACAGAAGTTTGTACACGAAATGCAGGATTGGAATTTCCAAGGGTAGAAAAAGCAGAAGGATTACATGGCCAGTGGGCAGTGACAGAGTCTGGGGGATGGGGACATTTTAAACCCATACAGGTCAGGTTTGATATTGGAGGTATACAGAGAACCAGTAATTCTATGGAAGGCAAGATGAAAGATTTTTTTCAGGAATTAGGGAAGAGTTAACAGCAGCAGAGGCAGATGAATGACCTAATTAGATAAAATTCAGGAAAATAATCTATTTTATTTGGAAATTGTGTCATCATTGGTGATGTGGTAAAATTAGTAGATTGGTGGGGAAAGAAGTCAAGCTGTAATGTTAGCTTCATGAACAGGAGAGAAAGAAGTCAGAACATTGGATAGAGTTACTTTTTAAAGTTTTGATAAGAGGTGGAGAAAAAAGATTGGTGAATTCCTAGATGATTCAGGGTCAAAAGTTTTGGAGGAGATTGTGTTTTTTTTTCTTTTTCGTAGGGTAGAGATTACTTAGATCTGAGCAGGTTTATGGTTTAATGTGTGGAAACCAGTTGAAAGGAAAGGAAGAGAAATACCTGGAGTAGTAAAATAATGAAGTAAAAGAATTTGCTGTGGTTGGAGCTAAGGGTACAGAGGAATGGGTTGATCTTGAGAAGACAGAGGAGCACCCAGTCCACTAAGACTATTGGAAATATGGGAAGAATGAATGGTTGTAGACAAATTTGTTAACAGAAACAGTAGTTGAAAAAAAACTAATTTTTGTTTATGTCCAATGACTTCAATTTTCTCAAGAAGGTAGAAAGATCATCTAGTAAATGGCTCATAAACATATTAAGAAATAACAGTCCAATGGGAAAGTTTGATTAAAGTGAAAAACAAATGTTGCTAATTCTAGCACTCTTTTTCCAAAACACATGGGCCTTTCAAGAAAGTGTAATAGAATCTGAGGGCTCATCTGCCATATAGAATTTTATATTGATGCCATGAGTCTGCAGCACCATTAGAACTTGGGCATGCTTTCCCATAAATGACCATTCCAAACAAATTCATATAAGAAAGAGATAGGCACTTTCCTCTCTCTTATCCCAGGGCGTTTTGCACTTGACTCAAAATACGTTTCATCGCAAGAGTCTTGTAAATTTTGTCTCATAAACTCTTAGCATCAAGTGGCATTTAACTCAACACCATAGCACTCAAGTCCATCTCTTATGCCTAGGCTTAGCTGGTGAGATACATATCAAAATTAGAGATTGCAGATATACAATAATAGAAGAAACTTTCTTCACCAGAATTCCTCTTAGTAGAAGTACCACGTTGTTCAAAACAAATACATGACTGTGCTATTGTGTATGGAGAGTGAGGTCACAGAATGCACAAATACGTTCACCAAAAGGTGATTGTATGTACATATATGTACTTATAAAAGAGAGGAATGTATTATGTATTTTATTATTGGGAAGAAAGTGGGGGAAAGAGTTCAGTGAAGAAAAGGAAATGAAACAGAACAGGGAGACATAAAGAGAAAGGAAAAGTGAACTTTCTGGGGACTACCACACCATTGATAAACTCATCCAAATGCAAGAAATACTGCTGTGACATTGCTTGAGAGAGAGATAGTAAAGGGTGTGAGTGAGTTTGTTGCCTATACTGAGAGAATGAGGATAAAGTGAAGAGTGTAAACAAAGATATCACACAAACATACAGAAGGAAGAGTGAGATCCTGAGAGTCAAGGGTTCCCCCCTACTCCCAAATATCATGAGAAAGATGGGGGAAGGCAGTTTTGGACTTTCACAGACCATAGAAATGAGGATCCAATGAAATCTGCCCTACTGTCCAGGGAGAATACTAGCATCCCACTCCAGTCCCCAAGCTACATCTGTGATACACAAATCTTCCCTAAGGGAAAGTTTAGGGAAAATACTCAGGTGAAGTTGTTTGGTAGATAAGCAGCAGGATGACAGAGGCTGTAACATTGTTCAATCCCAGAGTATAATAGGAAGAAATATTAACCGTAACAATCTAGTTCCAAACATATGACAATTAAGCAGAGTCCAAAATAGATTCCAATATGAACAGATTGCTCCTACAAAAAGAAATACAAATGCTTCGTAAACATATGAAAAGATGCTCAACGCTTACAATCAGAGAAATGTAAATGAAAACTCCAGTGAGATGTCATTTTCACTTAGCAGAGAAACAGGCCCCCTCAAAAGTAATTGTTGGCAGAAGTGAAAATTGGTGGAACTTTTGTGGACAGTGCTTGGGTATTATTTATCCACATGGAAGATGTTTCCAAAATTTCAAATGTCCATGCACTTTAAATCAGCAATTCCACTTCCAGGAATATTTTAGGACTATTATAACCAGTACTTGTGAGAAATGACATATGTAGAAAGTTTCTCATGGCAGAATTGTCTATGACAGCAAAATGCCAGAATGTCCTAAATGCCCATCAGTTGGACAGTGACCAAATGGAGGGTGGTGTGAGCAGACAAAGGGATATTACAGAGCTGTTATGGGGAGGTGGCAGGACAGTTTCACATGGACTGATGTGCAAGATTCTCCAAATTATAGTGTGAAGTGAAAGGCTGCAAGGTAGTGTCTATTAACATTCTACCACGTGCACACACGCAGACATGCACATACTTACATGCTTACAACTTGACTTTATAGGCACACATACGAAGGTTTTTACTTATGTTTTAAAGCATGTCTCTAGACAGATATATAAGGCATTCAAAACATGATGGTCTTCTGAAAAGGGAACTGGGTATCAATAGGACACTTTTATAGGAAACTTAACTTTTTACTATATACCTTTTTTTAACCTTTTGCACAAGTGGGGGAGGGGCAGAGAGAGAGAGGAAGAGAGAGAATCCCAAGGAGGCTCCATGCTGTCAGTGGGATCATGGGATCATAACCTGAGCTGAAATGGAGAGTTAGACACTCAACTAACTGAGCCACCCAAAAGCCCCTTAACCTTTTGAAATTTGATGTTGTGCATGTATTGACTACTTGAAAATAAGTTCACTCTTAAAAAATTAAAATAATTACACAATGCAGAGTGGCCTCTCTGTTTTGGTTGAAGGCCATCCTCAGCCATTTAGAATGACAACTGAAGGGAAAACAAGAATGAGGAAAGGAGAAATAAATGATCAATGGCCAGGGTGCACTTACGTTGGAGGACCACAAATCTGGAGTGGTATCAAGGCATGCTTTAGTTGTGCTTTTCTGTGTTCCAGCAACACTGAGGAATTCTGCTATTAATATTGGAGAAGGTAGATTTTCAACATTTAACATAGGACTGGAATTTTGAAGGACAGATCAGCAGAAGGATTAACTGTTAACACATTGATAATAAAAGTATGAAAAGAATTCAGATGATCAAGTTTGGGTCTGGCCTGAACAGACCAGAAAGACACTCCAGAGGAAGAGGTAGAATGAGACCAACAGGAGGAGGTGGCAGCATCCACAGCCTGGAGTTCTAGAAAGTTCCACAGACAGCTCCAGTGAAGATGAGATTGGAAAGGTGGTAAGCAAATGTCTCATGAGGCCATTTCCAAGTGATGTCATGGTCTAGGTTGACAGTGGATAATTGGAGAAGAGGTAAAGGTCATCTGAGGCCAGGGACCTGGAATTGTCTGCTGCATCATTGGATGCTTTGTCTACATGGGTGTTGAAAACATCTAGAACTAAGGTTCAAAAAGCAGGAAAGAGAGGCAGACTCTGAACTGGGGCCCAGAGTTTTCTTTGATGGAGAAGAAGAGACTGATGGTGAGGGTAGCCCGGGACAGGATGAGGATGGGGAGTCATACACTCAAACAGCATGAACCCCACAGCTACTGTAAGTTCCAGCTCCTCTTACTTCGGACATCGCTCTTAACACTCACTCCTGGTATCACACTCTTCCAGCCACACAGGTCTCATTGCTGGTCCTTAACATCTCCAGGAGTGCTTTACCTCAGTCTTGGTACTGGCCATTCCTCTGTCTGGAAAGCTCTTCCCTCATGTGCTACAAGTTTCCCTCAGGTCTTTGCTCAAATGTCACCTTCCAGTGAGGTCCATCTGGACCATCTGTATACAAAGCAGCAATCTTTCATCTGTATTTCATCTCTGCTTTCCTATTATCCATAGCGCTTATCACCTTCATGAATCTTTTTAATTAACTATTTTCATCCACTTCCTGTCATCTTTTATTTTAAGAAGCTCCTCGAGAGCAGGAAATGTACCTATTTTTTAACCGCCATATCCCCAGTGCCTAGAATCATGACTGGCAATAGTCGATACTTCATAAATATTTGTTGAAAGAGTGAAATCAGCTTTTACACCAGATAAAGGAGTAGTGGTAGCTTCACATCAGATTATTTTCCTGGATGTGTGTATTTAAACATAAGTGCTTTGAATGTCTTGCAGATAATCGCCAAATGTTTCGTGTGCATTTTCCAGGTGCTTAGCACTGTGCTGCTACAGCAGATGGAGAAAGGATCACACAATGCTCCTTCTCTCTCAACGGTTTCATCATCTGGAGGGGAATAGGAAGACAGCAAAACTCCTCATTCCCGCTCAAGGCAACCAAAGTGCTGCAGGAATCCAGAAAAATAATTGATTCCCTTTGTTGGTTTCCAAATGGTATGTAAAGTGCTCACCACAGAGTGAGTGCGAGCCTGATGACATGAGCAGGAGATCATGAGTAACATCGTGAAAGATGACAGTGATGACAATGTGCTCTGTGCTAGGCACATCCCTCGTGTTCTCTAATGCTAATCTCGATAACCCCACAAAGGAGTTCCATCATTACTTGTTTCACAGAGATGGAAGTCAAGACTCCATGTAACTCATCCAAGGTCACCAAGTCCGTGGCAGAGCTGGCTCTTGAACCCAGGGAGCATGCCTCCAGAGCTCCTACTCCTAACACCTGCACTCTGAGATCTTTCTCGTTTATTGTCTGAAGAGGCACCATGAGTAGCTGAGCATGGCTGGAGCAAAGTTTGTGTGGACGGAAGTGGTGGAAGAGGAGTCTGGAAATAGGAGCTGTACCAAAACTGTGGGGGGCCTTGAATGCTTTGCTGTAGGGTTAGGACTTCACTCTGCACAGTGGGCAACTGTTATGGGGTTTTAGGAAATGACATAATCTGTCTTGTGTTTCAAAATGAGAGTTGATAGCACTGTGAAGGAGAAAGAGAAGGGAGATGATGGGCATGTAAATCCAGCCAAGGGAAATGGGAAAGAGAATCAGGGCTGGGATAGATTTCAGAGACATAACTGGCAGAATTGGACAAGGGCAGGGAGCTTGTGACCGGAGCAGTCTGTTAACTGAGACAGAACACAGAGGAGATACACACAGAGAATTCATAGAACTACTTAATTTTTATATTCACTAGTTTTATACTCACTAAGTTTTAGAGTCACTATATTCAAATAATTCTTACTATTCAGCCATAAAGATAAGCATTCTAAGTTTAAACAGTTTCCTGAGCAGATACAGAAATTAAATACTCCTTCTTCCGGTCTAACCCAGATTTTACCACCTCCTGGTAAACTCAATTTATCAAGTCAATTAAAATATCAGTAGTAAAATGTGTACCTATGTTTTCCTGAAACTGCTTTAACAGGATTTGGACCGTTTATGGGAATCTTGAGTCTAGAATTATAAATTAAATTTTCCACCTACATTTGCCCCCAGCAGGAAAAAAAAAAGAAACTACCTCCCCAATAAATTATTTTTAATTTCAACTTATATTAAATATATACTATTCTGATTGCAGCTCACTTTTCCTTGGAGTCTTCAAATCTCAAATTTAGTAACTGAGACCAAGCACCCATACTTCTCAATAAAAGTCAGCAGTGTTCTGACAGAGGTAGTGTGGTGAACACCACACTGGAAGGCACAAGACATGTTTTCACTTACCTCTGTAGCAAGGAAATCTGGAAGACACCACCACACTCCCCTGAGCCTGCTTCATCAATATTCTCTCATGGCCTTTTTTTTTTTTTTTTCTCTATCATGCGTATATTCAACAAGTATACATTGAGTGTCCACTATATGCATGTCTGTGCCTCTCTTGGAGAGATATAGTCCTGAATCAGCCAGTTCCCATCCTGGAAGAGTTTTTAGCACAAGTATTGCAAGCTAAACAATTGTGATTTTAAAAAATTAATATAATATTGAAAAACCACAATGCTGTCTCAAGGAAATGATCTCTGTTTTGAGGATAAAGTAACCAATCCACTTAAACTTATGTAAAATGTTCAATATTCATTGCCTGAGTAATAATTCACTTTTTAGACTTTGTGAAAACGGGTAGACTCAGGAAGCTAAGAAAGAAAAAACCAATCAGACTGAATCAAGAGTCCTTTTTTGTCTGTGGTGTCATTGTACCATATTTATGAAAAGAAGTCTGAATCTAAGGAAGAGCCACCAGGAGATTCCCAATTCTCCTCTGGCCCTGATTTTAATAATTATAATAATAATAATTTGTTATCAGGTAAAGTATGGTGCATCCTCTGTAACTTTAGAAATATTCTTAGCCCCATGCCCTCTATAATCCATAGGCTGCAGACAGAGCAAGGTCAGGCCTCCCGTGGGGCATACAGGGTGTTTTCTAGAAAGCAATGCAGGAGGGCTGCTCTGGGGTAGGCTTTGACAGCCTATCTCATATGCATTTGTCTTCACTGGCAAGGCACTGTTTCTAGAAAAAGTGTGTCTGGGTCCTCCTGCCAAGCACAGGGTAACTATGGGAAGCCTGGTTGCTTCTAACAGTAAAGTGCCCACCGTCCAGGCTGGGCCTGTGGGACCACAGCTGTCAGCTCAGTTCAGACTGAAGTGCCTTCCCCTCTGAGCTTCAGGGATCTGTGCAAAGCAGTATTCCACAGGATAACACAACAAACTGGCTCTACTGTGCTCTGTTTTGTTTATGCAGAAAGAACCAATATTTTCCTCAAGCTGTCTTCTGAATATGAATGACAACAGAGAAGCCAAGAGATTCTGGGCTCTTGATTCAATGAGAGCTGAGGCCTGACTCTTATCAGCTACTAGCCCATGGCCTGGATAATGGTGGATGCTCAATACATATTTGTTGAATTGATTAATTTGTGATTTAGTAAGATAATTAATTTGTAGACCTAAGCCTAGCATGGTATCTGGCACATGGCAAGTGTCACTAAATATTTGACGAGTGAATGAACTGGCTGCAAAGTCTGTAAAGCAGTTAAGTTTGAGCTCCAGCACCAGATCCAAGCACCAGTATGAAGCAGATGAAGTTATTCCAACGTCTTCCATTCTCACTTGTAGCCCTTGTGTGCACTTACCATGCTCACCCCCAGACAACCTGCCTCCATGCAGTGTGATCCCCAGACCAGCAGCATCCACATCACCTGGACATGTGCTAGAAATGCAAATTCCCAGACCCCACCCCAGCCCTACTGAATCGGAAGCTCTGGCCATGGAGACCAGAATTTCGTGCCAGGACAAGCTCTCCAGGTGACTCTGATACTCACTAAAGTTTGAGAACTGCTGCTTGGGTTTCTGTTTTTGAGAATTACACAGGCGTGCTTACTGAGCAGGCATTTCAGCCTCTCTCTAGATCTCAAGAATTCAGATCGCTAGGGCGGCAGCCAGGGGCATCTGCATTTTGAAGCAGTGATTTTTTAACACAGTGGAACCGCTTCCCCAAAGCTTTGCTCTCTTCCCAGAGGAGAAGAGACGCTTCCCAGAAGCTTCCACAGAAGCTTCTACTAGTTTAGATTTATTTTATTCCCTCAATAAGTTAATAACCAGAGATATTTTCATGTTTAACAGTGAACTAAAGGTCCTCTGTTCTAAAAGAATAATGTGTCACCAACAATGGAAATTCAGACCCTGCTGTAGGCAGGAGAGGATGCAATGGCCTGATTTCTGACACAAGAGAGGAGCAAGGGACAAAGACAATCATATCTTGGTCATTATGTCTTTAGAATTCAGCTATTCAAATGAGATGAGGCCCACAAAGTTGAACCTGCAGGTGTGTGGGATTGTTTTTCGCAATTAAATATGCTTTATAAATAGAAAACTAGTATATAAAAATCTGAATTGCTAGCATTTCTTGAAACATTGAAACTTTTGGCACGCTAAACATATATTCCTACATGAGAACCATCAGCTAGATCTGGGTAGCTGTGCTCCTTCTAAGTCACCAGGTTACCACCATTCCTGAGCGCACACCTTCATCTAACTGTGGCCCACGTCACCATCTCCTGTTGAGTTCCTGTTCTCTGTGGACATTGGAGTTTGTGACTTCTGCTTTTACATGGACTTGACGCCATCACATCAGAGGGATGCATGTGGGGAAGAAGAGGGGTTGGTCCTCTTAGGGCCAAGAGGAAGGAGGTACTCCATGCATACCCACACCAGTTCAGCTCCTTTTACATCACTTAAAATAATGGTGATGCTATTGCTACCATCTGACCTCTGTTGGTCGGGTGCGTGTCCATGTAGAATTTTGTAACCGTAAGAAATTTAATGTGTTTTTCTTGGCTCCTTAGTTCAGAACAGGAGGATTTGCCAGCCTCCCATTCCGTGGAGGGTTCTTGACATACTGACTTTCTTTTCGGAATTCTGCTTAGCATTTTAACGCATTTGTCAAGTTGTAATATTTCCCTCCCAAATTAAATAAGTATTTTATTAAAACATTTTTCATGTTTTAAAATTGAATCACAACATTTACTTCACCTAGTATTTATTTGATTATGAGAATGACCATTTTTAACCAAGCATATAATAAGACAAAATAAACTATAGCTGCCCACTTAATAGCATTTCCCCACACACCTTTCAGAAATATTATACTGCTTATACTGTTATTATATTATGCATATGCATTAATAACTAACCTTATAAATTTATGTTATCTGTTCCCACTACAAATAATTTTCCCCACCAAATATTTCTGGAGGCCTCTAAGCATATGAATTAAACAAGTAAATGTAGGATCTGCTATTTCCTCTCTTTTTCTGCTCTAGTACCTGTTCACTGCTTTATATTTATTTCATTAGAAATCGAGGAGTGAGGAGATTTAAATTCATGAGCCCTAATGGCCACTCTGAAGTAGAGGATAAGTAATTAGTCTTTCTCATGATAGAGTAGGTGGGTTGAAAGACATAGCTCTTTTCCACTGCAGACTTTTACAACTCTGAAGTAAGGTTATTATTTTTACAGTGCTCCTCCAATGGGTCTCCTTTTTCTGAAACAGAACAATGTCATTGAGCAAGAAGAGTCAGAGACCTGAAACTATCCACACACATGCAGAACACTGTCTACTTTTAGCAGGATCTAACCACTTGACTGTCTTCATCAACAGGATTTTTCTATTCCAGGAAACTCTTGCCCATGAAGTTAAAAGTTGCAGATAACTTCACTGTTCATTATGGAAATTTCTCCAAAATCTGATTGCATCTAATAACAGACTGTCCAGCTTTTCAACAGATAGCATCAAATGACAGTTTAGTCTCTGAGATTCTTGGAAACCTTACCATAGCACCCTTTCCTTGCTGTACCCATCAATTTCTTTTTGTTTTCTTGATGTATAGTTGACAAATTAAATTGTCAGCGATTTAAAGTGTGCATGTGATGATTTAATATACATATACGTTGTAAAAAGATTTCCATCATCTAGTTAATTAACACATCCATCTCTTCACATATTTACCCTTTTTCTTTTCTTTGGTGAGAACTTTATGTTCTACTCTCTCAGCAAATTTTGGCATACAATACAGTGTTATCAGCTATAATCACTATGTTACACATTAGTTCCTCAGACCTTATTCATCCTAGAACTGAAATATTGTAGCTTAGGAAAAATTTTTTTAATGTTTTTTATTTATTTTTGAGAGACAGAGCATGAGCGGGGCAGGGGCAGAGAGAGAGGGAGACACCAAACCAAAGCAGGCTCCAGGCCCTGAGTTGTAAGCATGGAGCCGGGCACGTGGCTCATACTCACGAAACGTGAAATCATAACCTGAGTGACTGAGCCGCCCAGGCGCCCCTGAAAGTTTGCAGTATTTTACCAACCTCTCCCTATTTCTCTCATCACCCTCCACAACCCATGGCAACTACTTTTCTACTCTCTCTGTCTCTATGAGTTCACTCTGCCTGGCTTATTTCACTTAGCATAATTCCCTCAAAGTCCATCCATGTTGCTACAAATAGCAGGATTTCCTACTTTTTAAAGGCTAAATAATATTCCATTCTACAAATATACCACATTTTCTTGATCCATTTATCTATGACAGACAATTAAGTTGTTTCCATACCTTGGATATCTGTGTTCCTTTGTTCACAGAAAGCATTATTTATTCTATTATGATTCTTACTCAGTCTTAACCCTGAAATCAGACTCTAAAGCCTCAAAAATATCCTGACTTGCCCTCCCTTCTCCTTGACCTTGTGAATAACAAACTGAGTTCTCTGTTTATCAGAGCTTTTTAGTGATACCTCAAGAGTGCTTGCATTCAACACTCCAGAAGACCAGATTCATCATCAGCCTCTTGGTTGGCATGTTTACCAACAAACTATATTCCAACTCACCCTTCACAAAAGCTTCTTATCCTATTTCAATTTACTTTGTTTTGCCCTGCTGAGACAGGAAATTGTTTAGTATTGGATTTCAACCTTGAAGCTGCCTATGCCTGCTCAACTCTTGGCCAAGGATACTGTCATCTCCCTGTTCAACCGCATTTTATTTTTCTTAGTTTTGAAGAAGAATTGGCTTAGTCACAGAGTAAGCTTAATTGTAACCTCATCACATAAATAAATATTTTAACCACACATCACTCACTGCTTTTATTTCCAGGATATAATTGCAAATATAAAGGAATGTAACCTCAGGCCCTTGACAGAATCTGATGTTGTGATATGCTGGGCCAGACGGGTAGGTTTACCCCAGAAGCCAATTCCCTTCAGAGTGAGTGATCTCTCTCCATATGCAAAGGTGAAATGTTTTAATACCTTAAAGGTAATTGTAAGAATCATAAGTCATTAATTAAAAATGGGTTTTTTTTGAGCAAGTACGGTATACATATCAGGGAGGTCTTGTGTTCAGCCTTGGATGTGTAGAGGGAACAGAATCAATGCAGTGTCTCCATCGTAGAGTTTGGTTTAATAATGACAACTATGAGATAAATGTTTGCAAAAGTACTGCCTACACTTCAATTGTACAAAGCTCTACCGGGGAAATAAGGCTGCAAAGGTAATGTCAGGGGAATGAGCCAAGTCTGGCAACTTGGGGAAACTTGTTCTAAGAAAGTGATCTTTAATGTGAGACTTAAAACTATTTGATCCTATTTGCCTTCACTGGGAAACTTGAATGTTATGGCATTAATTGAAAAAAATGACATATGTTATTTATTTCTGTTTGGTTGGGTGAGATATGCATTATGATAAAATTTTACAAGCTATCTAAAAAAAAAAGAAAAGATTTGGCACATTGTAAGCTTTCAGGTGATGCTCTTATACAGGTCTCTGTATTGAATGTGCTAGTTATTATTGATGAGTGTTTTTTGGTTTTTGTTTGCTTATTTGTCAATTTCAATATCGCTTTGTACATGAGAGAAATGTCATGATAATCCTCAAATTTCAAGTCAAAGTTTTCTATTCCACCTTCTGACATATTATAAAATTAAGTTTAGGAACTAAAACATTACGTAGTAATTCCTTCTAATTTTCATTTATCTAAAAGATATTCAATTCCGTTTTATTTGTAGCATTTTTACCTTTCAGTTGCTATTTTTCTCCTATTTATACTGGACAGAAAATGTCACAAAATGACAAGGCTCTCGAACATCCTGGGGAGGTTAGACAGATTGTATTATATCTGTTTAGAAAGCACAAATGAGGGCTTCATGAATATAAATTAGTGTTTTATTTTTTCTAGTGTCACATATGATAAATCAGTTTCCTGGCAAGTGACACTGATATGAACAGTAAAACATCTCCTCATCTCTATGCAAAATAAAGGACTTAATAAGATATATAAAAGGAGAAGCTGAGAATGAAAACAAAAGCATTCTTGTCTTAGATGAGTATGAGGGATGGCCAACAAAGGAGGAGTAGGTTTTGTAACCATTTGATTCCCACCTCACCATAGAAATCAGGCAACACTCCTATTCAAGCTTGGTTTGGACACTGTAGATTTCACTAATATTTTGAAAGGCAAAATATTAAAATAACATATTTTCTCAGTCAATCCTCATAATTTTCACCAACATCTAGGATGCAATATGATAGAAAGAATGAAAGAAGAAAGGAATGAGGGAGGAAAGGAGAGAGAGATAGTAAGGCCTCCTTAGCCACCTAAACACACACACACTTAGTATTTTGTTTTAATAAAGCACATTACCCTAAGTTTACATTTCAGAGGAGCTGGTTTCTATCTAAGGAAATTGAGGATTTCATTTACAAGCGTATTCTTAAAAAATCATTTGGGGGAATAATTGGAAAGCCATTATGTAAATATATGGACATCCAAATTCATATAAGCTGGAAATTACTTGGTCTTTGGGACAGAATTCAGAAAGAAAAAGACTGAGGAGTTTGTGCCTATATAAGTTTATATGCATTTAGGTATTAGAACACTTTATGTTTTAAATTATTTATCAACTCATTCATTTCTTTTTGCCTGTCTCCTCGGTACACCTACATCTTCTCCAGAGCTATCCCATGAGATCGAAACATAAGTTATACTAATTCCAGATTCAGCTATCTTTAATTAAAACTTTTCTCTGCCAGGATTTCTTGACAACTACAGAAACATTTGGAACTCAGAAGCCCTAACATCTTAAAGTTGAATCAAACTAATTGAAGTTCTTCATAAAGTAATTCATCTTTGTGTGGCATAAGAAAATATTTCCCCAGGCTTTATGATGGACATGCTCCCTGGGTCAATAACATGTCTCTGCTTAACTGCTCTCTCTTTCTTTGTTTTCTTTGGATTTCCAGTTCAGGAGCAAGATAATCTCCCAATCAGATACATTACCTCAACTTTGACATCTTATATTTTTAATGTCTGGATAGCATTTTGCACATGAATGCTAATGAAGCAATTTATCTAAAGAAAACACTAAATTGGACTCAGAGAAATTAAAAGAGACAATTTGAAAATGTGAAGATAATACCTTAATCTATCTTCTACTAGTGCAGTAGCTTCAAACGAGAATGAAGAAGTTTTATCAAGTGGCTGAGGTACTCATCAAGAAAGGCTAGTTTCTTGGCTTCTCCAGGATCTCATCTGGCTTCTAGAAAACATGGCTAAATACACTTTAAACGTTTTCACCTTTGTCAGGTTTCCCATAGCACTTGAAGTATGCTTGAACCTAGAAAAATGAAGATGTCAGTCTTCAACAACACATAAATGATGATGGACTTCACTCATTTTACCCTAGAATTATTTGGTCAGACTCCCATATCCAGTTCATCTTTTCTTTTTTTTAACTCTTAAGATCCTGTAAAGTTCTTACCATAACAAATGAATTCAATTTGATTATTTGCTCCTGAAGTTTTAAGTGTTGTTCTGTCACATACTCCTTTATGTTAACGGAATGGAGTAGATCTGTGCTGTCCAATCCAGTAACCACTAATTACATGTTGCTATTTAAATTTAAATGAAAATTAATTAAAATTAAATAAAATTACAAATTCAGTTGTTCTGCTACATCAGCTGCATTTCAAGTACTCAATAAGCCTATGTGGGGACTGGCTATTGAATTGGCCAGTGCAGAAATAAAACTTTACCATCTTCACAGAAAATTGTATTAGACACTACTAGATTAAATGATTAAAGAAATTAATTAATTCTTCAATTCAACTGGGATAAGATTTTTTTCAGTATATTTTCAAACTTCTCAACTCTTTTAGAATATAACCATACTTCTTATAGGCATATAGCTAGGCTAGTGTCGAACTTAAGAAGTTAATTCAGTGTCCATAGAAGAGTATATCAGTCTGCATTAGCAGACATAAAAGATGCCATGCCAAAAGAAAAAGAAAAAAAACTCTTTGAATTGAACTGTCTGGAAGATGAAGGACATCAGGTCAATGAAGTTCTTTTCTGTGAAGCTGAAATCACGGTGCAAGTCAGTGGACAGAACATAGAGCCAGATGCAAATTATGAAGAAAGTTAAATAATAAAGTTGCTGATAATCAGGGTAAGGTCAATTCATCTTGGACTGAGGTGGGCCCAATCTGAAGACTAATGTTTCTATAAGATAAGGCAAATGTGAACACAGACACACATGCAGGAGACTACAAGCAATGATAGAGGCAGAGATTGGATGTGTCTACAATCCCAAGGAACAGCAATAATTGTTAGCAATACCAGAAGCTAGGAAGATGCTTAGCTAGGAAGATCCTCCCCTACAGGCTTCAGAGAGCAAGCCCTGTCAATAACTTGATTTCAGGGGCACCTGGGTGGCTCAGTCCGTTAAGCATCCGACTTCAGCTCAGGTCATGATCTCACGGTTCGTGGGTTCGAGCCCCGCGTCGGGCTCTGTGCTGACAGCTCAGAGCCTGGAGTCTGTTTCAGATTCTGTGTCTCCCTCTCTCTCTCTGACCCACCCCTGCTCATGCTGTCTCTCTCTGTCTCTCAGAAATAAAACAATTTAAAAATTAAAAGAAAAATAACTTGATTTCAGATTTCTAGCCTTCAGAACTCTGAGATGGTAAGTCTATTTTATTCTAACCTACGTGGCTTGTGGTCATTTGTTACAGCAGCTCTAGGAAACTAATACACCCAAGTATATGCCATACCTCAGTCCTACAGTAGGAAGTGCCTCAAGAGAGGCCAAGATTGTACCATTTTACTGAATTACCAGCCCAGTGTTGAGGCACCTGTTCTATTCAAGGCAGACTGCCCATCAGCAGACGAGGCAGATATTAGGATGGCAAGACCAGCTGAGTTTTCATGATCTGATATGGTAGCAATATAGTGAAAAACAGAACAATAACCAGAGCTGACTCTTTGTACTAACTTGGTCTTACAAAGCATCCCTGAAGTTGCAGTTATTACCAGAGAGAGATCTTAGATAGAGAAGAGAGATACTCTTGTAACAGGTGGGATATGGGATCAGCATCATCTAGTTTGAATGTGAAAAAAATATCTTCTTTGTTATCCTAAAGCAGGATATAATTATTTCCTACTTGCCAGGCTGTATACCCAGGTCTCAAATCATCAAACCCAAGGGGGCACTGGTGTGGCTCACTTGGCTAAGCATCCAATTCTTGACTTCATGGGTTAAAACACCACATCAGACTCCATGCTGACATCATGGAACCTGCTTGGGATTCTCTCTCTCTCTCTCTCTCAAAATAAATACACAAACATTTTAAAAATCCAACCCAGGGACACTAGGGAAAGAAAATATTCTTTACTCTTTCTTCAGGATCAAAAGGAATAAGAACACAAAGCCCATATAAAGATAATATTATAATTTAGGCTAACTTTAGAATTTCACTTTTTCAACATTTATATTTTATGGAAATGTATATAATTTAATTTGTAATATAGTCAAATCATTCCCTGTGCTGTATCAAAACTATAGTTCTCTGGTAGCTACAATCTAGACCTAGATACCGGTACTAATAATACCTGCCACTCGGGCTCTGGGACACTGGAATACAGGCCCTTGGTATATCAGGAGGTCCTCTAAATGAGTAACATATCTCTAGAAATACTCCTGAATATTCAGAATGGAATTTTATTCTATCGCCATCAGGCTAGATCTCTCCAATGAACCAACTTCATATAAGAATGAGCCTCAATGCTCCTTCTACTAAGACCCTTGATTTTCTTCCTTCCTTCCTTCCTTCCTTCCTTCCTTCCTTCCTTCCTTCCTTTCTTTCTTTCTTTCTTTCTTTCTTTCTTTCTTTCTTTCTTTCTTTCTTTCTTTTCTTTCTCTTCCTTCCTTCCTTCCTTCCTTCCTTCCTTCCTTCCTTCCTTTCTTTCTTTCGTTCTTTCTTTCTTTCTTTCTTTCTTTCTTTCTTTTCTTTCTCTTCCTTCCTTCCTTCCTTCCTTCCTTCCTTCCTTCCTTCCTTCCTTCCTTCCTCCCTTTCTCCCTTTCTTTTTTTCTTCCTTTCCTACTTTTCTCGTTTCAGACAAGAAGTAAGATTTATTGCTGGGGATGAACAGGGGAGGGCAGTGCCAAGGTTTTCATGAATGCAGAACCTGCCATTTGTCCAAGGGGCCATCGTTAGGGATGTATTTGACTCCATAGCCATCTGGGATGGCTTTTCAGCCACCATGTCTTCAAATTCATATACATGTAACTTAGTAAAGCCCCATTTCTTAGAAATATGGATCTTCTGGAAGCCAGGGAACTTGAACTTGGCCCTATGTAGGGTCTCAATCACATGTTCCTTGTACTGCGACTTGGTACAGACGGACATGATGCTTCGGCAATGTGGGCCCTGGCCACTGTGCCCTGCAGCTTTCCAAAGCACCTTGCATACCTGTCTGGAGCCTGGATTGGAGATAGCATGAAGTCAAATGTCAATGCCCATTGGAAAGAGTTGTCTCCAAAGTCCCTTAGGGAAACCCATACAATCAACAGGCTGTATATACTACCAAGGAGCCTACTCTTTGCTGCCATTGTACACTGGGCCCCCATGGGAAAAATTACAGTTGTCTAAATTGGCTGCAGAAGACCCTTGATTTTCTGTGGCTCTCTAGCTCTCTGCAGGATTAGTGGCTAATCCTGAGGGTTCAGCTGGCTGGCTTGGAGAGCTAAGTCTTTCTTCTTCCTGCCCATATCTATTCCCATAGTTCTTTGTTTCAGCTTGCACCATTCTTCCAAAGAAGAACCTGACAACCTTCACTTGGCTCTGAGAAGAGTGCTTCCCCAAAGGGTTGTGGACAACACTTATCTCTTAGAGCTGTGACACCTGGATAGGGCTTCCAAATTGCCACATACTCATTGATCTGGTCTCCTCTTCCCTTCCCAAGGGGAAGAAAGAAGCAAGCAACCTTACTGCCTTAGTCAGGTTTCCCCCATCCCACTTCAGCCCACGATCTGGTCTTGTTCTGTTCATTTCTGCTCTGGAGAATAGCTTCTAATGCAACACAGCTGTGTCCTCATCATTGGTACAAATGGCAGAGATCTATTTTATATACGGAAATTATTGTTTAAATTATGCTGTGTATTTCGAAGCTATTTTATTACTCCTGGT
Source organism: Hyaena hyaena (assembly GCF_003009895.1). Classification (NCBI taxonomy): domain Eukaryota; kingdom Metazoa; phylum Chordata; class Mammalia; order Carnivora; family Hyaenidae; genus Hyaena; species Hyaena hyaena. The sequence goes on from NW_024080684.1 coordinate 2,344,831, forward strand.
ATTTCTTTAATGTTTCAGGAATTGAAGTGGGAAAAGTATGCATGATTAACCGTGTTAATCCACCAGTGGAATTATGGACCACCAAACAGTTAATTGCTTCTTCTATTTAATGTGCTGGAGTTTTAGAATAAACAGACCCACAGAGTTTTCAGCCAGTGAATGAATGTGCCATTAAAACAACAGTGGTGTCAAGAAAGGTTTATTTTTGCCCTGGTTCATTGACAGTAAATTATTGGGACATGCTTCAGCAATTTTTAGTTTCATATTATCTTTTCTTTTGTGATATTGTATCAACTTTCTCCAGCCAAGTGCCCCAATTCCGGGCAACACTAAAGGAAACTACATGCAAATATGTTCAGTATTTTAAATCACCAAAAAGATTTGTAGGTAAGTGTCAGAAAAAACTTCTATAAAAAGTCAGTCAGTTTTATGCTTGAACATGGAAGTACAATATAGTATACTTTTCTTTTATTTTACCCTACTGGCTATTTTACTTATTCCTTACCTTTTCACCTCTCCTTCTCCCTAGTTTTCAATACCCGGAATATTTTGCTGTTAATGTGGTTGAATAAGGTAGCTCTTATTCTAAAAAGTACTGCTGGCTACTATCATGATAACATATACCAAAAGTGAATTTTCCTCACTGAATTCTCCTGAAACCAATATTGCACTACATGTTAACCAGCAAAAATTTAAATTTAAAAAAGAATAAATCAGAAATTGATAAAACTAAAGAGAAATAGAATAAAACTACAATGCTTCAAATAGTATCCTCCTGAAAACTGAGAATTACACTTTTCTGCATGAAGTTGACGTACTTTGCTTTCTTTAGAAATACCAATGACATCAAAAATGTTTTAAAATAAAGAATATTAAAGAAGTGAATTTTCCTTTTGCACAGAGACAGACTATTTTTGGCACAATCAGCAAAAATTTTGGTTAAATGAATCACCTTTTTCTGCACAACAAAATCAGAAGCAAAATTCTTGGATTCCTGTCAATTGTGCCTCAATTTATACTGGCAGCCACAATTAACTTTGACAAAAGTTACCATCACAATACTTCTTGGAAGCAATGGCCAGAGTACAGGGAGTCACCAATTTTATATAAGGGCCACTCTTGGAATCAAGGCAGATGGTTAAAAAGTATTTTTCAGAAACTGGAGCCAACAAAGAAGAAATTAAAATAGATTCAGATCTCCTGTGGGATTCTTTGCAGAAAAAAAATCATATTCTATTAGATATTTCAACAAAAGTATTGCTGATGAGAACACAGTGTCTTGTAAAATCTGTATGCTCGGACTTCCCTTGAAAATGCAATAAACACAAGGAAAGCTACACTTGACTGTTTTCTAAATTTTTTAAAAGTTTATTTATTTTGAGAGAGAGAGAGAGCATGGGAGGGGCAGAGAGAGAGGGAGAGAAAGAATCCCAAGCAGGCTCCAAACTGTCAGCACAGAGCTTGATGCAGGGCTTGAGCTCATGAACCATTAGATCACAACCTGAGCTGAAACTGAGTGTGTCAACTGACTGAGTCACCCAGGCACTTCTAAACTTGACTATTTGAAACTTGCCTATCATTAGACTCATAAAACCTTTTACTTAAAATGTTAAAAATAAGGGAAATGGTTTATTTAAAAAACCCTGCTAAGTGTTTACTTAGCATCATTCAAGAGAAATTCTGAATCATTTGAGCACCAGACTATCCTGGTCACCAGTACTTAAGATCAAATTTATTTGACTGTCTTTTTTGGTCAAATAAGAATTTCTCTTAGAGAGAAAATGGTAATCAAAAAACTGCCTTATGTTCCCTTAAGAAAGATGAGAACTTAGCAGAGGGAATAAACATCAATAAAAGATATTATAGCTGATGTGGAAGAGAACTCTTTTGTCTAAGAAAAGACAAACCTTTGGGGTTTGTACGCCCAAAAGGAAATGGAAAAGATGAATGAGAAAGGAGGCTGAAGAGAGGAATAATGGAATCTCCAGGGATGAGATAATTTCTACTATACTTATTTTCCCATGCTATTGTGTGAACCTCTCCTCTTGCTCATTTCCAAAAATCACTAGCGAGGTCAACCAGGGTCATGGTCACTTTATATGAGAATGTGTTGGGGGTTAAGTAGGTGTATTTTAAACTTGAAGAATGGACTAGATTTCATATCTTGCCATTGTGGTGTATAACAGAGATTCCCAAAGAAAAAGAAAAAGAAGAAAGGAAAGGGATGGAAAGAAAAAATAAAAACAAGTATCTCCTTGAAAATACAAAAAAATTCTGAGAAATCTTGGTGTGTGATTTCTATAGATTGAGAAACTGGGGGAGAGTGTAGTACCAATGCTATTTAGATCCACCATACAAGTGGCCCCAGCTGATACCTTACTGGCACTAGGAAGAGATGCTCCTTATGAAGTTGGGGCACTTTCCAAAACTCCTCTGAAGCCTCATTACTATCCAACATCTTTTACTCTGATGCTAAGAAACTCTGCCTTGCCTTCCTGATTTGATTTTTGATGGTTAACCAAAGTTAGATGTACAGATGGCAGAAAAGATAACATAACACAGAAAGAATTGGATCAAATGTTAGGGACTCTCCTCCAATAATGATGATGATGATATTGATGACGATGATGAAGATGATGATGATAGACAGTTCATTGCACAGAATTCCATCTGAAATTGTCCTAGTTAACTGCCTTATTTTGCCATTCTTCTTTCATCACCTGGACACTGAAATCAATGCCATGTGATCAAAGCCCCGATTTATTGTCTTGACAATCCTTTACTATGGGGTGAAGACTACTACAGTCCAGGGTTTTTAAAATGGAAAGGATCTACTGTTACACCTACAGTCCAACCACCAGATTAAGACTCCTGATAATCCCCCTAGCTTAACTTGTACCTGACAGCTGCTTCTCTTGGGGCCCTGAGTATTGGATCATACATGTGTGATTGCTGGGGCCAGCTTTAGCAGGCTGTAATTCTTCTCTCCACCATGTCCCTTGCCATTCAACTATTATAGAGTCAAACTAGCCTTATTCCATAACATCACCTCCATTTCCCAAAGGAAACTGCAACTCAGAGCTGTTAAGATGCTGCTCAAGGTCATCTAGCTAAACTAGTTCTCAGAAACAGCTTTGTCTGTTTCTAAATCTAAACCATCTGTTCTCTCCATATTTTCAGCCAGCCTCCCATTATTTATATTTTAAATCATTCCAAAAAGGATTTGAGGTTTTAAAATTAATAACTGAATTCTGGTTTATAAATCAGTACCCTGTACAATTGAATAGCATGAATAAATTCCAGTGCAAGTTATCCTTATGATAAACTAGCCCTCAGTGTCACAGATCCAGCAATTGGACCAATGGTGAATTCACCAAAATTCTGACACTCCTTAAAGCCACCCGAAACAACCCCCTGATCTTTTGCGGGTATTGGAACTGCAATGGGAACGTTTTGGCCTCCACGAGTATCCACGAGCCTGTGAATAGTGTCACTTAAGAGACTATTTGACAGAGACTTGAGATCCAGTTGCAATTATCTACAACTCTCAACAAGTCACCTTAACAGAAAATTGAGTTCAATGATTAAACCTTATCTTTAAACTCAGAATAGCTGCAGCAGGGAGTAGAATGAGTCAGTCCTTCCAACACATTCTCCCCTTAACTTATCACATCACGGCACCACCCACCTGCTCACACAGAGGCTCTTCCATAATTCTCCTCAGCTCTTTCAGCTGGATCTTGATTTTTGTAAGCACAATGGGTATTTGATGTGCTTCACTGATACACTTGGCCTCACTATTTTCAAAGTGATTCTCATTGAATCTCCTTTAAATAGATCTTTGGAGTTTTCTTCCTTCTTAGTGGGCCTGTTTTATTGGCTCTCTACCCAAAAAGTTATCTCTAGCAATCTAATATCAGGAATGCACTTAACATTCTGTTAGCTCACTCACTATCCAGGGCTCAAAAGTCAATTTTTTAACTTCACTGAAAGGAAATGAAGTTTTTCTCAAAATGGCAAGACACTTCTTTCCTTGGCCTGCTCTCTAGTAGCACAGTGGTTAAGAACAAAATCTCTGGTTTCACAGCTAAATACAAATGCCAGCACCAGAATTCACCAGCTGTGTGGTCTTGGGCATGTGCCTTAATCTGTCTAAATCTCAGTTTCCATTTCTATTAAATAAGGCTAACTATCTTTATATACTTTGAAAAAATGGATACAATGCATGTAGAACAGTACATAAATAAGTGCTTAGAAAATATGAGCTGTTATTCATTGAAATAATTGTCATAAATTAAAAAGTAATGAATAGCCCTAAAAATGAAAAAATGCAAATCATTGCTTAGGAGGTGGGGCAGAGGAAAGCATTTGTATATCTAATGTATTTGTGTCCATGGATTAGTGTTCTACGTATAGTTTAACAGTTCTCCTTTCAACCTTCTCCCTATATGATTAATATATTTGGCAGAGGACTGACAGAGCAATCTCTCTAAAACCTGGCACTAATCTGGTTACATTCTGTTCAAAAGACTTCAATGGATAGTCATTGTCAAATAATTCAAACACACACTCTATCTTGACACCCTCCCTCCCTATTGAAAGGGCCTCAAACTATGAAGACTCTAGCAGAAGGCTTCGGGTATAATTGGCACACATTAAGTCTTGCTTTGCCTTCTTTTCCTTGAATATTATTGTCCAACTCAACTACGACTCCCTCTGTGTTTCTGTGGCTAGGGACATCTCAAATGTTCCCATCTGTCTCTACTTACCTGATCTGTCAACCCTTCTTTTCCTTCACGCCCAGCTCAAATGTTAACCCAGCCATAGTCCTTTGCCTAGTCTTCTCACTTAAAGGAGCTCTGTCATTTTTCTAAACAAAATTCTACTCTTGTGTATTTTATTACACTTTCCAGGGACTCTACAAGTTTCATATTACTTTGGAAATGCCAAAGGATTTTAAATTTTGCCAAAGGCAGTGGTGCCTGGGAAATGACCTGTAAGGAACCTCATACCCCTCCAAGCTTAGGAACTGACTGAGGACTAAGTGTGTGAAAGAAGACTTCGAAGTCCAGCAGAGTTTTAATCTCATCTCTAAGATTTAACAATTAGCTGGACATGGGCAATTACTTAACCTCTATGAGAATTGGTTTCCTCTAATAGGACTGCTAATGACCACTTTTGAATTTTTGTTCTGCAGACTTGAGATAATATATAAAAATCTCAGTGCCTAGCAAAAAAGTATATGCTAAGAAAATGCCAAATATAATTACTGCTTATTTAACTGACAAAACTATTGACTCTAGTGAGTCAATTATTCAAGCCCAGTCCATACATAAGCTTTATAAGTTCATTTAGTTTTTGCAGGACTTAGGTGAGATGTGTCAGTCAAGGCTCGGCTCAACAGCTCAAGCTGAACAGTTCAGCTGTGGCTGACTGCAAACCCAAGTAATGCTTTGCTTTGAGAGACTCAGTCAAATTCTCCCTGAAGATTATGAATCATTTTTATAAATATAACAAACCACAAAGGAAGTTATTTTGGCTCAGATTATTATATCCACATTTCTCTTTGAGAAAATAGTACCACTGGAAAATGAATTGATATTACATTAAAAAAATTTTTTTTAACATTTATGCATTTTTGAGAGACAGAGCATGAGTATGGGAGGGACAGAGAGAGAGATAGGGAGACACAGAATCCAAAGCAGGCTCTAGGCTCTGAGCCTGAGCATGGAGCCTGAGGCAGGGTTTGAACTCACAGATCTTGAGATCATGACCTGAGACAAGGTCTGAGTCAAAGTTGGACACTCAACTGACTGAGCCACCCAGGCACCCCAACTGATCCTACATTTTAAAATTTAGGTATCAGTTGTCTTACAACCCCATGCTGTAACCAAAAACATGAGGCCTGCCCATGGAAGTGTGTTTGTCTAACACCTCAAACTGAGTTAATGACCAAAGTAAGTCAGGTTGTCTCATACTCAATACGTATTAATTTTATTTCCCTTTGCTTTTATTTTTATGTTTTTTATGTTTTTTTAAATTTTGTTAATGTTTATTTATTCTTGAGAGAGAAAGAGAGCATGAGTGGGCAGAGAGAGGGAGACAGAGAATCAGAAGCAGGTTCCAGGTGGTCAGCACAGAGCCTGCACACGGCTTGAACTCATGAACCATGAGATCATGACCTGAACTGAAGTCAGTCAGACACCTAACTGACTGAGCCATCCATGAGGCCCTTCCTTTGCTTTTCTTTCTACCTCTTCCAAGCTAAACTTCTATCAATTACAACAGCTCCAAGCTTATTTCATTTGCGAGCTTGTTTTGATTTTGAACAGAAGAAGAAGGGGTCCAAAATGATGGCGATAAAATCCTTTTCCTTGTGGTAAAAATTGTGTATTGTTCATGCAATGAAATCAATTTGCCTAAAGAATTCAAACTTTAAAAGAAAATCTCTTCACATTGGGTAAGAAACAGGCATTGCTTTTCTTAGTGTCAAGAAAATTGAAGTGCAAATAGATGAAAGCTATGTCTAAAAGATATCAAAACCTTTTTCATTTCGCATCTGGATGTTTTTGACATTATGTAGTCAAAGTAAATTTCTGCAAGTCTTAGAAAATCAGAGTGGAAGAATAAAGAACGAAATCCAGATTTTCTAGGCCCCCCCTTTCGTCCTACTTCATTCACTTGCAGCAATACTTCTGCATTCCGCATTGTTTCTAAATGTATCTACGCTGTGTTTCAAAAATCAGTTTCTTTTAAAAATGCTTCTTATTCTTCTTAAAGTAAATGAATTACTTCAGAATTCATTGACTGACAAATCAATTCTTTTCTGAGACAAAGTAAACAATTATGTTAGATTAAAATTCCTCATTGATGAACATCCTAGGACGTCATTTATCAAGTACCCATATACTTGCAAAAAAAAAAAAGGTAATATTATATAATTGATGTTTTGTTTTGTGCAGATTTTTGATGAATTGGCATTTTGAGTAGGCACAATTCAGACATATACTTAAAAGCCATAAGTAGGGTAACCTAATCCATGTGTGTCTTAGAAAAAATAAAATCCTCGGGGCACCTGGGTGGCTTAGTCGGTTAAGCGTCCGACTTTCGCTTAGGTCATGATCTCGCGGTTCGTGGGTTCGAGCCCCGCGTCAGGCTCTGTGCTGACTGCCAGCTCAGAGACTGGAGCCTATTTCAGAGTCTGTATCTCCCTCTCTCTCTGACCCTCCCCTGCTCACGCTGTCTCTCTCTCTCTCTCTCCTAGAAATAAATAAAACATTAAAAAACTTTTTAAAAAAATATGTAACCTATATCAGAGTCCACAACAGGACAGATTAGATGAGCAAGGAAATTGGGAGGGCATATTTTGTACGTACCAAAAGCACTCTCTCTTTATCATTTTGACCACCACTACTACTTCCACTCCACTATTATTATTATTAATATGATATTAGCAATGCATAGAAACACTGGAATATACCCAAATGGTAAGCATGAAAGTCCTCATTTCAGATATGAATGGCCAGAGCACCTTTTTCAAACTTAACATTTTAGGAATCAAAGAACATTTTTAAGTAGCTATTTTCAAAATAATGTAGGGGCGCCTGGGTGGCTTAGTCAGTTAAGTGTCTGACTTCAGCTCAGGTCATGATCTAATGGTTCATGAGTTCCAGCCCCAAGTCGGGCTCTGTGCTGACAGCTCAGAACCTGGAGCCTGCTTCGGATTCTGTGTCTCCCTCTCTCTCTGTCCCTCCCTAGCTCATGCTCTGTCTCTCTCTCTCAAAAATAAAAGTTGAATATTAAAAAACTTTTTAAAGAAAATAATGTATAATTTATGTGTAATAAAATGCATAAATCACAAATTTTCAGTTCAATGACTTTTGTCAATATTATTCATCCATTTACTATCCGTCTTCTTAATTTAGCAATACTAGTGCTATCTCATTACTGTTTGAAATTGCCTAATAACTAAGGAAGTCCAAAATCTTTTTATCTATGTATCTTTGGTTTTGAAACTTTTTCAAGTCTTTCAACTGTTATTTTTTACAGAGTTGTTTTATTTGCCTTCTTATTAAGCAGTGAGAATTCTTTATATATTCTGAATAAAAAATGTGTGTTTTGTAATATTTGTCCCAGACTCTGGTTTGCCTTTTCATTATTGGAACAGCTTCCTGAAGAGTCAAATGTTTAAATTTGATGAAATCTGATGTATTAAGTTTTTATTCTTGCTTTTAGGTCCTATTTTTAAAAAATCTTTGCTTAATCCAAGGTCACTAAGGGAAAACATTTTTCCCTATGTTTTCTTCCAGATGTATTATAGGTTAAGCTCCCTAACTTAGGTCTATGATCAGTTTTGTGTTAAATTTTGTAGATGGTGTGAATTAAGAACCAAGAACCAAGGCTTAATCTCTCTTTCTCTCACTTTCAATATGTGTGTGTGTATGTATGTATGTATATATATACACATACACACGTGTATATATATATATATGTATGCATATATATGTGTGTACACACACATACACACATATGTATATATATGTATATACACACACACACACACATACACACACACACACACAGTAAAACCTTGCTTTGTGAGCATAATTTGTTCTGGAAACATGCTTGTAATCCAAAGCACTTGTATATCAAAGTGAATTTCCCCATAAGAAATAATGGAAACTTAGATGATTCATTCCCTGAGCCAAAAATATCCATATAAAAATGACTACAATACTCTAATATAATACAAAATAATAAATGAAATACAAAATATAAAGAAAAATAAACAAATTAACCTGTACTTGCCCTTGCAAATCTTCGTGAACGGTGTGAGGGAAAGAAGAGAGAGGAGGGTTGTCATGTAGGACGACTTTCACTCTCATTAACAGAATCATTTCTGTCTACTGGCTCAATGGACTCTTTTTCTGCACGGAGGCCATTGTATATGCTCGCATGGATGTAGACTGTAGTACAGTATTAATAAATTCTTGTCATATACTGTATTCAATATAACTGGCAGTAAAGCAGCAGGGGAAAGGATCTATATCTGCAAGCAGTCTGACCTAGAATGAAGCAAAGCATTCCTAAGCTATGGAAAGCAAAAGATTGTCTGTAGGTGCTTTGAAGTGACAAAAATACACTAGTGTCAATTATGGGCACCTTCCAATGTTCTGAAAACTCACTCACTGATTTCTGCCAAACACCACGGCCTGAGACTGAGTAGCCAATGGGAGATAATCGTCCACAATCCCTCAGTGACAGAAGGAGAGAGAGAGGGAGGGAGAAAGAGAAGGGGAGAGAGAGAGAGAGAGAGACAGAGAGAATCATTGGCTTGGTTATGATCATGTGACATTCGGCATCATGCACTATTCTTACTGTAAGAACTCATTCATCTGTCAAATTAAAATTTATTAGAAATGTATGTTCATCTTGCAGAACATTCGCAGAGCAAGTTGCTTGAAATTCAAGGTTTTACTGTATATAATTTTCTGGGTTTTTCCACATCATTTATTGAAAAGATCTTTTCCTCTTTTGAATTACCTTGCCAACTTTGTCAAAAATCAATTGACACTTTTGCTGGAAATCAATTAGACCTATACAGACTCCTCATTCTGTTCCATTGATGTATATGTCTGTTTTTATCCAAACGCCATACTGTCTAGATTACTAAAGCTTTAGGGTTAAATCTTGAAATCAGATAGTATAAGTCCTCCAACTTTGTGGTTTGTTTTAGCTATTTACTGTTGTTTGCTTTTCCATATAAAGCTTAGAAACTGCTTGTCATTTCTTACGTAAAATGTCTGTTGGGATTTTGATTGAGATACACTGAATATATATATATAGATCAATGTGGGGAGGTTGGAAACTTAGTATAGTTCAGTTTTCTGATGTGGGAACCTAATATAAGTCTCCATTTACTCCATTAATTTTCCAAAATATTTTGTAGCTTTATGACACAGGTCATTCTCCTACATACTTTGTGAAGTTTATTCCTAAGTATTTTATATGGCATTGCTTTTATTTATTTATTTATATTTTAGAGAGAGAGAAAAAGTAAGTGGGGGAAAGGGGCAGAGGGAGAGAGAGAGAGAGAGAGAGAGAAAGAGAGAGAATCCCAAGCAGGCTCCACACTCAGCATGGAGTCCAACGTGGGGTTTAATCCCACAACCCTGGGATCATGACGTGAGCTGAAATCAAGTCGGACACTCAACTGACTGACCCACCCAAGTCAGTTAAACTGCAAATGGTTAAACTCACTTATTATTAGTACTACTAACTTTTTCTCTAATAATTTGTAGATATAGAATTTTGTTTATAACTGACCATGTTGTTCATAAGTAAAAACATTAGTTTTTTCTTTACAATATGTACACTTTTTTCCTTTTCTTCTTTAATCACACTGGCTAGGACATATAATGTTGAATAGAAAGTGTAAGTGTGGACATTTGGCCTCTTTCCCTAACTTATGGGGGGAAACATTAATTTATTTATTTATTTTGTAATGTTTTATTTATTTCTGAGAGAGAGATAGCATGAGCAGGGGAGTGTCAGAGAGAGAGAAGGAGATACAGAATCTGAAACAGGCTCCAGGCTCTGAGCTAGCTGTCAGCACAGAGCCCAACGCAGGGCTCGAATCCACAAACTGCGAGATCATGACCTGAGCTGAAGTTGGACGCTCAACCGACTGAGCCACCCAGGCATCCTTATGGGGAGGAATATTTAAATTTTCACCATGAAGTGTGATATTAGCTTTAGGTTTTTTTTGTTATATGCCTTTGTCAGGTTGAAGAAACTTTATTCTCTTCCTAGATCTCCTGAGAGACTTTTCCCTGAATGGGTGTTCAATTTTGTCAAATGATTTTTCTGCATCTATTGAGATACGCATATGGTTTCCATTTTTTAGTCTGTTAACATGGTGAGTTACAATTGAATTTCAAATGTTGAACTAATCTTGTAATACTGGACTAAATCCTATTTGGTGGAATTAATCCTCTTTTTTTATATATATTGCCGAGTTTGGCTTGCTAAACATTTTTAAAGATTTTTTTTGCATCTATATTTATGAGAAATAATAAGTAGTTCCCTTTTCATCATTTTGTCTTTGGCTTTAGTATTAGGATAATGTTAGCTTCATAGAGTGATTTGGGAAGACCCATTTTCAAGAAGAGATAGTATAGTATAGGATAGTACTTTTAATAGTTTTTTAGGGTAGAAATTTTTATCAATAATTTTGAAGTCTTAAAAATATAAGCACTTATTGCTATGAATTTTCACTTAACCACTATTTTAACTGCACCTCATAAATTTCATTATGTGGCATTTTAATTTTCACTTAGTTCAAAATATCTTCCATTTCTTCCATGTACACTTTTCCTTTTACCCATGTTTTATTTAGGAATGTGTTTTTTAATTTGCGAATATCTGGGGATTTTCCAGGTATATTTCTGATGTTGATTTTCTTAGATTTAATTCCATTGTGGTCAAAGACCACCCTTTTAAAGATTCCAATTATTTTAAATTTCTTGGGACTAGAAAAAATGGTCTAACTTGGAAAGTATTTCATGTGCACTTGAAAAGAATGTGCATTCTATCATTCTGGGTGAAGTGTTCTATAAATGTCAATTCAATTAAATAGTCAGATACTGTAATTCAGGACTAGTGTAGTCTTACTGATTTTCTTTTTTACTTCCATTAATTATTGAATATAAGGTGTTAGTAGATCCAAATATAATTGTGGATTTGTCTTTCTTGTTTGTTCTATTCATTTTTGTTTCCTGGACTTTGAAACTTGTTATTAAGTGTATACACATTTAAGATTGGTAGGTCTTGATAACTTAATATCTTTTTTAGTATGAAATGAATTTCTTTATCCCTGGTAATGTTCCTTGTTTCAAAATCTATTTCGTTTGACAGTAATATAAACACTCTAGCTTTCTTTTGATTAGTATTTTATGGGATATAATTTTCCATCATTTTATTATTAAACTATTTGTTTCAATAGAGTTAAACTGGATTTTTTAGGAAGCATATAATTGGGTCTTGCTTTTGTATCAACTTGACAATCTCTTCCTCTTAATCATACTATTAGCTTTTAATGCAATTGATAGACTAGAGCTTAAAATTACCCTCTGGCTATTTATTTTCTATTTATTCTACCTAATCTTTGTTTCTCTTTTCCTATTTCTGTGCCATTTTGGTATTTTTGCTTATTTCATCTTATCTCCATTGCTGGCTTATTAACTAAACCTCTTTTTGTTTTTTTTTTAATGGTAACTATCATATTTGCATTCAAATATTATACAAGTTCATACAGAGTATAAGAACTTCACAGCAGAGTAGTTCCATTTTTCTGCTTCTGGCTTTTGTGGTATTTTGTCATGATTTTACTTTTACATATGTTGTAGCTTCCAAAATATAGTTGTTTTTGCTTCTAAAAGTCTACTATCTTTTAAATTTCTTCAAAATATATGTTTACTTTTTCAACTGCTTTTCATTCTTTTGTGTAGGTTGAACTTCTGGTAATATTTTCCTTCCTCCTGGAAGATTTACTTTAACACTTTTCACACTGAGGGTCTGATAGCAATAAATTCTCTTAACCTTTTTATATCTGAAAAAGTATTTTTATTTTATTTTAAAAATATGTGTTGGCTGGATGTAGAATCCTACATTGATTTTCTTTTCCCTTTCAGGACTTTAAAGATGTTGCTTTATTTTCTTCTGGCTTGAGGGGATTCTGATGACAAGTCTGCTGACATTCTTCTATACTTCACATTGTTTGTTTGTTTGTTTGTTTTTTCTTCTTGCCTGACTGATTTTAACATTTTCTCTCTAGGGTTGACTTAAGCAATTTTGTTACACTGTATCCTATGGCATTTTCTTCATGTTTATTATGCTTGGGGTAATTTGAGGGCTAATCTGGACCACTGCTGAGACAATAACTCCCTAAGAAATCTACCCAGTGCTGTATGAATAAAGACATTTTTCCACTGGATGTTGGAAACAGCACCTCTGTCTAACTCTATCTGTCCCTCACCCTGTGTGAGCTCCGGGTACTGTTATGCCCACTCCTTTCTATGATTTTTTCCTCCCTTTATTCCTGTTGTCTCTGACATGCAAACCAAGAACAGAATTCTACCAAACTACTAAAAAGAGGACCCTTTTGCAGACCTGCCTCACAGTCTGGCTTCCTTGGATTTTCAGACTCTGTGCTTTCTTTTTTCCTTCAGTAAGACCACTGGGTTCTAGGCACATTTTAAACAATACAGGTTAAAGTTTACCTTTGTCACTTTCCTAATTTATTTTCCTATTATTCTGACATTTCCAAGTCTTTCTTTGAGGCCTCTGGGCCAATAGAGCTCCAATACCCTTCCTTTATGTCTTCAGCGCAGTGTAAAATTTTCTTCTAATGTACATATGTCTGGCAATACAGTATGATGCAATATGGTGGAGTTACAACCTAAACATTCCAGGAATCAAGTGTTCCTTATTCCATAACTACCTATCTCTCCATTCTCCAATCAAAATTACCCTTTTTTCTGTGGGGATTGGAAAAAACAAATCTGGTCCAAATTCAAGATAGTAATAAAGATTGTTGGTTAAGAGGGTGGGCTTTAGAATCAAACTCCTTATGTCCAAATTCTGACACTGCTACTCATAGAGGTGTGGCCAGGGCATGTTACTTAATCACTTTGAGCCTCAGTCTCCATTCATAAAGTAGAAATAATTATAGGTACTGTTTTAAGCCAGTGTAAGGATTGAATAACATAACCCATGTAAAGAATTTAGGACCATGCCTACTATAAGTGTTACAATGGTATTAAGTATCAGTATTAATGCTCATGTAATATGCTCTGATGAGCCCCTGGGAGATTTTACTCTTTTACATTTTTAAAGGGTGTTTATTAATCCACGTAAACCTCATGTTTGTCAGATGTATACCTCTTTTTCCTTTGTACTATTCCACTTTCAAGCATTATGAATAGGGAATATTACATGGCAGTTCAATCTTTCCTGACTGTTTATTCCTATGTGTCACTGTGTGGGTTCAAGACCACCCTCAGATTTGATGATTTACTAGGAAGACCAATAGGACTCACTGTATAGTCTTACTTGTGGCTGTCACTCATTATAGTGAAAGGATACATTTTAAAAAATCAGCAAAGGGAGAAGAGTCAAAGTGCAAATGAAACCAAGTGTAAGCTTCCATCACTGGAATCACACAGAACACTCATAGTCCCCCCAACTTTGAAATCGACAACATGTTGTCTACCAGGGAAGCTTGTTAGAAACTCGGTGCTCAAAGTTTTTATTGGAGTTTGGTAACATAGATGCTCTCTGTCTGCCATGTACGAAAATTCCAAATTCCTGAAGGAAAGCAGGAATTCAACATAAATCATTGTTTTTACAATTATTTTAAGTGTAGTGAGACACTGTTTTCACAGTAGGGAAAGTTTATATCAATTTAGAGAAATATTTACCAGTCAAGTTATCAAACACCAGTCAAGGTTCAACCTTGCAAGCAGACCTTTCTAAGAATAGCAATATCAGACTTACTATTGTCACTAATATCAGTAACTTACTAAAAGATTAATTCTTTTCTGCACAGTCACCTTCTCCAAGCTCGTAAGCCAACATTTGAAGCCTTCCTGCCTTGCCAAAGATCCTCCCAAATTCCCAACAGCTACAGTTCCAGCAAGATTCTGAAAGCAGACAATAAAAAGGGAGGGGCAGGATTACCAACATTTTTTCCATTATAATTCCAACCTAGTACAACATGTTTATGAATCATAAATTGCTGCAGATGCTTTTCTTCATGTGTCACTGTGTTAGGGGCAAACTTTAAAAAAAAGATAGGGCTACTGTAATAGCATTACACCAGGTATTCAAAAAACTACTTTTGGTCAGCCAATCTTTTCCAATCTTAATCATATTAAGTATTAAAACTTGTCTGTTTTTATAATTGCTATTAGAAATAAAAAATGGTAGGGCACCATTTTTTAGGATTAGGTGTCTGACTCTTGATTTCACCCCAGGTTGTGATCTCACAGTTGGTGAGACTGAGCCCAGAGTTGGGCTCTGTGTGCTGACAGTGAGGAGCCTATTTGGGATTCTCTCCCTCTCCTTCTCTCTCTCTCTCTCTCTCTCTCTCCTCTCTCTCTCTCTGCCCCTGCCCCCACCTCACTTATGCTGCTCTTTCTCTATCAAAATAAATGAAATTTTTTAAATGTAAAAAAAAGAAATAAAAAATGGTATTGTACTGATGATCTGAGGTTGAATATTTATGTGAAAAATAATACTTTCATTCATATATTTGTGCATATCAACTACTTAGGAAATAAGTTTTTGCTTTTATGTATCGACATACAATGAAGAAAGAATGAAGAAAGATATTTACATGATACATACCTATGGGATTGCGTCTTCATCCATAACCCTGATAACAACATCTTTTCCTGATCTCTAAGTGAAAAAACTCTAAGATGTCATCTTGTGCATCACATTAAGATCCATGGCTGAACGATGTGCTCATTTGTCTGGTAACTGATTCCATGAAAATGTATTTCAAAATATATATATATATAACATATATAAATGTAAATTAAATATTAAATATTAAGTATTAAATAAATATTAAATATAAACATATATATATTCTTAGATATAGCCACAATCATATTTTGGTAGATTACCATGGGGCACCAACCTTGGCCTGGATGTAGAAATCAATAACAACTACAAACCTTATTTTTACATTTCATATGTCTGGAAATTTAAAACCTACCTGTTTGAACAATTCATAGATACGTTCAATTCAAAGGCATGTGTAAATAATTCATAAGTCAAAAATATACATATGTATATGCATGTTTTTTAATTGCTAAAAACATTATAAATTGACACAGTATTCTTATTGTTCTGCTGTATTTGGATTCTACTTTCAGTAGTTTATATTTCAATTCTTTCTTTCCTTCAACTTTAATTTTTAAACTCGCTGCTTTTTTAATGCATATCTGAAGGCTCTAAATTTTCTTCTCAATGCTATTTTAGCTATTTCCCAACACTTCCAATGTGTGGCATTTTCATGAAAATTTGGTTTTGTCAGTTTTTATGTTTCTTATGATTTCTCCTTTCACCTATAAACTATTTAAACATCTGGGTTTTTGGGGCTCCTGGGTGGCTTAGCTGGTTAAGCATCCGACTTCAGCTCAGGTCATGATTTCTCAGTTCGCGAGTTTGAGCCCCACACTGGGCTCTGTACTGACAGCTCAGAGCCTGGAGCCTGTTTCAGATTCTGTGTCTCCCTCTCTCTCTGCCCTTCCCCTGCCCTTACTCTATCTCTCTCAAAAACAAATAAACATTAAAAAAATTAAAATAAATGAAATAAACATCTGGGTTTTAAATTTCCAGACACAAGCAGTTGTAAAATACCTTACTGGTTTCTAAGTGGATCTCTGGAGCACCTGGGTTGCTCAGTTGGTTAAGCATCTAACTTTGTCTCAGGTCATGATCTCACAGTTTGTGGGTTCAAGCCCTACATCAGGCTCTGTGCTAACAGATTCTGATTCTGTGCCTCCCTCTTTATCTGCCCCCCCCACCTATGTTCTGTCTCTCTGCCTCTCAGAATTAAGCGTTAAAAAAAATTTAATGAATATCATTGTGATCAGAAAGTATTGTCCAAGTTAGACTAATTTTCTGAAATTTGCCACCTGCTTTTTTTAAAAAAGTTTTTTTAATGTTTATTTTTTTGAGAGAAAGAGAGTCACAGACAGGGGTGAGTGGGGGAGGAACTGAGAGAGAGGGAGACACAGAATCTGAAGCAGGCTTCAGGCTCTGGGCTATCATTGAACCGTGAGATCATGACGTGAGCCAAAGTCAGACACTTAACCAACTGAGCCACCCAGGCACCCCTGCCACCTGCTTTATTATCTGAATATTGTGGTCAGTTCTGTCCTCAGAATGCACCTTTCAGAAATTCTGATCTACTTGCTATCCCCTCAAAATGCCAGGTTCTCACACCTAGAATTCTCATTCCTTTGCTTGGAATTCAAGACCTCTTTCTAGATTCAATGTTTTCTTTTTTTACTCCTAAAAAGCCTCCTTAAATCCTTGTAATTAAGTTTAACATTCCTTCCATCCTTATCATTTGTGTTTACCATTCCTATAATATCCATGCCCCACATCAACTTTTCTTCTACTGTGTTCTACCACTTGTATCAGAACCACTTGAACTGCTTTTGAACTATACAGGTTTGTGGTTTTATCCCAAACCTACTCAACTAGAATCTCTGAGAGTAGGGAAGCTTCAATTTTATCAAATTGACGTTTAAGTTGATTTCATGGATATTAAAGTTGATGAACCACTGATATTTATTATAAGCATTTGTTGATTTGTCTATCTTCACCTAATGTTGTTTGCTTATTTGTTTATAACTATGTCCCCCAAACCTAAAACAGACTCATTATGTTGATAAATAAAAGAAACAGTAAATGTAATATAAATTTTAAATGATAAATCAGGAAGTTACCATGTGGTGTAATTTTAGAGAAGGCTATTTTTTTTCAGCTTTGTGTTGAAGTCTGGGCAATTCTACCAGCTTTTAGTGCTCTGAGTAAAATCTGAACACTTCTCTTGGATTTAATTGGTCAAGCCAATTTAAATAATTTGTTCACAGCTTCATGGAGTCTCAGAATTGTAAACAACCATTTAGTATAAACAAATCAATCCCTGTCATTATACAGATATGTAATCTGAGAATGAAAGGTACATTTGCATGCCTGAGATGTTTAGCAAGAAGATGGGACTAGATCTTTCACTATTTATTCATGAACAAAGGACATGAATAGTAAAGAATCCTTGAGAAGAAAGGGAAAATAGTGTGAGGAAACACCAATATAAAATTTACCTGATTATAATTTGTTGGGATGTTAATTGAACAACCTATAAAACTCAGATGAGAGTTTAAGGGGGGAAATAAAAGCCCAAATGAGGCTAATATGTTAAGGTGATCAAACATTAATACACAGAGTCAAAAATCAAATCCATTTAAGATAGAAATCTTTGAGTTTCCTTTTCTCTGACTTTCACCTCCATGTTTAAGCAACCAAATGGGAATAATAATCAGAAATATTTTCACACAGTTGGGATAGGAAATTAACAACCAGAAGAAGAGATAAAATTGAATACCACTCTTTTCTTTGGCTTCAATTAATTTAGGTTTCATGTGGGTCTGAATTAATTTTACATGGCTAAGGTTAATCAAGTATACTGATTCAAGAGAGAAAGTTTACCTGATTAGGTATTTTTATGTTTTAACTAATCTAGTTGCTATTTCTCTTTCCTCTAAAACGTTCCACCAGATGGCAGTAAATGCATCGCCTATTCTTTTAAAAATGGAAACATGTTGAATTAAATCAAAATTATCTCCAAGTGTTTTGTAGAGCTAAATTTTCATTGGTGGCTGAGGGGAATGGCAGGAAAAAAGTATATTGAATATTTTGTATGTTAAAGATACAGTCACAAGGCCAATGTCAAAAAATTAAAAAGCATCAAAAGAGAAAATATAAAACACTGATGTTTGTAAAAAAAAAAAAAAAGTCTATAAATTGAGCCAATAAAAGTGAAAAGGCCAAATTGGCCACATGTTGAATACATTTTAGTGAAGCGTGGCCTTTTTATACTTGGTAAATTATGGAGTCTGAATTAATTTCACAGATTTCATTTATGAATATTTTCATTTTTCCTTAGCTCAACCAAAACACTTCAGATAGATAATAGAAATCACCACACCCTCCAAAAAACCATGCAATTAACATACACATTCAATCTCTTTTAATTGACCAAAATTAGTCAACAGAATTAAGCTTCACAGTATTACAGCAGTATATAAAAGAGCTTTCTTTGACCAATCCTAACCCAAGTCAACAGATTCCAGAATTGTCAAAATGGACCAGTAAATTCATAGATTGCTAATTAGCAGAAGAATAGCATTTAGAGCAAAAGAGGGGATAGTGTCATCTATTTACATTGGTTCAAACACACCAGAGGCGTTAGTCTGGGTCTGCAACTTTATGGTAAATTCAAAAAGCAAAGAGCATTTAAAGAACACAGACTGTAGTACATAGAATTACATAACTATCTGCAAATATATAAAGGACTATTGTCTGGAAAAAAATAAGACCTTTTGGGTGACATCGGAAGATTGCAAAGAGACATGGGAAAAGGAAAATCTCCATGGGACAGAAATGAAAAAGAATGCAAACTCAGATGGGATTAAGATGGTATGAGGAAGAAGACTGATATCAGACCCAGAAATCGGCCCTAATGATCAATGGCTTTAACACTGAAATAAGGATGGAATTTAAGATTTGGATTCCAGGGAGGAGTAGAGAGCTGGAACAGAAACAGAAACTTGGAAGGATACGCCCTCAATAAAATGGTGGTTAGAGAAATCTGCCCACCAATTCAGAGAGAAGTTTGTCTCTATGCTGGAGGAAGGAAACTTCTAGAGCTCAGGCTACCTAGGCTTTCTAAGAGAGAATATTCTCCAGCTGACGCTTCCCAGAAATGGGATTTACTGTCTCAGGAGTTGGTGAGATCCTCGACATTCGTGTCATGGAAATAAGTAAACACTGACTTGGGCAGAATCCTAAAACTCTAGTCAGCATCTGGCAAAGAGGCTCTTTAGATGGGATCCTTGAAACACAGTCATAAATAACACATTTTAGCTCTTGATAAATAACATATTCCATAATATACAGAAGTTTCTCAAAGTGAATTGAACCTATGCCATTGTCAGAGTCAGAGCCTAACTTCTAAAGAGAAGGAAACAGGGGCACCATGGTGGCTCAGTTGGTTAAGCTTTGACTTTGGCTTAGGTCATGATCTCACGGTCTGTGAGATCAAGCCCTGTGTTGGACTCTGTGCTGACAGCCCAAAGCCTGGCGCCTGCTCCAGATTCTGTGTCTTCCTCTCTCTCTACCCCTCTCGTGCTTGTACTCTTTCTCTCTCTCAAAAATAAACGTTAAAAAAATTAATTAATTTAAAAAATAAAAAAATGAAGACATGGAAACAAAGTGCCAGGTCAACTGGAATATTCGATTGCCTTCTCTTTTGAGTTGCAGGTGTCGCCCTTTGTAAAAGAAAGGAAAAGGAAACTGGCTTTTAGGAAGATCATGTGCTTTTAACTAAACTCTCTTTGAAGTTATGTTGAATAATTTATCCTCTTCAGCTATATTTAATTAATTTTAACATACTTATAAACATAATAATAGCTCCCAGGTATTGTATAAGAACTAAGCATACACCATGAAACATACTATGCCTTTTACTTTTAAAAAATTATCCTCAGAAAGACACTATGAGGAAGACTTTATTAAGCAGATGAAGAAGTCAAAGTTTAGGAAGGTGAAAAAGTTAGTCCAAGGCCACAGAGCAGGTAACAGGCAACGTGGGACTTAGGTGTGCTACAAAGCCCCAGCTCCTAATCCTGCTCCATTTTTTACGTATTTAGAGACAGGTCAAATGACCTACCAAGGAGGGGTCTTACAGACTTGATGTCAGTGACAGAATGTCTGAGGAGAAGACACCCTGGAAACTTGTGAAACATATAGATTCCAGGTCTCTATACTGGAGATTCTGATTCTGTGATGGGGCCCAAATATCTTATTTTATAGTCTATCTCCCTTGGTGATTCTGATATACAGCTAGTTTTGATAACCACTACTGCAGGTAATATGAATTCCTATTTCCCATTATAAGCTGATATAAACTTATTGTCTCCTTTCAATTTGAGATTATCTTAATTACTTGAGAAAATACTAAGAACACTTAAACCCAGAGAAGCTGGCCATCCAAACTGAGGATGAGCTGATAGACTCAAGCTGCTTGCAAAAAAGAGGACTTCAGGTTTAAAGATGTTTTATTTTATTATTTTTTTAATGTTTTATTTATTTCTAAGAGAGAGAGAGAGAGAGCGTGAGCAGGGGAGGGTCAGAGAGAGAGAGGGAGACACAGAATCTGAAGCAGGCTCCAGGCTCTGAGCTGCCTGTCAGCACAGAGCCCAACACTGGGCTCGAACCCACAAACTGGGATCATGACCTGAGCCAAAGTCAGACGCTTAACCAACTGAGACACCCAAGCACCCCTAAAAATGTTTTAAAACACTATATTTTACACCCCACCTGGGTAATGACAGTCTACTGCAGTGTACTGAAGACTGATAGGTCCCATAATAAAGAAGCTTGCCCAATTTTATTTAATCCAAGATTTCTCCTAGATAGTTTACAGCTAACTTGTCTCTCATAGCATTTCTTAATTTCACAGTATGTATCAAGGTTCAAGTACGTACATACGGGGAGCTATAAGAGTAACAACTGTCAGGATGTTCTGACTTTCTACTATATAAATCTTTTGCTTCCTAGACCTCTTTTACTAGGCTTATACTTTTCTGTCCTTGACCAGCTACCTGATTTTACAATGACCAATCAGGTCTGCCACACTCACGCCCTCCATACTGGCCTTAACTTAATATAGACTGGATTGGAACCCGCCAATGTATTTAAACTTTCTCAGCCAGCATTTCTGAATAGCTAGTCCAAATATTGGAAAAATCCAAAAGGGAAGAGTAATAAGCCAGGAGCTTGATTCCACCTTATAGTGTCTTCAAATACTTAAGAAACAGTTTTCTCTTCAAATATTTAAGAAACAGTTCTAAGACAAATGAAGATTTGTCCTCTGTTTTTTGCAAGGGCCATCACTAGTACCTTTGTGAAGGGACTTGGTACTAACCACCGTTGGAATGGAATGCCCCATAAACTAATAGTGAGTCACCCAATTCTTCACATAATCAAGCAGTGGATGGATGACCATCCTTTAAAGTTACCTTAAAAGGGATTCTTGAGGAAGGTTGAGCTAAACAATCTAATTCTAGAAGTCTGGTCTTTTTAAAGAAATTGTTACATTCTTTATAGAACATTTGCTGTGGGTGAACTGATTAAAACATGCCTCCAGTGGCTTTAATGTAACTAGTGTGGCCTAGCAAATAACTGAAGCGATGACATAACCAGTATGACTGTTTAAATATTCAAAGCCAGACTCAGTGAGGACCCCCGAGGATGGGGAAATTGTGTGCTCCACTTAAACATATGCCCATACTAAAATGAGTTTGCAAATTTCAGAAGTCTAGCCATTTGACTAACATATTTGAAAGGCATTGTAGGAGAATTACATGAACAAGCTTGTACATAGAAAGAGCTAAATTATTTAAATTGTCTATTTTAAAAATAAGTAAAATAAAATGCTTGATAATAGATTACACATACTGTGGCGGGGGAGGGATTGTCATAACTTTGTCATTCCTTCTGGGAGCCTATTCCTGTATCTGAGAATGGGAATAGGTAATTTGCTACAGGAAATATTACATAAAAATAAGAGCTATCCCCTAAAATGAAAATGAGATGTTGACATATTTTTGCTCATTATTTACTAATTAGTGATCGATTAGATTTTTACAAAGTGTATTTTTTGTTTCAAGCAATTTGAAGGAAAATGAAAGTCACCCTACTGGGATAACTTAGTTATGATACTTTGTTCAGAAGCTCAAATTTTTATGGCTGATCTTAATTTTGCAAATCCTCAAACAGCTCTTAGCAGACTTAGTAATAGGATTTTGCAGCAGAAGAAATTGATGGGGTTACACAAAGAATTAGTAGCAGAATAAGGAAAAAAATTAGGATTCTAAACCTTGTTCTTGGAGAAAAACTGTCTATCATATCCTTGAAAAGTGATGCCACACCTTTGTTAAAGGACTCTGGTTAATTCACTAGTTAATTTTCAGTCAAAAAAATTACAAAGAAGGCAACAAAGTATCACCAGCAAGAGTTAAAAGCCATAGTGATGAAGACAAAAAAAAATTAACAGCTTGAATCTGTGATAACTGGGATCCTCCCCATGTACTGAGTCAGGATCCCTGGAATGACCTGGGTAGGGAGAGATGATAAAGGTTAATGAGCTCCTTGATTATAGGGGTGGGTCTTATGCAAGTTCATATTTTCCTAACCTAGGGAACGAATAAGCACTACGTAAGTGCTTGTTGAATAAATAGATGCTTGATTTATTATGCTTTGAAGTTTAAATATAGAAATAAGATATCAGATAAGATGCTTAGCTAACAGAATAATTCAAGATAGAGCAGAAAGTGAAGGGAAACTGTTTACAACCTGAATGAGTATTTTTCACCATCGTGAGATCTTGGGAGACAAAGAGGATACATGGTATGGGACGAGAGGGAAAATAAATCAATTTCCTTATTTGGGGGGCTTATTTGAAAAGTTAGTTTGAAGTTACCACTCTCCTTTCCACTCAAATTAGAATACTCTTAAAAGAATTCAGTCGTCTTTTGAAGTACCTCAAGTCTATAAATCTTACATTAAAGATTGCTTAATTAAAATACATTTCCATTTCCAAATTATTTTCAGAAAACTATGAATTCAGATTCTTTAATTAAAAGTCTGGTGGTTATTTTGTTTTGTTCTAAGATAATGATGTCTACCAATTTAAAATGAGTCAGATAGGGGCACCTGGGTGGCTCAGTTGGTTAGGCGTCCAACTTCGTCTCAGGTCATGATCTCACAGTTTGTGGGTTCGAGCCCCGTGTTGGGCTCTGTGCTGACAGCTAGCTCAGAGCCTGGAGCCTGTTTCAGATTCTGTGTCTCCCTCTCTCTCTGACCCTCCCTTGCTCATGCACTCTCTCTCTCTCTCTCAGAAATAAATAAAACATTAAAAAAATTGAAAAAATAAAATTAATCAGATAAAACAGATGTGAATAAAATTCAAAAAAGAAGTTTACAAAAATTTGATAGATGATAAAAAGTTTGCATCATTTCTGGCTTGTTTTTTTCTTAAATATTCATTCTAATCAGTTAGGGGTGTGTGTGTGTGTGTTTTATATAGTATTATATGTTATTTGTAAGCTGTATAGCTAATAAGTGAAATGGAGTCTTTTTACAGACTTTCTATAATTTTTCTTTGTGCCATTATCTAATGCCAACGCTACACTCTGCCAGATAATTCCAGAAATTAGTTAGTGATAATAAAAAATGGGAAGTGTAACTACTCCAGTGACTGGGGTTAGGAGCATTTGGAAATCAGGCACTGTTACCTGGATTTAAGTATCAGTTTAGGAAGTACTTAAAAGCTAATCTAAATGGAAGTTTAATGAACCAAACATATGTTTAATATTCACCTATAAAACTTGCTCTAAGATGGGTAGCATGCTTCCCTATTATTTGGAATAGGTCAAGTATCTAAAGGTAACACCCTACAAAGTTAGAAATTGACCAGTGAGCTGACCTGGAGCCTGACTCACTCTGTGTTCTCTGATCAAAGTAGTTAACACAAACTCATGTCTACACCCTATCCAATATAACCTGTAAATATCACCCTTCTTTGTTTTTATTACAAAATGAGGTTTTTTTCTTTCTTCAAGTTCTGTTTGATTTGGGAAAAAATAGTTTTCCTTTATTGGTAGTACTTAACTGTATGACAGGCACTATGCTAAATATATTAAATTCATTACCTCATTGAATCCTCCCTCTAGCAACACTAATAATTATTAACCCTGTTTTACAGAGGAAATTGAGCCCTGATGAGATTGTTATTTGGTCAAGTTATTGGCCAACAGCTGTTTACCCCTAAAATAAGTTTTTGGGATTGGTTTGAATCTTGGGAAATGTTCTGTATCTTTAAAGGAGAATTGATTTAGTTTCAACAAGATCTCCATTTTTTTTAATATTCATTTTTTTGGGAGAGAGAGAAAAAGCACAAGTGGGGAGTGGCAGAGAGAAGGGATAGAGGATCCAAAGCAGACTCCATGCTGACAGCAGAGAGCCCGATGTGGGGTTAAACTCACGAACCATGGGATCATGACCTGAGTTGAAGTCAGCCTCTTAACCAACTTAGCCACCCAGAACCCTCAGGATCTCCATTCTTACCACAGCCTATGTCAACTATTGGACTTGAATCTAGAAGTCTGGCCCTTACTTTACTGGACCACCCTAGTTTATCAGGTCAAATATAAATGTATTGTAACAACCAGAATTTAAGATATTTAGACAGAATATTAAAAGTCTGATTCTAGATGTCACAGCATATTTCCCACTGGATGGAAAAAAGAAGAGATTCCAGGGTCCCTGAATGGCTCAGTCAGTTAAGCATCTGGCTCTTGATTTTGACTCAGGTCATAATTTCATGGGATTCATGAGTTAGAGCCCCAAACTGTCAGCGCAGAATGTACTTGGGGTTTTCTCTCCCTCTCTCTGCTCCTCCTCTGCTCCCCTTGCTCTTGCACACACACTCTCTCAAAATAAGTAAATAAACTTAAAAAGAGAGAGAGAGAGATTCCAGTATTCCTTGTCATCTTAAGACTCACAGATATATCTGAGATGATCACAGAAGGAGGCAGATGTCAGAGAAGCAACATAAGCTAAACTAACCTCTTTAATTAGGGTGGAGGTAAAAGCAGAATGGAAATAATGAGCACTGTACAATCCTATTGTAATATTTTCTTTATGTGACTTTGGGTTCTAGGTTATTGCTGTCTTCTAATTGGTAACATTTCACACTTACCCAATGTGTTTCCATGTAGAGTTTAAGAAGACCATGTTATAATAATTGTGCAGGATGAGCAAAGGGGTGACTGACAGCTCAGGTCCAATTTGGGGCTAAGCCAGGTCTGTGACTAAGTAGCTGGGGGAGACTTTGAGCAGGTCCCATAATGTCTGTGGACCTTGCTTTCCCATAAATCAGAATGCATTACATCAACTTTAAAGTTTTTTCTAGCTTTCTGATTCTAGAACTCTGGGTGTTGTTTTTTTTTAATTAAGCTTTATTTTTCTCAGTTATTAGTTCATCTTCTCCATGATCTCATAGCATATGTTTCTATCCATACCTGTCATGCTGATAGTTTAGAAATGATCATGTATATATAATACTCACAGACCCTAAACACATACTCATATAAAATACTGAATTCTGCCACCTATAAATGTGACAAAATTAGGCCATATGGATGCATAAATTGGTAGTAGGCTTACAATTATTAACTTTGGAATATTCATTGGTTCATAATCCACATCTGATGATTTCTATAATCTGTGAAGTACATATTATCCCACTACCTAAATGAAGAAATGAGACTCAAGGAGATTAAACATGCCAAGATTACTCAATGAATCACTGCTCTATTATTTTGCCCATATTCTTCTAACTTAACAAATTAATTTCTTCTCACCATATCATATATCCAGTGGCACAAACATATAGCACTTGTTGCAATTTGGATTCAAGAGAGAAAGACAGAAGGAAGGGTCACGAAAATTACATTTCCAGATTATATGAAGCCAGAAATGCTGTGTGCAGCCAGTGATCAGTGAAGGAAGGCAATGGGCTTATGTGGTCATCAACGGGGTTTCCAAAAACCGTCTTCTGAAATAACAGACAACCACCACCAGAGGAATTTAGGCTTATTTCAAACAGGGTCTAAATGATAGTCATTTCTTCTTTTCCCTGTTAAGATCCCTAAGCAGATACTGACAACTAGAAGATCTAAAACCTGTAATGTTGATGACACATTTATTAGGACCTCTTGAGCTTCGTCATGTCAGTGAGGTGGGATACAGAGGAAGCAGAGGCTCCACGAAGAGTCAACCAGATGAGAGAGATACTGACTGCTCAAGAATCGGAAAACATCTGGTGCCCAGGGAAAAGCACCTGCTGGGAGATGAAAAATTCTCAGTGCCACACCAAGCACTCTTTCTCCGATTAAACACACAAACCAGCCCAGCACATTTAAACCATTTAATACGGTTGCATTTGCTTTCTCCTGTTAATGGTTATAAAGAGAAGTGTATTGCCAATCTTTCTTTAGGGCTTTCTCCAAGAGCTACAAAATTTAAAGAGAAAGAGTATCCCCGGGAAATCTCTTCTGTGATCATAGGATGGTTTGAAGCTGTCCTGTAAAGCCTTGTAAAATAATCCCCAAAAAGGGCACCTAAAATAAAGGCAGCTTGACAACAACAAATATGTCCATTGGTATCTGCTGAGCACAACCACACTCTTTTTTCTCACTGTTTCAGATAGAATTTTGGCCTGAAGATTTATTCCTCCCCCCTGCTCCCCAGAAGAGTCAGAAAGACAATAAGCCAAGTTAAGATGATGTAAGAAAAGCCCTTAATGAGCCTCAATTATACTAAATGGGTACTGGGGAAGAAAATGTTGCTTTAAAAGCCTTACATAGAGCTTCATACCCCCGGGCAGGCTTGTGGATGGAGATAATCACCTCCAGCTGACCTATAATTACCTAGTCTGGACTAAGTCCACTCTGATTATGTACCACCAAATGGATTGAACTGAAATTCAGATTTTCTAAAAATAAAACAGTTAATGACCCAGAGCAAGTAATAGTCTCTAGATGATTCATCATAAAGACTAAACTTAGCTAGATTACCATGTCTGCTTACCAGAGCAGTTGCTGTCTTCTTTTCGTGGATATGAAATTTCATCTTCTCTATAATGCTTGAAAATCAGCCGTTCTGTTGAAAGCTACATGTATCTGAGAGACCAAAAGATGGCTTTCTGATCAAAACTGGCCCTCTAGCCACAGGCTACCGCCATGATTACAGCAAGCAGTGCAGATAGCAGATGGGGTCGCTCAGCCACACTACACTGAGAAGGGAAATCACCATTGCACTAATGCACAAAATTCTATTACCCATCAGCCAGATGACGGCTCTTACTGACTTACAACTGTGTGCAGACTATACGCTGGGAAGGGAGGTAACACTATTAAAGACACAGCTCTTGCCATGAGGGAGCTCCTGTGGTAATTAAAGGGACAAAGGAGCTGGAGCAAAGGAAGCTCTCCTTTGCAATTTATTTGCTGGGTGAATTAGAATATCAGTAAAAAGGGAATAATATTAGAATAATATCATTATTTTAAAATATCTTCTGGAGACATAATTGACATATAACATATTAGTATGAGGCGTACAGCATAATGATTCAATATTTGTGTATATTGCAAAATGATCATCACAATAAGTCTAGTTAACATTCGACACCAAACATGATTACAATTTTTTTCTTGTGATGAGAACTTTTAATAATAATTTTCTATTTAAGATGTATTTTAAGATCAATATTTAATACAAATATTAGTTTCCACTTACCAGAAAAGAAAACAAATATTTACTGAGGGCCTTAACTCTCTTGTGTTTGAATCCCTTTTTTTACCTCTTCCTTCTTGCCCAATTCCCTTTATTGGGTCTTAAGACCTCAGCCCACACAGGGTAGAAACATCGATCAAGTTGCTTGGCAAAGTGTAGTTACTGAAATAAGGTTCACTCTGAAGCTAAGTGATAGAAATCTTAAGGCAAGCAACATTTTAAAACACTGTCACTAGCAGGAGTATTCTTCAAAAACACATACTGGTATTCTTTTGTTTCTGGTCCCCTGTGTGAACCACCAGTGTAAGGAGAAATGAGCAGCTGTAGTGAAAAGGTGCTTGCGTCGAAGATGAAAAGAGAAGGCTCTCAGTTTGGTATGCTGCCAATCCAATGATTGGGCATGGCACACCCTACCTACACTCATTGACCCAGATCCTTATTTCCAAGGATGGTCTTCCATGAAAAAGTTCTGCTTTCTATTAAACCAATGTTGAGATTGGCCCAACTAAATGTCATAAGAAATGAAGTGACATCTTCAAAGCAGGAGTGAAAAAAATCTCTCTAAGATTTATGAGACAAAGCCCTCATCTAATGGGAAGAACAAAATAAATGTTTTCTGAGGTTGTTTACAAACACACAAGGAATATTTATATATTATCATTTCATTGTCAGTTTTTACATGTGACTGATGATAGGTATCATTTCAAAAATTTATTGCAATGGCTTTTCCCAAGGGAGAAGCCACCTCCTACTTGATTCAGGTTTTCCATGTCTGGGGAAATAAGTTCTGAATCAAAGGCAATTTTCTTCCATTGTAGAAATATATTTGTGTTCAAGATCCTATATGATCATGTCTTTACAAAATAACATTTTGAATCTGGTCACTTAAAAAGTAGGAGAAACCTCACTTAGTAGGAAACCATAAAGCTAGCAAATCAAATTGTATTTTCAGCTCTGTCAATTATTCTGTGACTAACAAATATTTTTTGGGCCAACAAACAAACTCACAGATGACTTTGAGCAAGACACCTAATCTTTCTGAACCTCAGTTGCCACATCTATATAAAGGGGACAGTAATATTTGCTCCATTATTTTACCTCTCAAGGCTGTTTTGAAGACAGATAGGGAAATATTTGAGAACATAGTGTCCTTCAGAGTAAATGTTCATTCCAAGTTTTTCATATTTTTAGTAATGAAAAATTTGTAGCTTACCACAGGTAAAGGAGGTAACTTAGCCCAACCTAGTCTGATTTTTCCTATTTGACATGCTTCTAGTGTAGTTGGGGGGGGGGGGGGGGGGAGTGCAGTTAAAAAATACTAAACCCTTCTCTGAGAGTTCTGAATAATAAACCAAAGGCTATATGACCTTTCAGCCCTCATAACAGCATGAGGAACGGCCATTTTATAACAGAGGAAACACAGTGTCACAAGTTTATGAGTAATGATAGAATCCAAGGACATTTTATTTTCCATTGGCTCTCTGTGCTCTCTCTGCTTTAGCAAAGGCCTACCACTTATCACTCTAATAGAGTAAGTGAATTATCCCTGAAATGGAACTTCATTTTGACTTTCCAGGAGGCTACAAAATGCACAAGATAGTAAAACAAGTAAGAATGATTCTACCATCTGAGGTGCTATGTCAACATAATTTACTGTAGGACTTACACTTGTACCATTACCTTGACAATAACCATGATACAGCGTTATGTGTCAACCTTCTGTAGCTTACCATGTTCCCTGCTCTGTTTGAAAATGCCCAGGACAGTGCTGGAACATAGTAGTTCTTTAATTAAAACTCATTGATACTGAATCTAATATCTTGTGTCTTCCTCACTAGCGCTCTTCTTGTGTTGAAAGTCCATTCTGAAAGATCAAATTTAATTGCTCATTCAAAGAAATGTTCATACACAGGAAGTCTTTTGAGGACTTAATATGTACAAAGGGCATGAAATTGCTAGATTAAACACAGACAGTGTTATGGGAAGGAGGGCTGCAAAGGAGATCCAGTTCATCACTCCTTTGCTTCAACTTCACATGCAAGAACCCACATGGAACAAGTCTTCCCATGGGTCTGTCTAAAAGAATGATGAGGAAACAGGGCACCAGCCATCGCTTCTCTGAGCCCAGAGGTCACACTCCCTGACTACTCAGTGATGCTGAGTGCTGACTGGGGGCCTGTTGGGACGACAACAGTAGAGGAGGCAAGTGGCTCTGGGCTGGAGGTAAAGTCCTCTTCCTCCTTTAACTATCTTCCCCGCCAACAGGTGCTCAAGTCTTCCATGTGGTTTAAAACATCAAGTTTTTAAAATGTGGATTGATTATATTTTGAGGCTTTCTTGTTTTGTTTAGTTGTATTTCAATTAGGCAACTTTTCTGATATTGATGATTTATTAAATGCCCATCCCTGTTTATACTATTGCCTTCGTTTTTATTAGCATATATGGATTTCATTATTTTGAGTATTTGGACACAAATAAACATCGAAAGTAGGTCTGCCTTAAAAAAAATCCCATGAGAACCTCAGGTTCTCGATCTTGATGGAAACAGAGGGGAGTGATCCCCCCAGATCCATCAAGACATGATGGATTGTGGAGGGTGAAATATGAGAGAATGATTCAAAACTTCTGATAAATAAGGCACTAAAATGCCAGGACACTGGAGTCAGGATTCATTTGCAATACCCCATGGGCTGAGCTGACATTAGATGACCTTTCTGAACTGACCATCTACAGCCCATGAATGTTTCTCAAGGTGTCAAATGCACCTTGAAAAATCACTGAGAAAACAAGAAACACAACTCACTACCACCTCTCAGTGCTTGCTAGCCCAACTAAATAGAACAGTGACACAGAGGACAATTTTAGTGGTTACTTCATGTGAATTGGGGTGAGTAGTGACCCTGAAATGGTAGTTTTCATACACATATTGGTTAAGATGGGAAAATTTGAAACAACTACCATCAGTGTTTGACAGGGAAGGAGAGTTTGGGTTACAAACTCATTTAAAAAAAAAAAAAAAAAAAAAAGACCATTCCCAGCGTACTTACTAACGCTGTACACTTTTATCCTGTGTTTGCAGTTCAGACCCTGATGGACTTTTAAATGAACAGCAGAAGAGTCTCTCTACAGGAGACATGAGAAGTAGGGGGACAGGTGGCTCATGGATACTTCACATTTTAACCCGAAGGTTCTGATCAGCTCTCTATGCTTCACCTTTTTTGTTCTTTCCAATTTTCCTCCTTTGTTTTCCTACTCATCTTCCTGACCCACTTCTTCAATACACTGCTCTTGCAGGCTCTTTGTCCTTTCCTCCCTTGTGACTTGATGTTTACTGAACACCTCCTCTGTGTGAACCTCATTTTAGATGCTGGGGCATAGAAAGCTACAGAAGGCAAATTTCTTGCACTCAGGGAGGTACTGTCCAGGGTGAACATTAACCGCTTTAATTCTCACAAAACCCTACAAGGTACATACTATCTTCCTATTTGCAAATGAAGAAATTGGATGTCAGAAAGGTTAGCAGATGTGCTCAAAATAATATAGCCAAGGTGAGGCACAGAGGAGACTGAACTAAGACACAGTGCCTTCGTTTTCCATCAGGACTCAGCCTCCTGGGTCCCCTGTCATTCTGCCTATTCCTCACTTACTACTTCCCTGGCTGTTCTTTCATTCTAGCTCCTAAGCATTCCCCTTCACTTTTCCCTTTGGAGAAGTCAAACACTTGTTTTTAATTAATAAAAGTCAACTGATTTTGAATCCAGTTGTTGAAAGCCCTATGAAACAAGATTTGGTGTTGGGCCAGCCTTCCAGTGATGATCATGAAAAATCAGATCTTGAAGGAACTTAGAGAAAATTATAACCTTTTCTTAAAAGACTCTTGCCTACTTTCCTTTGTCCTGTTTGATCTTTTTAACATTTATGGGCATGAGAATCGGACCCTGATTCCTAATTCGATGTTTCCGGTAACTTCTCTTCATCTTTAAAAACTGAAATATGCTTTCCTAAGAAAAGGGGGGACAAGAAAGTAGAAAAGAAAAAGAGAAAGAAAGGGAAGGAGGAGAGAAGAGAGACTACCTTTTCCACAGAAAGAACACTTTCTTTCACCTATCATGCAAGTTTGCTGTTAACCCACCACAGGGCATGCTCATTAAAATAACTTTCCATAAGGGGCGCCTGGGTGGCTCAGTCAGTTAAGCATCTGACTTCAGCTCAGGTCATCTTATGGTTTGTGAGTTTGAGCTCTACATTGGGCTCTGTGCTGACAGCTCAGAGCCAGGAGCCTGCTTCGGATCTGTGTCTCCCTCTCTCTCTGTCTCTCTCTCTCTCTCTCAAAACTAAATAAACACATTTAGAAAAAACTTTCTATAAGAAAGCAGGGGAGGAAAGGGAAGACTGATTTTTGCTAGCAAGTTAATGAAGCAAATAAATGAATATAAATAAAGAAGTAAAATAAGATCAAAATATCACTCCAGAGGAAGGAAGGGGAAATAAATCAATCTCTTTGAATCAAACTGCATAGGAAAACAATCCCTTTGGAAACAAACAGGCCTATTACAGAAATTGATCACCTGGGAAACAGGATAAGGGAAAAGAGCAGAAACCAGCACAGCTTACAAAGTAATGAAACTCAAGTGTAGGGTTAACATTTACCTAATCAATACCCAACACCTCAGATTAATGAGCATCTGGTAAGAGAAGAACTTTTCCATATCACAAACACTCAATTGAGAAGGATGTGAGCATCAGTCAAAAAGAAGATAACAACAGAAAAGAATCAAATTGTATCTGCTTCTTAGTGTTAAATAAAAGTAGTTTACAGAAAACACTGCCACCTGCCCATCTCTTTCCTCAGTAACAAACAAACAAACACACAAAGGTATTAATAAGAGTTCATCTGTGAAAACTTTCTGTCAGCAATCACAAATCACACTATAAACAAGACTTTCTACCAGGACAGGAGTCGAGAGGTGGATTAAAAACAAATAACAACAAAGCCTTATCTCAGATTCAATCTGCAACTAAATAAATGATAAACATAGAATGCGTTTTAATAGCAGATTGCAAAGTTTTACCCCTAATGCATAGCTTTTAAAAAATCATTACTTTTCTGGCAAGCATTCTAATCTGATTATATGTCTTTTACCTTACTTCTATCTGGATTTATCCTAATTATATACATAAACAAATAAAAATCAATGCATTTCATAGCCATAAATAATTAAACTATTTAAGACCTATGCAGAATATTAAATAATTTTGGTTCTGAAATATATATTTGGTTAACAGAATTTGCAGTAAATTATGTGTAGAGAGGAAGAAAGTACTTTATCTCCATCAAATAATAGAAGTACATCCATTTGTTATTTTTTAAATGGTGACAGCAAAATCTATTCTAAGGGGGGAAAAGGAAAATGAGATTCTGAATTTCTCACCATACCTTCTAGTTTTTCTTGACACGCTAATTAGTTTCCCACACTCTTTTCTTATACCTTACAGGACATTGGCCTGGAGGGAAAATGAAACAGGCAAAACAGAAGAGTAGCAGTGACTGATGAAAAGGACAAGAGAGAAGTGACAATTCCTTTGAATGGAGCCATTGCGTACTTGTGGTTTCCAGGGCTCCAGGCCTCAATGTTTAAGAATTTTCAATTGTTTACAGAAATTTCTATGGAGAGCTTTACACTCTGCATTTGGTATTTGTACAATTAAGGCTGGTGTGTGTGATTTCTGTACACGTTCTCAGGACTATAATTACTCATCTCTGAGACTCAAGGCACGAGATATAAAAGACAGTGCCTACTTAGTACCATCATCTTGTGGAGTGGAGAAGAGAATCTTTTTAAAAGTTTTGACAGCCAAATTCCCTGATGGCCTTGAAAAATAGTTATCTGTGCAGTTTGTGGCCAAAATTAGAACTTTTAAAAATAATATAAGGTACAATTTTAAACCAAGGGGAGCACTTAGATTTTTAGGGTTCTTAACACAGCACAGAATTAGAATTGGGATTTCACTAAAAATTACACAACTCAGGAAAGCATGTGACTGACCTCAATATCATCAAGAACTTGTAAAGTACTAACACATAAGAAATGTCTCCATTATAGTACTGAGGAAAAACAAATAGGTTTAAATTTTTTAAAAAAATACAAAAAACAAAAAGCAAAGAACTGTCTTCCAGCTATTTATTTTATCTTTAGCTACATCTTCCAAAATTGACCACAGAAGTAATCTTTTTTGATTTCTGGACTACAATGCGGTCTGGAGTTATTTATGTCTGTTAGAATTCTGAAGAGTTATAAATGGAATTAGCATTATCTAAGATGTAGTTTTAAAATTTAGGGTAAAAGCATTAACTTGACATTTAGGGCCTAAACTCAGGGTGAAAAACTGAGTGGTGTGGAAACAAGTGTAGATGCATAACCTTAAACTTCTCTGTATCTAAGGGCTGATTCTGATTTAAGGTTAATTTCCTACACGTGCACACACACACACATGCACCCACACGCACCCACACGCATACACACACACCCCCCACTGAACTTGAGGACGCAAAGTATCACCTTTAACCAAATGAGCATCCAATACACTAGAATATTATGAGAAATATTATAAAATACGATAAGAAAATAAAGATGTTTGACCAGGAGTTAGTTCTCAAATTTGGGCTACCATTTCTTCACAAACATCTTTCCCAGATGGCTACTTATTGTAAGATGATTTGTTTCTGTAATTTTCTTTTTTTTGTCATTTAATTTCTTTCCAATATATTCTCTCACTACCCGTTTTATTTTATACTTCACTTATACATATCAATATTTTCATGTAATCTTTTAAAAATATTGCATCTTGGTTATCTGAAACAAGTGTTATTTATGTTTTAATCAAATAATAATCTAAATGGAACAATTACTGCACCTGATAGACAGGCATCAATACATATACATTGAAAGGATGAATAAATGAATGAGTAACCAATTAAAAAATGAATTTGTGGTAAAGATTTGAATTATTCTAAATCGCCAATTTAAAGTCTCTAAATATATTTACCTAAACTATTAAAATATGAATATTTTAACCCGCTTTGGCCTAAAAACAATTTTTCTCTACTGAAACAAAATAGTTGTTTAATTTTTATATTATGAAACATCACATGAATAAAAATGTAACAGTGTATAGTTTAAAGAATAATAATAAAATGAATACAAATGAACTCACAGCAAGGTTAATAGATAGAGAATATTGCCAATATCTCTGAAACTGAGGTTTGGCTCTTCCCATGTGAACCCATCCCTTTCAGGTGACCACAATTCCAAATATTATTTATCATTTCCTTATTCTTTTTCATGATTCTACTATCCCAAACAATATATTGTCATTTATTTTCATGTTTGAACTCTAAGTAAACAAAATCTCATTATATGTAATATACTCTGGACATCCTTATTTATTCAAATTACATTTCTGAGATTCACCCACACTGATATGTATAAACTTAATTCATTTATTTTTATTGCTATACAATATTCTATTGTATGGAGAGAAAGGCCAGCACTATTTAACCATTCTTAAATCGATGAACACTTGAACCGTTTCCAACTTTTCGCTCTTACACACAGTACTGCTGCAAATATTTGTACGTGTTTCCAGGTGTTCATATGCAAGAATTTCTTTTAGGGATATACCCAGGAGTAGAGTAATTAGATCATAGGACATGTGTGTACTCACATTTATTGGATAATGTCTTTTTCTAACTTTATAATACCTATAATTGGTGAGAATCTAACTGCTCCATGTCCTCTCCATAAACCTGGAATTAACAACTTTTCAATTTTGTCTAATATGCTGGTATTGAAATTTTACCTCATTATGGTCTTATTTCAATTTCTCTTATTAATGAGGCATCATTCTGTATGTTTATAGGTTGTTGGTGTTTCCCCTTAAAGGAAATATCTATTTTTTTTTAGTTTCCTATTATTGCTATAACAAATTACACATGTGTAGTAGCTTAAAACAGCATAAATTTATTATCTTAGAATTCTTGGGGTCAGAAGTTTGAAGTGAGCTTTGTGGGGCAGAAATCAAGGTGTCAATAAGTTTGTGCTCTTTTTGAAGTCGCTAGGGGACAGTCCAAGCACATAGCCTTGAGAGAGTAAAGGGTTGTAGAAAACCTCTATGGAATATACAGGAATGAATATTAAAGCCTCTTTGTAAACCTGTAAGATTCTGGCAGGCAGGTTCCTAGATTCACTCACTCAGGACCACGTGTAGTTTCCCCTGTTTATCAACCTGGCCACCCACCCATCTGGAGTGGTCTGCCTTTTTCTTCAGCTCTCCGCAACTTCAGTGTACTGAGGCCAGTTTGAAAACTAAGACTCCCCAGGATTTTGAGGGCTACCTCAAGAAACAAGCCAAAATACACATGGTGGAGAGTCCCAAATACCACTACAAGTAGGGAAACAAAATAACCAAACTCTGAACAAGAGAAACCAAGAGACACCATTCAAAGAACACTTCCTGAACGGGCAGGCCATGAACAGTCAAAGAGCCCTCTTTAATACAGCAGAACTCGCAGGGGCAGAGTGTACAACAAGCTTTTAAAATTAACAAGAGATAGAAAACTAACCAAAATGACGAAATGAAGTCTCTAGGGGAGAATCTCTTTACTTGACTCTTGAAAAGAGACTTTTAGATTAGATTATAATATTAGGTGTATAAAATATGGAATTTAAAAAATATTTTTGAATATTTATTTTTAAGAAAGAGAGAGAGAGTGTGTGAACAGGGTAAGGGCAGAGAGAGAGGGAGACACATAATTGGAAGCAGGCTCCAGGTTCTGAGCTGTCAGCACAGAGCAAGATGCAGGGCTCAAACTCAAGAGCTGTGAGATCATGACCTGAGATGAAGCCGGAAGCTTAGCTGACTGAGCCACCCAGGGGCCCCTAAATCTGGAATTCTTGTATCTTTCCATAAAAATTTTATTTTTATGTACTCTCCTGAATCTTTCTTTTCTTTCTTTTTTTTTTTTACTATTTGTAATGAACATTTGCTTTGAAGTCTATTTTGTCTGATATTAATATAGTTCTACTACCCTACTATGGTTTGTATTTGCTTCATATCTTTTTCCAACTTTTACTGCCAAACTACTGGGTTTCTAGTGTTTTAGATGAATATATTTTAAATATATGTTGTTGGGTACTTTTTATAGCTCTTGACTTTCTTTATCATTATAACTGGAGAGGTTAGACCATTCATATTTATTGTGAATACTTTATGTTTGGCTATATTTCTATCAGTCTTTCAGTACTGATTAGTTTTTATCTTTTCTGTGTGTGTGTGCACAAGTGTACATGCATGCATGCATATATGTGTATATATATGTGTGTTATGTGCCTTTCATAACTTCTTCGGGATCATTTGAGGTTTTTTTCCCCCTATTTTTCAATCCATTTTTCCCTCTACTTGTTTGGATGTGTTGTAATATTAGTATTTTTCATAGTTACACTATGTATTTTTTAAAATGAAGTTTTTATCTTGGAATAATTTTAGATTTACAAAGAAGTTGTCGAGGCAGTACAGAAAGTCTCTCACCTAATTTCTCCTATTGTTAACACTTTACATTGCCATAGTACTTTTATCAAACTAAAAAAATTGACATTGGTATATTACTATTAAATAAACCAGATTTTATTTTGATTTTAGTAATACCCTTTTTATATTGTTCCAGTATCCAATGAAGGTTCCACATTGTATTTGGACCCTGGCTCTTTTAACATGTATACTTAACAAAGTTCAAATTTCATAAGTATCCAAATCCACCTCTCAAATTATCTAAACAAATTTGAATTTTTTAACTACTATTACTCTCATTTCCACTAAAATGTCATTCAGTCCCATAGTTTAGTACTAGGCTTTATTATGCCTACAAATTAATCATTATTATCATAACTGTTATATACATTTAATGTTTGTTTAGATTTACCCACACATTCACCGATGTATTTGTTCCCCATTCATATACTTATATCAAACACTCCTCCTAGATACATTTACCCTCTTCTTGAAGGAATCCTTCAGAATTTCCTGAACTTTGGGTGGTATATTAATCAGTCTGTTTAGCTCTGAATGTCTTCATTTTATCTGCATTAATGAAAGATCGTTTTCTTGGGGATAAATACTAAGTCAGCAGTGATTTATTTTCTTAGCATGCTGAAGATATTATCCTGTTATCTTCTGGCATCCATTGATGATTTTGAAAAGTTAGAAATTTCTGTTCTTCTGTAGGTGGTCTATTGTTTTCTCTGTCTTCTTTAAATATATGGTTTCCTTTGATATTCAGCTACTTTATGATAATGTGTCTATGTGGGGATTTTTTCCAGTTTGCAATTCATTGGGTTTCCTATATCTGAGGATTGATGGATTTCAACAATTCTGATAAGTTCCCCTTCACTATTCTTTAAAAAGTGAATAAATGGGGCGCCTGGGTGGCTTAGTCGGTTAAGCGTCCGACTTTCGCTTAGGTCATGATCTCGCGGTTCGTGGGTTCGAGCCCCGCGTCGGGCTCTGTGCTGACTGCCAGCTCAGAGCCTGGAGCCTGTTTCAGTCTGTGACTCCCTCTCTCTCTGACCCTCCCCTGCTCACGCTGTCTCTCTCTCTCTCCTAGAAATAAATAAAAACATTTAAAAAAAAAAAGTGAATAAATATATTGGTGAATGTGTGGATAAATGTAAACAAACATTAAATGTATATAATAGCTATGATAATAATGATTAATTTGTAGCTATAATTAAAGCTAGAACTAAAATATGAGACCATAAAAACATTTAAGTGGACATAATTCTTTCATATATGTATAATATATGTATTATATATAATCTTATTACTCCTTTCCTTCATAAGCATAAGAGTTAATCTGTCTTTCATAATTTACTTCATCTTATCTTTTTAGATCTGTATCTTGAATTATTCAGGTCTATCTTCCAGTTTACTGAGTTTAGCTATGTCTCATCTGTTTAATCCATCCATATAATTTTAAATTTATTTTGTATATTTTTAATCTCTAGAAGTTCTATTTGATCCTTCTTCCAATTTGTTAAGCTCATGGTCTTCATAGTCTTGTCTGCTCCAATTGTTAAGCTCATTTTCAATTATTTATATTCCGTACTCATTTTACATTCAATTTATGATAATACCAGAAGTCCTTGCAGTTCTCTTCTAATGTATCATGTCTCACCAATACTCATGGAACCTTGTGTGCTTTACAATTTTTGACTGGGAGCTGATACTTTCCCAGCATTCTTTCTGTGAGGATACTTTGAAGACAGGGTATTAAGTTTTTTCAGAGGTAATTTATATTTGCTTATGTTGCTAGCATGGAGTCACTTCCAAACACAGGACACTTTAAATTTCCAGCTTGAGGTTTGTCCAATCATATAGATAGAATAAATAAAAATAAATCATATTGATAGAATAAATCAAAATAGATCATATTGATAGAATAAATCAAAATAAATAATATAGATAGAATAAATCATATAGATAGAATAAATCATATAGATTGGACATATGATGTCCAATCATATAGATAGAATAAATCAAAATCAAAATATTTTTTAAAGTTTATTTATTTATTTTGAGAGAAAGAGAAAGAGAGAGAGAGAGCTAACAGGAGAAGGGCAGAGACAGAGGGTGAGAGAGAATCTTGAGCAGGCATTGAGCCCAATGCACGGCTCCATCTCATGAGCCATGAGATCATGACCTAAGCAGAGATCAAGAGCCTGATGCTCAATCCATTGAGCCACCCAGGTGCCTCCCAAATGACACATTTTAGTGAGGGCTGAATTTATTAACAATTCACAGATAACATTTTTTCCTTTACGTCACATCAAAGTAAAGATAATTAACTTATCTTGCCTTCTCCTTCACGCTGAGCATTCAATCTTTATACTAAGAATGTAAATAATGCAGTTCTGTAGGGTTATAACTTTATTAGTAAATCTTGTTATGTTCTCTACCTGACATAGTTCTGAGGCCTTGCATCCATCCTCTTTGCTTGTAGACTTCAAATGGAAAGCTTCAAAGTCTCAATGCCGATAATTTCAGAATAAAAGCTAAAATCAATACTTGCTTGCCTTCCTGAATTCCTGTTTAATTTTGAATTTGCCTCTGCATATTGTTTTCTTATTATCAGTGTTTTAAAAGATTTTCAAAATATATCTTATCCAGACTTTTACTTGGTTTTAGTCATAAAAATTATCCAAATTATCTATTTTACTATATTGACAGGAACAGAAATCCTTAAGGAACAAAAAAGCTTTAGATTTATCTTCAGACTCTGTTTTCACTTCATAGGTATGTTCCAAAAGCTTTGTAATGCAATTTGGAATAGTACAATTTATGAATGTTCCTGCTTCAGTTTAATTTGTATTGGATAAAG
Source organism: Hyaena hyaena (assembly GCF_003009895.1). Classification (NCBI taxonomy): domain Eukaryota; kingdom Metazoa; phylum Chordata; class Mammalia; order Carnivora; family Hyaenidae; genus Hyaena; species Hyaena hyaena. Next base: position 2,385,488 of record NW_024080684.1, read on the forward strand.
TGTATTAATAGTTGATTCTTGACCAACAATAACACACAAAGGGAAATATAGCCAACCTATAACTTTTCTAGCTTTGGATTTAGTTTAGAAAATTGGGAGAAACTGTATTACTGGCTCATCAATCATAGTATAAGCGCAGAGCCAAAACTGATTCCACGCACATCACTTTTTGTCAACCACAAATCGTGTACAACGTCCACAGCACTGCCTGACACAAAATGATCTGAGTAGAGTAAGGGACAGACTGAAAGTTCAGCAATACTGAGTAGAAAGTTAACTATCAATAGTGTGTTTATATACTTTGGCTTATATTGTATCCTATACATTTAGACATTTACTTTTTTTTAAGAAGACTTCACACCCAGCACAGAGCCCAACATGGGGTTTGAACTCATGACCCTGAGATCAAAACCTGAGCAGAGATCCAAGAGTTTCACACCTAACTGAGCCACCCAGGCACCCAATACATTTATTTTTTATTATTATTTGTGATATCACCCAAATAAATTATTTTAATTTGATAGTTTTTCTGAATCAATGATCAGTTTGAACTACAAAATTTTAACTCTAAAACTTTATTTAAAAAAAAAAACATTTATTTATTTTTGAGACACAGAGGGACAGAGTGTGAGCAGGGGAGGGTCAGAGAGAGAGGAACACACATATTCAAAGCAGGCTCCAGGCTCCGAGCTGTCAGCACAGAGCCCAATGCCAGGTTTGAATCCATAAACTGTGAGATCATGACCTGAGCCAAAGTTGAACACTTAACCAACTGAGCCACCCAGAAGCCCCTAACTCTAAAATTTTCTAAATCTATTTCTAAATATCACAAGTTAAGAAGATTCTGCTTCTTGTCAGAACTATCATTTTTCAGTTTTTAAAGGCTATTTATTTATTTGAAAGAGAGAGAGAGAGAGAGAATGAGTGGGGGAGGGACAGAGAGGAAGAGAGAAAATCCCAAGCAGGCTCTGCTCTATTGGCGCTATCCTTTTTTACTCGTTAAAGCAAACTTTACTCAATTGTTAACAATTATTAAAGGCTTTCTTTCAAATGATGGTAAACTAAAATTTAAAAATGCTGTTGTTCTTTTAACTCACAGGAAAAATTAACACTCTCCTGATGGCCTACTTACAAATCTGCTCATAACTTTTGGATGCATCAGTAACCCTAGAGCTGTATGAACTATGTTAAATAGTCATGAAAGTAAAATTCTGGTCTGTTGACCACAAATTTTCTCATCTACACAAACCGCTAACAACATTCCAATATCTGCTCTCTACAAGCTTTATTGTGCCTTAAAAACCAGTTACCAAATGACATTGGACATCTGGACTCCTTTTAGAAATTAAGCAATAGCTTATGTGAGTGACCACAGACTTCCTACACAGAACCTTAAAACATCCAACAGTTTCAAAAATAAGCCTGTTTATTGGGTGTTACAGGCAAACAAGAAAAACATAGAAGTGACAACAATCAGCAGGCCTTTATTCACATACTCTTGGTCCAAGACATTTTGTTCTTGTGGTATTCATCTACAAATTGGATGTAACTGTAAACAGATTGGATGCTGTCAACTCCTACTAAACCAGGATTTGGTAGCTGTTGGACAATTTTTCTCAGGAATGGTTGCTCTTAGACCAAATAAGACATCCCTGAGTTAACTTTATCCAAAGCAGGCCTGGTCATGAGTGGTCATCTTACCTATGCTGTCAAAAAAAGAGGTCTATCTCATTGACTTATATTTTTTTAGACCTGTTCAGAGATTTGAGGTCTATTAATCGTTGGTCTAATTGTTTAATAAGTTAATAAAAATGCATGTATTCTTCTAGTTAAATATTCTGATGAGTAATATATAATATAATCATATAACCAAATATTATATTTGATTTATTATTCTTTTAAACCAGGGTAGATTCAACATTTACTCTTATGTCAGTCTAAATTTTGTGACTTTTTCTTCTATAATTATAACAATATTCTGTAAAATTCTCTCCTACCAGTTAAGAAAATCACTAACACAATTTTTAAAAATCTATTCAGAGGTAAGAATGTTCAACAAGTAATCAAAGTAACTTGGAGATTTGGGGCTCAAATGATAAGATCAAGGGAAACTATTAGTAGAAATTAGGAAGTCAAGAGAAGAAAGTGAGTCTAAAGAGAAAAGAAAGAAATTATTTTTTTGACACACTGGTTTTGAATTCAAAATGCCAAAGTGAAAGAAATCAGAGATCTAAAATTAAAAACAAAATGAGTACTGGTAAGTGACATAGGTAATTCGAAATCTAGAAGCAACTTAAAATATTAGTAAATCTGGCAATATAACCGTAAAAACTTTTGAATGACAGGAAAAACCATAAGCAAAATCTAAGGACAAATGACACATTGGATATAATATTTTTGGCAACTTATAGTAAAAAGTCAATATCCTTAATACATGAAGGACTCCTAAAAATTAAAAATTAGAAGAAAAAGAAACAGCACACAAGAAATAAGAAAAAAGTATGAATTGGTAGGTCAAAGAAAAATTAATTCACCTAGCCTTTAAACACACAAAACAATGATCAGCCTCATTCACTATAAGAGAGATACAGGGGCGCCTGGGTGTCTCAGTTGGTTAAGCGTCCAACTTCGGTTCAGGTCATGATCTCGTGGTCTGAGGGTTTGAGCCCCGCATTGGGCTTTGTGCTGACAGCTCAGAGCCTGGAGCCTGTTTCAGATTCTGTATCTCCCTCTCTCTCTGACCCTCTCCAGCTCGTGCTTTCTCTCTGTCTCAAAAATAAATAAATGTTAAAAAAAATAAAAAAAGAGAGAGATACAAATTTGGAATACCTGAGTGGCTCAGTCAGTTAAGTATTGGACTCTTTATTTCAGCTCTGGTCATGATCTCACAATTTGTGGGATCAAGCCCTGCGTCAGGCTCTGCAGTGACAACATGGAGCCTGCTTGGGATTTTCTTTCTCCCTCTCTCTCTGCCACTCCCCTGCTCTCTCTCATTCTCTCAAAATAAATAAACTTTAGAAAAGAAAGAGAGAGGGAGGTCCAAATTTAACTCACTAAGAAACCACATTTCACCTATGAGACTGGCAAAATACATAGTCACTTTTGATAAAACTGTGGGGAAATAAATACTGTAATAATGCATTGGTGGGAATGCAGAATTATATAACCCACATGGAGCAAAATTTGACAAAAGATCACCAAATTATATGCATATTAATTTTCCATTGATCTAGCAATCCACTCCTAGAGTCTATGTCAAAGACATAGTGGGAAAACATGATATGAGGAATATATCATATATATACAATATATGGAGATGTTCTATATTAATATTTTCTCTATCAAATACAAAATAGTAATATATTAATATGACATGCCATACACAAAATAACAATTAATATTCAAAATAAAACATTAATAAAATAGTATAAAATTAAGCAGTTATGCATACATATTTATAGTCTCTTCGTTATGCAAAAGATAGCAAGCTTTTAATGCTGTTCTGTACTTGCAAGAACTGTGGAAAGAATTAAAATTTTTTTTCACCTCGTGGTTTCATCTAGTTTCTTTCAGAGGCAAGCTGCATTTCCCCCAACACATTCCATTATACAATGCTTTTGACCCATTTCCCCAGGAATAAAATCCAGGCTTCTTATTGCTGCAACTTATGAGAAGAATTCATTCTCGACATCTTGTCACGTATCATACATCTGGAAAAGCAAGTTACTCATGGCCTCAGTGAAATTTTGGCAGGATTTTTACTGCCACACCATTAACGCCTTCAAGTGTGGAGAACATATGTATTAATAATTAGAGAAATCTCATATGGAATGACATCATCTACATCTGAGTTGAAGTGTATACCCTATAAAATAAAACCAAGTCTTTTTTTGGCAGCAATCTCACTCATTAAGAATCCTAAGGCATGCTGCCTGAAAACCTGGAAAAAAATTCCAAAAAGTTGGCTTACAGATGAGCTTCATTAGTTCCCACCGTACTCACATCTCCTGTGACACGATACAGTATGGTAATATTTTTATATGCTATGAAGGAGCCTGAGTGCCCAAAAATATGATTTGTCAGTGCTTTGTGTTGTTTAGTGGATTAAGTTTGGTATGTTTGGTCAGCCAGTAAAGGTGGAGAAAATTCTATGATAAAATATAGTTTGGTGATGATAATGAACTCAATTGAATAGCTGTTTTCTGGTAGATACTAGACAGAACTAAGATAGTAGAATAGAGTGAAATGTTTGAATGTTACCAATTCTCCCAAGTGGTGATCATATCCTAAACTTTTGAGGTACCATCCACCTTCAAGCCAGGTAAAAAGAGGATATCCTTAGGCCATACTAGTTTCTCAATAAAAATTCAGTTACTTGGTCCAACCCATCACTCAATCAGCAAGCAACCAAAGATGCTCGTGTTCCCATGTAGAGGTGGCTAAATCATGTGAAAACACTGGCATTGGTCAAATACCTGAGTGATAGTCCTGGACCTATCACTTACTAGGTAATTGACCTTGAGGAAGTTAGTGGACTTCTCCAAACACACTTTCCTCCTGCTATAAAATCGGAAAAATAACTGTCTTGCAGGATGAAATTAGTGAATGTATGCAACATTTTCCCCTATTCTAAACCTGATCTTGACCAGAACATCAAGCTTAAAAACACTGGTTTTCCCTCCAAAATGTTGACTTTTCTGGGTTTCATTTTCTTTCCATAGACTAGCTAATTAACTTGGGAATAATTTTTAAGTTACATTTTATATTTTATTAACTCATCCAACTTCTGACAGATGCTTAGAAGTTGGTTCTAACTCTAAAGAAGACTTTATTCTTCCCGTACCTCTTAAACACTAAAAAAATAATTTTTAAAACTCCTTTACGATGGTTTACTCATGCCTTTTTTAGAGTATTTGAGATTTAATTATATCTGCACAGGGCTTAAGCCCTTGCCATGGAATAATAATAGGAATATAATAGACCACTGTGTAAATAATTTGAGGACAGATAGACTTTTCTAATAACCACAAAATAATTTTATCAAAGTTATAACTGAAAAAGCCACTGACAATGAAAACCATGGATGCCTAGCTAGCATCTCATAAGGAAGTTGTCTTCAGGGAAGCACTCTTTCGCACTGTTCAATAGAAATTTCTGGATGATAGATGTTTCAGATCTGCACTATCCAATACTATAATCGTCAACCACATCATGACTATGGAGCACCTGAAATGTGCCTAGTGTTACTGAGCAACTCAATTTTTAATTTAACTTTAATTAATTTTAATTTAAACATCCACATGTGCCTACTGGCTACTGTATTGGACAACGCAGTTCTATTTCCTTCCTAGAAATTGGAACCCCTCCCACCTTCACAAGTTGTCTTCTTCTGTCTCCTACATTTATTCAGTCCACAAGCCCTGCTGATTTTTCCTTTTCTGATGTATATGTGGTAGTCATCTTTCTTTTTCTATTTCTATTGTCACCAGCTTGTCTAGACCCTCCTCAGTTTATGCCAGAGAAACTCAGCTGCCTCCAACCAATCTTCTTCTGCCAGAGATTTTTTATAAATTATTAAATTTATTATTTCTTAAAAACCTCTTTTGCAAATAGGATGAAAATCCATGTTCTTAGCTTGACCATCAAGACTATAGAATAATCTAACTTTAAGGGCTAATTATGTCTTGGCCTGAGAGTTCACTTACAAGCAGATGAGTCTTAGTCTCCCACAAAAAATCATGTTTGGCATCCTCTTAGCTCCTGTTTATTCTGTTCCACTATAATCTTCCCTCTGTCCTTTCGTTTTTCACATAAGACTGTGTTCCAGGGTCCCCCATGTTAGTGGCTTTTAAACTATCATTTTTAGTATAACCTAGAGAAAAAAATTATTTAACATGATCCTGTAAGATACACATGAATATTTTCTATTTTACTGTATTTATTCTATTTTACTTATTTTGTAAATCCAGTCTTAAATCACTAAATTGATTTTATAATGATGCCTGTTATAGGATGAACTGTGTGCACCTAAAATTTGTATGTTGAAGTCCTAAACCTTAGTACCTTAAAATGTGACTGTTTTTTTGTGATGTAATTAAGATTAAATGAGGTCTTTGCAGTGGGCCCTATTCCAATATGACTGCTATCCCTATAAGAAAAGGAAATTAGACCACAGCCACAGATAGAGGGAAGATCACATAATGACACCAAAGGAAAATGACTACCATTAAGCCAAAGAGAGAGGCTTCAAGAGAACACAACCTGCTAACACCTTGACCCTGGACTTCTAACTTCCAGAACTGTGAGAAAATGTATTTCTGGTGCTTCAGCCACCCACCTGCTGTTCTTTGTTATGGCAGCCCTAGCCAGTGATACAATGTCTTCACGGGTTGAGATTCACAGTTCAAAAAACACTGCTCTATGAGGCTTTTCTCAACTCCTGCAGCACATTTTAATTACCATATTTGTAGCATTTCCTTTATCTACTACTTGGCATGCAATTATCCACTATGATTTAGTTTTGTGTGTATGCCTTACTTCCCTATCTTTATTATAAGTTCCTTGATGGTATAATACCATCTTCTGTTTTGTTTCATAGTTATTCAACATATTTTTGCTCAGTGAATGAAACTGTTCTGGGTTTTTTAAAACAACTGAGCAAAATCTAACCACTGAACACTGCATCTTCCTTTAAAATAATTTGTCACTAATCTGTCTTCCAACATCTCCATCTAAGTCAAGGATAGCAATATGCCATTAAACACAGCCTCATAGTCCTCAACAGTTCATTCCAGGTATCTATGATGCCCTAAGTCAAGAAACCAACAACAGAGTTAGACTTACTGGAGTAAAGATGCAAGTATAGTCTACATTCTGTAGTGTCTAAAATTATTTTCTTTTAAGTGAAACCATCTTGCAGCATCTTGCTCCCTTCGGTTTCAGCCCCTGCATAGTCAAACCTGCTAAAGAATTATGTAGATGTGCTGTCTGCACTTTCTCACTTCGCATCCTCTCACCAACCCACACCAATCTGGCTTCTTTCCCACCACCCACTCAAAGGACTTTTGCCAAGATCACCAATACTCTCCAGGAAACCAAATCTTATAGATGGAGTTCTGACCTCATCTCTCTCACCTCCTGTCATTACCCGACATAGCTGCTCATTCTCTACTACTTGAAGCATTGTCTCTTGAGTTCTATGATTCCTCTGTTTCCAGTTTTCCTTATATCAACATCAACTATTTTATCAGTATTATTTCCCAGTTTCTCATTTGTCTGACTTCTAGTTGCTGTTGTCACTAAGGATTTAGTTCTGGGTCCTCTACACTCTCTCTTTAATGACATGTATCATCAGATATATATATGTATGTGTATGTGAGTGTATATGTATGTGTAAGTGTATGTATATGTGTAGGCATATATATATATATATGCATACATGTACATAGTTTGTATGATACATATATTGAAATAAACAGTTTCACAAAATAATAGCTTAGGAACCTACATGATTCTTTCTGATATTATCTTTTTAAAAAAATTTTAAGTGTTTCTATTTATTTTTGAGAAAGAGAGAGAGAGAGAGAGAGGGCATGAGTGGAGGAGGGGCAGAGAGAGAGAGGAGATACAGAATCTTAAGCCGGATCCAGGTTCTGAGCTCTCAGCACAGAGCCTGATGCGGGGCTTAAACACATGAACCCTGAGATCATGATCTGAGCTGAAGTCAGACCCCCATTTGACTCAGCCACCCAGGTGCCCCCTTTCTGATATTTTCTATTTATTCCACTACACTATAACCTATTATATTTCATATCACTTTGTAAAAAAATGTTGGCCTTAACACACTAAACTGATGTAATACACTAATGAATTGTGACTCACAGTTCTAAAAACACTGCTTTTCCCATGACTTTAAATATCATCTATACATGAAAGATTCCTAAATCTCTCACTCTCACTCCTCTCACTTCCAGGTTTGTAAACCCTACTGCTTACCTGCCATATCCATTGTTCATCTGGTAAGAAAATCAAATGTAACCTCATGAAAATGGAGTTCTTTATTTTTCACAATTGCCAAATGACACTATTTTGATTTTTTTTTAATGTTTTATTTATTTCTGAGAGAGGGAGAGTGTATGTGTGTGTGTGTGTGAGTGAGTAGGGCAGGGTCAGAAAGAAAGAGAGGGAGATACAGAATCTGAAGCAGGCTTCAGGCTCTGAGCTAGCTGTCAGCACAGAGCCCGACACGGGGCTCAAACCCACAATCCGTGAGATCGTGACTCCAGCCGAAGTTGGACGCTTAACTGACTGAGCCACCCAGGTGTCCCTTAATGACACTATTTTGAACCCACTTGATCAAGCTTGAAAATTCTAGGTTGACCTTGTTTTCACCTCTCCTTAATTCTGCCCACTGACACACAGATCAAAATCTATGATTGGGTCTGGTCAGTTCTACAGTCTGAGACCATAATCAGGATAATTGTGACAACTGGGATCTGGTGTCAAACTGCGATTTTTCACCTGGAGTTACTCAAGGGCATGCTCACGTCGCTGTGCTGGGACAGCATTTTACCCCAGCCTGTCAGGCATGCCAACTCTTTCACGGGTCAGGACCTGGGCACTTTTCTCTCTCCAGGAGCCCCTGGTCTGTTTCTGCTCTCATTGTCTCTGGGTAGATAAAGCAGCTCAGCTAAGTTCCTGCTGACAGGCAGTTCTCCGAGTCTGTGCATCTCACCCGTTCTTCCTTCCAGTTCCAAAGCTGGCCTGTCCAAACCGTGAGAGCCTTCCGTTAGAATCTGCAGCCAGTGAATCACTCACTGAACAACACACTGAAAGATCAACTTATCAAATGATCTACTTCCCACATTTACATATTGATCAAAAATAGATTTTTTAAAGATCGTTTATAATGCCTACAGTACTTAATGTCAGCTGGATTGGCAGGATCTCTGAGGGTTGTGGGAAGTAAGGCTGCCAGGCTCTGGAGCCTTCGCGCTCTCCCTGCCTCAGTGTCTCCCTCTGCCTTCAGTCTCTGCCTTTCCTGGGGAGGGCAGCCTCTAATTTTCTTCCACCAACAGAAAGTTCCTATTGTTGCCCAGCTTTCAGCAGCTAAGGGATTAGGAACAGATGCAAATTACACATTCTTGGTTCGTTTGTGTTTGTTTTGTTTTGTTTTGCACATTTTTAAAAAAGCTGTATGAAAAGACAAAGTAATCTATGGTGATAGAGGTCATAACAGAGGTCAAAGAGAGATGTCTGGAGGGTCATGAACTGAAAAGAAGGTGCAGGGAGAGGGCTTTCTGGATGCTGGAAATGTTCTATATCTTGACCCAGTTACACAGCCATATGCATATATTAAAACTCACTGAGCTATATATCCTTAGCATTTATGCATTTTGCTATGTCCTTGTTATATCTCAATACAGAGTGAAAACACCAAAATCCATGAAAATTCAGGCCACACTAATTGTTATAAACTGTCTACATAGTTAAAAGAATGATCTTTTGTTAATTTGGTAAATTTAGTCATTATTCACACAGCAAAGCCTAAACTCTAAAAATGCCATAATGTTTATAAGACAGGAAGTGACTTTAAAAGGTTTGGCAAAAAAGGATAGGTAAAATTTGAAAATTCAAAATGAAATACTGAAACTTGGGATGTATTCATAAGAATAATGTATTTAATATATTCAAATATGTATTGGAAAACAGTTTAGAGATTCCACAAAAAAATTAAAAATAGAACCGCCATATGAACCAGCAATCCCACTTCTGGGTATATGTCCAAAGGAAATGAAAAACAGATATTGAAGAGATATCTGCACTTCCACATACACTGCAACATTATTCACAGTAGCCAATATATGGGAACAACCTACGTGTCAACCCGTAGATGAGGACAAAGAAGATGTGTGTGTGTGTGTGTGTGTGTGTGTATACATATGTACATATCACAAAATGGAAAATCTCTCAGCCATGAGAAGGAACGAATCCTGCCATTTGTGATTCCATAAATGGATCTTGAGAGCATAAGACAGACAGAAAAAGACAAATACTGAATGGTATCACTTATATGTGGAATCTGAAACTAGGAGAAAAAATCCAAACTCATAGAAATAGAGAGAAGAAAATTGGTTGATGGGGGGCTAGAGATAGGGAAGTGGGGAGAGGTTAGTAAAGAATACAAACGTTCAGCTGTAAGATGAATAACGCCTGAGGATCTAATGTATAGCATGGGGACTGTAGTTGATAACACTCTGTTATATAATTGAAGTTTGCTAACAGAGTAGAACTTAAATGAACTCACCCTCCCCCCATAAGGTACATACGTGAGGTGATGGGTGTGTTAATTAATAGATGGTGAAATGCTTTCACAGTGTATGCAAAATGTATATCAAACCACCATGATGTACATACACTTTCATTATCTTACAATTTTTTGTCAATTATATCTCAGTAAAGCTGAGTTGAATTCTTAAAACATTATATATATAAATTTTTAAAAATATAAAAATATATATTCATAAGAAAGTTAAATTATCCTTTACTTTTATCAAATTAAACATTCCTTAAAATTTATATTCCTTAAAATTTAGCTAAATAGAATGCATTCATATAATATTTTCATTGACTGTATTCAAGAAGAAAAGAGAAGAATATATTCTCATCATTATACATATTCAAGAAAATTTTCTTCTTTTAGAAGATTTTACACAGGGGCGCCTGGGTGGCTCAGTTGGTTAAGCTCCGGCTTAGGCTCAAGTCATGATCTCAAGGTTTGTAGGTTCAAGCCCCATTTCGGGCTCTGTGCTGACACCTAGCTCAGAGCCTGGAGCCTGTCTTTGGATTCTGTGTCTCCCTCTCTCTCTGACCCTCCCCTGCTCACTCTGTCTCTATCTCTCTCTCTCTCAAAAATAAATAAAACATTTAAAAATTTTTTAAAGATTTTACATAAACCTTGGGGGTGACTGACTGGCTCAGTTAGTGACAAGTGCAACTCTTGATCTCAGGGTTGCGAGTTCGAGCTCTGTGTTGGGTATAGAGACTTTTTTTTTTTTAATAAAAAAAAGATTTTATATAAACCATTTATTTTATAATTTTGTCTATTCAAAGAATTGTCCTTGAACAAACTGCTCTTTCAGCAAACTGACTTTTGGTGAATTGTCTTAAAAAACTGGCCAGCTTTTGGTTGAAATTTAAGACTGATTTTTAAAGCTATTGAAATAACTTTCTAGTCCCAAGGTGGAGCCCCTCCTGCCCTGGTGCCATGTCAGCAAATTGAAATTTATGTAACTTTGGTGTCCCTGTAGCTGTTCTGCTTGACCAAAAACGTACTCTATCCAGTCAGCCAGTCCCCAAATGCCACGCCAGCTCTGAGCTGTATACTTACTTCCTTACTCTTTATTCATTTTCCATTTTCCTCTTCCTTGTTCTTTACTTTTTGTCCCAAAATGCTCCCTGCTTCCCACCCAATTTGCAATTTTCTGGACCTTTGAAAATGGAGACTATCTCCTTCATGACATGTTAAATAAAGTTCATGTCACCTCAATTGTCTTCTTCAATCCTTTTTAGCAAAGTCAGAAACTGCTGTAGTTAAGCAAAAATTAAAAGTCAACTTAGATTAAGTTAAGCAAGAACAGGTAACAGCAAAACCAACGGGCAGCCTTATGGAAGGAAATGAAATGTTTTGAAAGCAGAGAGGCCTTGGGGAAAGACAAAAATAAGAAACAATAAAAACTATGTGATTAATTGGGGGGGGGGGGAGGGAAGGCTTGCAGGCACCAGTAAATTTACCTAGAAATGGAAACCAGACCAAATGGCAGCCTGGCTGGAACACTATTCAAAATCAAATTTGATGATTAATGTAAAGTCTCCCCTCCCCTCTGTAACAGGGCTTCAGGTTCTGACAAATACCTTTTGTCAATAGGGTAACTCTCGCTGCAGCTCGGCACCTACAGGTTCCTATTGTCGAGGTCCCAGGATTTGGTCTGTGTTCTTCCCCTCAGAAAAGAGTAAGGAGCTAGAGCTGCCCAAGATTGGAGTCCTCTCTGTGTCTTTCCCTGCACGTGCTCTGTTCAATTTCCATTTGTTTTGGCAGCCTCTTGCCTTACTTTTTAGTTCTAGGTTTTATCTGGAATTTGTGTTCCTGATCTATGTTCTCCCTTGTTTGTTTAACTTAGTTTGAATTCGTTAGTTAACATATGATATAATAATGATTTCAAGCGTAGAATTTAGTGTTTCATCACTTACATATAACACCCATTACTCATTCCAACAAGTGACTTCCTAATGTCCATTGACCATTTAGCCCATCCCCCTACTCAGCACTCCACCAGCAAACCATCAGTTTGTTCTCTGTATTTAAGAGTCTCTTATATTTTTTTCTCCCTCTCTGTTTTTATATTTTTGCTTCCCTTCCCTTATGTTCATCTGTTTTAAATAATAAAAACAAATTAATTTAAAAAATAATTTTTTTTCTTTCTGTGTCCAAGAAAAAGGAAAAAATGGAAAAACAATTTAAATAAAAACAGAAGCAAAAACCAAAACCCTTAAATAATAAATGAACCAGTAAACAGTATGAAACCTGAATGAAGTTACAACCAGTTCCCCTAGAACTGAAACTATGAAGCACTCTATAGTCTGTAGACTAAGCAGGTGGAGGGACTTGTGCTGATCTCCTAGGGAATGTACTTGGAGGGTGGGGTCGGGCAGGGCTTGTGTAAAGGCTCCATTCTCCACTGGGTGGTGCTGTTTAGCTTGTTGGTGTGGATCAGTGCGGTGCACATGCCCATCAGCAGGAGAGGTGGAAATGGCCTCACCCAGCTACCTCGTCTGGCACAGGAATGTTGAGCTCTCACGGACCACGATCAAGCACCTTCCTTTTTCTCAGACCTCTGTCCACTCCTCACCTCTACCCTTTCCGTGTCCCAGTCACCTGCCTGCCAGGTGGCACCACCTTCCAGAGTTTCATCTCAGATGGAGTTGTGTTTCAAAACCCCACACTTTAGAGACTTGCTCCCACCCCCACTTGGCTTGGACCTGTGCCAGCTCTCTGGAGGAGCATCTCTCTGAGCAATGGCTGGGTGCAGGCTTGCCCCAGAAAACGTTCATGCGATCGTACCACCGCAGAGGTTTAGAGATTATGGCAAACCACAACACACAGCTGGTGCCAGGTTTCACCGCACCCTGGCGTCTTCGTCCCAATACCAGCAAACGTGGCTGCTCTCCAGGGTCCGCTGGGACCTTTGCCTGTGCAGAGGCTGTATGGCCTCTACCAAATGCTATAGTAAGGGAACCACTTCTTCCATGTGGCACATGGACCCCTCAGACCCTGCTGCCTGCTCCTGGGGATTCTCCCTACTTCCTCACCAGAGCACCACCAGTCACTGGGCTCTGGAACCTCAGACTCTGCACTCCACTGTTTATAGAATCCTGATGGCATTGAAACCCTCTCCTTTCTTCCTGCCAATGGTTTTGGGGAACAGATTTCTTGTTCAGTCCCCTGTGAGTGTTTTCACTCTTTCTCTCTCTTTCTTTCCAGCTACTTTTGGGGGAGTGTTTTTCCTGCACTCTCTCCGTGTACCACACCCTCCTTTCTCTGTTCTTTTCCCACAAAACCAGCTCTCTACCCTCTGCAGCTTTTCTCTCCCCCAGTTCGCCTCTCTGCACCATGTACCTGCCGAGCTCTGTGGCTCAAGTTTCTTAGGTGTGCAAAATGGTTTGGTCCTGATCTAGCTGCATTTCAGGAAAGAGGCAAGCTAAGGGTCTCCATGCTGCTCCGCCATCTTAACTCCTCCTCTTCTGTGTTCTCCTTGTAATGTTGATGTGATCTCCAAGAAAAACAAGAGGGAAAATGATGCCTCACAATCGTTTTCACACCAGTCATGGCTGACTGTTTGGTGAATGTTAATGAAAGCATAGAGATCAAGGGAATTGTTTTTATCTAAAATACTTCTTAATTATAATAAAATGTAATTCTGTGAGGCAAATGCATCCTGTTTCAAAGTACTCAAACAAATAAAAAGCCTTTTAAAGTTAGAGAAAAGCAGCAGGTGATAAATCTCTGGATGGGAGGCAAAGTCCCACCAAAGGGGGTCTCTCACTGATATGTACCCTTCCACCATCAAACCAGGCCTCAGGAGAGCACGTCATCCTCCTCCCTCTTAAGATTCTGCTTCTAACTTTTTCTTCTCTTTTTTCAAATTAGAAATTTTAAATTGTAAAAAAAAACCCAGAGGAGGAAAGGGTGTCTCATTGACTAAGATTAATATCCATGGAAGAATAAACCTGAGGTGGCTATGCTAAGAAAGATTCCTGTGAGTGAGACCAAGAGGCAAGAAGCGGCCACAGAATGTGGACTCTGATGCACCAGTGATTCAACACAAGGTAACTGGACTCATTCAGTCTGCTGTTGGAATAAATAGGCTAGAGAAGAGTAGGCTGATGGGTTCAAGTACTCCAAAGTTGTGCCCTGGAAAATTGTCAAAGACCTTTTATGGACTCACACCAAGTGTGGACTGATAAAGCTGACATATCATCCCTAAATGGCCTGTGTTTTCAGTGGAAGTTAGGAGGTCTGAAGGCTGGCTAATCTGGAATGAAATCTCACTCTGGGACCACATGCAGTCCTCTGCAATCCCACAGGCCAGTTGCTCAAGAGTGATTATTTTCATTTTCAACCAGTCTTTGCTGTGTCCCTTTTAAAGTCGTGGAGCCCAGCAATATATAAAATGATCGGTCAATCAATCAGTAAACGTTTGCAAGTCAACAAATCAATATTCTATCTTCTTGTTTCCCTTAGCATACTTGAGACAAAAATTCCTCCCATGGGAATTTTATTTTAAAAATGAAAGGACCCATACATAAGTTAAACGTACAATTCCACCTCCAAAACATAAAACACCATACTTTTCAGATTGCAAGTTTTCAGTCCTCCAGTAGTTAATGTCTGTTAAAAAATGATTAAAGAAGGCAATTTAGGTAATACAAACAAACTTTATTAACACTTCATGAAGCAGGCAGTCTCCGTTCCCAAAGGTCCAGAGAACTACAAAATGGGTAGGAGGCAGGAAGCTTGCTTAGGATCAAGAATAAGGATCAACGAAGAGAAAATCAGAAAAGGAATAAGGAGCAAGGAAGCAAATATAGAGCCAAGAGTCAGTGTGGTATTTGGGGAATGACTACATGGATACAGTCAAGCAGAGCAGCTACAGGGACATCAAAGTTACTTAAATTTGATTTGCTGATGTGGGAGCCTGGGATGCAGTGGCTCCATCTTCAGTCTGGAAATATATTTCAAAAAGAGGCAGGATTGAAATGAGGTTTCAAGGTAGACAAACAGAACAAGGGATTCCCAGGAAGCGGCAACAGCATGTCCAAAGGACAAAAGCCTGAGTGTGATATGTTTGGAGACATTTGTACATTTTTTTCCTTTCCCCTTTGATGCACTTAAAGTGCATGACTCAGAAAAGAGGCTGGGAGCTCGAGAGGAGGAGCGAGGTCATGAGAAGATGGATCAGACAATAAGAGGTGAGTTAAATAAAGGCCCTGATAGAATCAGCAGGGGGTGAGTTTGGTTGACTTTTTCCAAGGATGAGGGCCCATGAGAAGCATGTTTCATTAATCTCCACATCTCTAAAACTGAACATGGTTTCTGGAATATAGATGCTCAATAAGTATGTATTGAGATGTCGGTTCTATCTTTGGCTCTATAAAGCAATTCATTTAATTACTATGTACTTTTAGCTCCTTCTTGTGAAAAATTGTAGATGAGAATGGCCTCAATATCAAAGGAGTCAATAAGAGAACACTTCACAAACTAAAAGGATAGAAAACAATATTTTTTTATGAGCTGGGGTCAGAATTGTTTGGTTGCGGAAAGCAATAGAACCGAAGGTTGTCTGCAGAAAACCTGAGGAGAATTATTTTGTGTTTCTCTTATTTACATGCAATTTTTAAAGGCATATTATATACATAATAAACATATACAAAGTAAAACATCAAATAAAATAATATAAAATTAAGTTACTAATGACTCCTGCACAAATAGACATTTTTCAGATTCATAAAGTATCTTAGTGCAAAGTTGTTTTACCAAAAGAAGCAATGTGCATAACACCCTACACCAGGCGCCGTCCATCATAGGAGCTGTTTCAAGAGCATCCTTCCTCTACTTGTAGGGGGGCCGCTGGGAGTTAGGTCAATGTGCTGCTCCCCAGGAGAGCGTGGGATGGTGGGGGCCCAGGCTCATATCTTCAAGAGGATGCTGGTCCTTCCAACTCAAGCATGAGATTTATCACAAATGACACAGGTACTAACACTCTCAGCGCTGGAACCTCAATCTGTCTCTTTCTTGGAGTTTCCTTTCAGTCACCGGGAAGCAAAGTACCAGTCTCTTGTCTTTCTCATTCTCCCAGCTTTGAAATGGCTGCTTAAATGGAGAGAGACTGTCTTTTATCAGCATTGTGACAGCCATGGCAGGATAGTTCCTCAAACCTTATTACTGTTTGATTTCTTGCTTCTTCCCCAATATTGTCTTCCACATTTCAGAGACTAAATTAGATACAATTTTCACTGTGGCTTGCATATACTGTGGAAGTCAGAGCGAAAGCTTGCCTTCTTACCAGTAAAGCAGGCCCCAGAGAAATGAAAGACAACTACAGAAATAATTTAGCCACAAAAAGATGGAAAAAGGAGGAAAAATACCATCGAGGGTATATTAGAAATTCAGAAAATTGTGCTCATTTCAGCAAAAGGAATTCAATCTTTTACACACATGAAGTCTGTCAAGTTATGGATAATTGTTAATAACAAAAAAAAAGATTTGAGAGTGAGGTAAAGGGGAAATATACGTACATTTGGGCTGAACATATGTGTGTGTCCTGGCCATTTCAGCCACTTTCCAAATCAGCACTGATGGCAGAGAGTAATTTACACTGATTGTTAAACAGCGGAAGTGATTGCATCACCTGCTGTGTAACAGTTCTGGCAGCTGGGGTGAGAGTGCACTTGCTCTGTGTAAGGACCATTGGCAGCCTTTCAGAAATCCTAGCTAAATTTGAAAATGAGCATGGGAACAATATCATGTGTGGCAAACCAATAATTGACCTTAGGTGAAGAAATTAGAAAGGAACCTATTTTAGAAATTGAACATGTTCTAATTAGAGGGTTGACTTTCTCATATCATACTCATTTGGGGATTCTTTTCCATTTGTGAATCATTTATTTTATTCTATGTTTCTTTTTTTTAAAGTTTATTTATTTTTGAGGTGGGGGGAGGAAAAGAGGGAGAGGGAGAGAGAGAATTATAAGCAGGTTCCCCACTGTCAGCACAGAGTCCAAAGCGGAGCTTAGACCCACAAACCGTGAGATCATGACCTGAGCTGAAACCAAGAGTCGGACACTTAACTGACTGCCACCCAGGCTCTCCTTACTGTATGTTTCTGCATAATTGATAGAGTCCTAGTAAATTTTCCACCAGGCATTTCACTTACCATATGTTCATTCATTCATTCTATATCTGAGGACATACTAGGAGTAAGGCACTATCTAAAAAATTTACCTAAATAGGGAATAGAATTACTGAGAACACGGATTATGTCATATATAAGGTCATGGTAATCAATGGCCTAAGTGATGAATAGACCAGCAGAATCCAATAAGCTGAGCATGTAGCACATAAGCTTGTATAATCTCTCTGTCTCACTCACACACACACACACACACACACACACACACACACACTTTTAGAATCCTACATATTCACTTCAACATGTAATAGCAAAACAGTAGAAAAATACCTCCATGATTTCTGGGACCATGAGGGGCTAAGCCTGATTCTGCCAGTGAATTTCCATTTGACCTTCAGCACATAAATTCACCTCTCCCCACCTCAATTTCCTATGAAGGTGGAAGTTTTCTGTTACTTTTACCACTTTATTTTTAGCTCCTAGAATAGGACCTAGCACTGGAAGTCCTCAATAAATAACTCTTGGGTGAATGGATAAAATAATTTGGTTTCAAATGGCTCGGGTCTGGGCTAGGCCACAGAAGAACTGGAAAGATTTATTGACTGTCTCTGGCCTGTGGCCTTCACTAAAAGCAGGCTTAGTGACCTCCATGACCCTTCCCTTTAGACCCTAAAGCAAATCAAAGTTAGGTATGTTGTCACCCTGATGTTAAGGATTGGTGAGCCCAAGAGACAGGAAACACATGCAGAGATATTTACCCAAATGCCTTTCAGAGAACTGGGTCCAGAAGTTGGGTATATGGAGGGTGTAGTGGAGTGGGTGTGGGAAGATGGTTTTGGTGGTGACAGAAAAATTATGAGTTCAGGTCAGTCTGTTGGTCAGGACATCAAAGGAAAAAGGAAGCACTGGGGCACCTGGGTGACTCAGTAGATTAAGCGTCCGACTTCAGCTCAGGTCATTATCTTGCAGTCTGTGAGTCTGAGCTCCACATCGGGCTCTGTGCTGACAGCTCAGAGCCTGGGTCCCGCTTCAGACTCTGTGTCTCCTCTCTCTCTGCCCCTCCCTTGCTTGCCCTTTGTGTCCCTCTCTCTTTCAAAAATAAATAAATATTAAAAAAATTTTTTAAAAAGCATCGAATCAAAAAATCCAGTGACATCTTTTCTGATTACTTTGGACAGACTTAAGTGTTAATTTCTCTGTAAATTTATTGCATCTTGTACATACCTCTTTAATGAACAGTGTTATAATTCATTGTCAATATTTGCTTACATACTTCCCTCAAGGTTATATGTTCATAAGCACTGAAATGCTTAGCACACAGCAGATGCTTAATAAATGTTTGTTGGTAGAATACACTGTCCTTCATGGCACGAACATTCACAAATATCCTGTTACTGCCTCCTGATGTGAAGATATAAAAGTTCAGTTTTATATTTGATAATTCTTGAGAATGATTTTAATGCAACTTTTTTTTTATAAAGTGAGAAAAAAGAAAGTATTACCTCACTGCTCTTTTCTGAGATATTTCTCAACTGATTTCTTTCATTGAAATGACTAATTGTTTACCCTCTACCTCTCAACAGTTGGCTCTTCTGGTCACCCACAAAACACACATCATGAGTTTTAAAAATCCAAATTCGGACTTACCATAAAGGTAACTTGGATAACACTTCTTTTCTGCCATGACAATATTGTGTTAGCAATAAATAAAATCAATAGAAGGAAAGAAGATGTTGTTTTCATTACAGAGAATGACTTCCCCCACAGCCAGGAAATGATTATCAAACTAGTGCATCAGGATTTGTCAAGGAACAAAATGAATTGTAGGCGATGAAACAAATCTGTAAAGCATTGTTACAATTGGCCATCGGCCAGTTATTACAGAAATAGCCTCTTTGTACAGTACTTCAACTCATAGAAAATAAGTTTTATTTAAATACATTTTAATATGTTACATGACATTATAAGTAGGGAATGGAGTACCAAATCACCTGTTTATGAATTTATTTGTCAGTGGACACTATTGCCAGCTAATAATTGGCTCTAAAGTTATAAAATTTGATGTATTATCAAAATTTGATTTCCCAGATAGAAATTCTACTTGTTGAAGGTCATGGACTTGGGTGAGAAGGTGGAGGCTCTGCTTCCTTGCCAAAGGGTAGGTCTCCTGACTACCTAGTCTACTTCAGGTCGCTAGGGATTCTCTAGCCTAATTTTCTACCTGAGTTCTCTTGACTAGTTCCATTGGAAACTACTGACTCTTCCTTCTTCCCTCCTTGGCGTTGCAGACTGTAGCTCAATTAGACATGTTCTCTTCCATGAGCAGGGACCTCTGCAGAAGGAGAGCAGGGAGTCTTTGGTCCTACAGCTTTGAACTTGACTAAAACAACAACAAATGAGCTGTCTTTCAGACTGGGTGTTGCCAGATGGTCACTTCTTTATTTATGCAAATCATTTTAGGCCTAGAATGAATGTCTCATTTCACCTTTTTATAGGAGTGGGATTCATCAGCTTAATATAAACAGCCAAATGTTCCAAATCTTAGATTTTTAAAACTTCAATGAGAGGCAGAAGTGATTTTATTTATTGTAAAATCATGTTCTATAACATTATTAGTAAAATTAATAAAGAAATATTAAAATACTGGCAAACCATCCTAATCATTCAACAAATTTGTACTGAAGGCTTTTCATGTGTGCTGGGTTATTTAACTGCAAAGACTTTGTCCTGGAAGAACTCACAATTTATTGAAGCAGGTATAAGCCAAAAAACATGCTATAATAGTAATAACTATTATAATAGAATAAGTGTGGGAACACTGAGAAGGGACCTTAATTCAATTTCACCTGAAGGTCTATCTTGTGTCATTTTCTCCTAAGTATTGTATATATATTACCTCACTACTAAAAGACCCTAACACAATCAAAGAATGGTGGAGGATAATAATAGCTCTTTGTAAAAGTGAAGGCATTAAGAAAAACATTTTCATGCACTCACATGGAATGTGCATAAGCAATTTAGTATTGGGTGATCTATGTAAGAATATGTTTGTTCTTTGTCCAAATGATGAAGGTAGATAGAGGGATAGAGAGAGAAATCTGGAGACAATGAATGTGAGACAAGAGTTGCTTATAACTCTGGATAATGTAATAGCTGGAGCAGTTTCCCTTCTGTGAAAAGTATGTGTTCCTCCCATATAATAACATTCATTTTATTTTATTTTATTTTTAATGTTTATTTATTTTTGGGACAGAGAGAGATAGAGCACGAGTAGGGGAGGGGCAGAGAGAGAGGGAGACACAGAATGTGAAGCAGGCTCCAGGCTCTGAGCTGTCAGCACAGAGCCTGATGCGGGGCTGGAACCCACAAACCATGGGATCATGACCTGAGCCTAGGTTGGAAGCTCAACCGACTGAGCCACCCAGATGCCCCAATAACATTCATTTTAAAAGAAAGGGAGATGAGGAGGCACCTATGGTAGTTCAGTCACTTAAGCGTCTGACTCTTGATTTCCACTCAGGTCATGATCTCATGGTTTGTGGGTTCGGGCCCCACATCAGGCTCTGTGCTGACAGCTCAGAGCCTGGAGCCTGTTTCAGATTCTGTCTCTCCCTCTCTCTTGACCCTCCCCTGCTCATGCTGTCTCTCTCTCTCTCTCTCAGAAATAAATAAAACACTTAAAAAAGTCTTAAAAAAATAAAACAAAGGGGCAGGTTTTTTAAGACTGGGTTTCTTCAATAAGCAAAAGAAAAAATAAACTTCATGTTCTGCTGATTGTAGTTCATCCTTTATGAGTAACCATGTAAATATAAAATTCTCCCCATTTTTTCCTTCTATTCCCTAACTTATGATCTCTTGCATTGTTTTTATAATCACTTTCTAACTGCCAGTTTTCTTTAATTCACTAGTGAAAAAAACTAGTTAAACTCAGGCTTGCAGTGAATTTCTTTAAAATTAGGAAACTCCTTCCCTTGGCAATGACACTGTGTCAATTCAGATTCCTGAATTTTTCAGTTGTTGGCCTAGTACAAAGTGTTTGCTTTGTAATCTTTGTCAACAACAGAGCTCTTAACTTTCAATTAAAAAAAATCTCTTACATCTTCCAAAGGATCTCCATAGAACAGTTATTTGTTTGTGAGATATTTCTTTTGCCTTCTATTGTATATTTTCTCATTTTTCCATTCAAAATATAATTTCCAAGCAGAAGTCTTGAGCTTCAACATTGTAACTTGAAGCTACAGTTTGGGTAATTGTGATTATGCAGTATCTAGGGAAGAAAAAAAAAAAAAGAACAGATATAGAAATTTGGCTTCCTATATCCCAGACCAGGAATTTTCATATTTCAAGAAAATGCTTTTACTTGTTTGCTAGAATAGCTGACCAGCTCTTCAGAAAATATGAATTATCAAAAGACTTCTAGGACAAGGCCTTGCAGCCTAAATCAAACCTCTCTATTCCCTTTTGGCTGGATTGAATTTAAGACATTTCTCCTCCCCAATGTTCTTGGGAATACTGAATATAGAGCTTGCTAGGTGTATGCCCTTAAGAGAGTATTTAGACTTCAGCTTAAACTGAAATATACTGTGTGTTGTTACTGCTCTCTGAAAGCCTGAGGTAATAATATCAAAGGTCTCTTAGTGCCTGATATGTGGAGACAGGGTGGGGCTGGGGACAAGCAAGACTTCACCCTCCAAACAATGAGGCTGGAGATCTTTGGGGATCACCACACCAGGGAAGAAAGGATGCTAGCTCTGAGGTTGCAGCTCATATGCAGAGAATGGCCGAACTCACCCACAACCTGGAAGAGAAACACAGCTCCAAAGGGGATGTGATGTGGACAAACAGTTGGCACATCCTCAACTAAACTTCAGGGCATACAGAGGTTGTCAAATAGTGAGCATTTGGTCATCTTTCTGATGTGAGCATTTCTTTTTTTTTTTTTTAAGTTTATTTACTTATTTTTGAGAGAGAGAGAGAGCACACAAGCAGGGGAGGGGCAGAGAGCTAGAGGGAGACAGAAAAGAAAAGGAGGCTCTAAGTTAAGCGCTGTCAGCACAGAGCGCAACGCGAGGCCCAAACACACAAACTGTGAGACCATGACCTGAGCCAAAGCCAGATGCTTAACTGACTGAGCCACCCAGACGCCCCCCATGTGAGGGTTTCTTAAGTCAGTATCTTACTGCAAGAGCACCAGATGCCACTCTTGTGTTGAGGTAGATGCCTTGTCTCTGTGAGCCTTGTGAGGGCAGCTACAAAGGGTTCACAGTGTGATCAGCTCCCGGTGACTCCATGGGAGGCCATGACGGTGGCCAGAACACAACTGTAAAGGCAACAGTCAGGATGAATAGATTTGCTATTCAAAAATGGAGAGATGATTCATCAAGGACTTTGCAATTGCTGTAAAAATTCAGGGCTTTTATATCTATCAGGAATTAATTGGGACAGGGATTTGTTCAGGGACTGGGATCTTTTAGAAATGTCCTAACCACACACTTCTATAATATGAAGAATATGCACTAAGCGAACAAGAGTAAAAAATAAAGAACCTAATTCAAGGTCAGTATCAAGGATAGCAGTTCTGGAAATAAAGGCAACACTTAGCTCTTATTCTTCTGGGAATTAGAAGAAGAAAAAAAAGGTATATTTGGGGTGTCACAAGATTTCTGTTAACCACAAAGTAAGGATAATAACAAAGAAAGCATAACAGTTTAGTAAACATGCATGTTTCTCTAACACTTAATTCCAAGTGTACTTCAATGCATGGCAAATAAGGAGCTTTGATTTTCATAAATGGCCTTCTAAGATATGAGAGAAACAACTAATTTTTGTGAAGCTGCAACTGGTGGGAACAGAGGGATTAAGAGTTATCTGGTTGAAAATTGGAGGACAGCCTACATGTCCTTTATCTAATTTCCAGCTACTTAATTTTGCAATTCTGATAACAAAATATAATCAATATATACTTTATGGTGTAATCATAAGATTAATTTTATTCTGATTAATCAAATAGTATGTCAATCAGAGGTTTAAGTTTTAATAACTCAGAGTTAATGATTTCTGTATGAGTATTTTTAAATAAATCATATAGAATGTCACTAACCCAAACTTAATTTTATAGATTTTGATGCTGGTGTGTATGTGTGTGTGTGTGTGTGTGTGTTTATACTGGCGTGAATCTTGAAAGATGGATAAATGAAGTTTTCAAAAGGCAGATAGATATAGATGAAAAAAAAGAAATGATTGAATGAAATAGCACTGCACAGTGGCCTACTTTAACTTCTGATGCTAGTAAATAAAATATATTTGAAATATCTGGGAAAAGAGCCAGATGAAAAATATTGAATATATTTTCAAGGTTTTTTTTCTTTTTTTAAAGGTTAGGTTAAGGCTCATAACAAAACATCCTGACAGATTAGGAAAAACCAATCAATCATATGGATGTTCTGTCTCCAGAGGCAAAGCATCTGGCCATGGCTAAATGACCAATTTCCACATTTCCTCCCTCCCTAAACATGTTACTCAATATTTGAAATCATGCAGATAGGGCTGACGTGATAAATTCCATAGGATTGAAACATAATCACAAGAAAGAAGAGATAATGTCTGTGAAAACATTTTTTTGTTTAGTTTTGTTTTATTATTTATTTTTTGGAAGAGAAGCGGGGAGGGACAGAAAGAGAGGGAGACAGAGGATCCAAAGCAGGCTCTGTGCTTACAGCAGTGAGTCCATGGGGGGCTCGACCTCATGAACCGTGAGATCGTGACTTGAGCTGAAGTTGACACTCAACTGACTGAGCCACCCAGGTGCCCCTGTGAAAACAATTTTGTAAATTGTGAACAACCACATAGATAAGGAGTATAGTTTTTAATTAATGATCCTCTTTGCATTAACTATCATCAGGAATAGAAGATAGAAACAATGTTATTAGGAGCTTTTTAATAGATTCCATTCCTCTGTTCGGTCCTTACCTGCTGGCTCCATGAAAACAAGAACAAAGATGCTGAAGACAAGATTGTGAGGCTATTCCTCCCTTATAGGACCCCTGAGTTTCCATAACAGCAACTTTGGAAACATATTTCGTTTTTGCTATGTTTACTGAACAGTTTTTGAGCACAGTGGTTCAAAGCCTGAGGTTTGGAATCAAGCAGAACAGTATTCATCTCTTATCAAAAGTGAGACCCAGGACAGGCTACTTAACCTCTCCAAACCTTACCTCTGCAGGTGTAAGATGTGGGGACTCAGTGGTTACTATTACTGAGTGGTTACTATTACTGCTGTATTCTCAGCAGGATGCTGTGCTAGTGCTTCAGGCTGTGAATGCCACTCTTCAGCAGTGTCGTGCAGCTCTAGGAAGCCCTTAGCAACTAGACAGCCCAGGAAATCCTGTTACCCACACAGTAATGATTACATTGTTTGCAAAACTACAGGCAATAACTCTATTCAGTGCATTTGCTGTGCCTTAAAATATAGCAAATCAAGCAATAGATGACCAATTTTCTATTTAGGGAAATAAAATATTCAAGGGAAATATTCCTGTTCTGCGTTCAGGCCCATATCTCCAACCTGTCAGAGCAAATCACAGTAGAGTGTAAGGAGTTTTGAAGGGAGCAAATCCACACATGTAGTCCCATGCAAGTGTCCACCTACAAAACAGCAAATTCTCAGTGTTCTGGGAATTCCCTAACTCTGTCAGAGTGGTTGTGGATCCCAGCCAGCTGTCTTTTCCATTCCCCAGTGCTCAGGCTCTTGACCTCTCCTACTGACATCATTTAGTGTTCTCGCCTCATGTACACTGACTGCAATGTACAAGCCACACACCACCCACAAGTATGGTTACTCTCAGGGTACCCCTGAGGCACGTTATTGGTCCCTGACACTCCTGAAGGCTTCCAGTGGGAGAGGAAGAGCCATCTCTATCTCTACTCTGTCTTTCATGGACCTCATACGACATAAGAAATACTTAATGATACTTCAGAGGCATTGCGTTTGGACTACTTCACCCATATCCCAGCTTCTCCAACACTACTAAGTGAATATTCTCTCCATACTCATATGACTATGAGTGATTCTGGGACCCTTCTAAAGAAAGAAGGCATTCTCCAAGATAAATTGTAATCTTGAATGTGCACCTAAGTTTTCCCTCAGTTTTAATGCAAGTATTTCAGGGAAGAGGATAGGTAGCTAGAAAAGCAAAGAGAGTAAATAAATATAGAGACCTAGGTCTAGAGCTGTACAGATGTGATTATGGCTATTGATCCTAACCGCAGTTATGGCTAAAGAAAGAGTTTAGATTGTGCTGTCTTGCCAGTTATGGGCTAAATCAGGGTGAAGAAGGTGCCATGTGAATCAAGTGAGGGCTTTAGTGGCCTCTTCAACATGGTGCTTATGTCATTCTCTAAATGTCAGCACAGAAGCTTAATTTTTGTAGCCCAGACAGCTCTCTAGACTCACAATAAACTGGGTTTGCTTTGCACAATGTTGACCTATTACTCTAACTAGATAAACCTTGGAAATAAGGTGAATTGGCCACATGTAGAGGACAAATGAGTGACACAAGAAGTTGCATGGTGAGGAGATCACTAAAAGAATATTTGCCACAAAAATATTTGCACCGAGCCAAAATAGACTATTGTAATTTACCTTTGTGCTCTATAGGTATGTGTATCTCAAGGACATGTTATCTCAGCATGGGACAATTCCAATGGGCCATTTTAGCTCCAGGACACTTTGTGCAGTTGGCATCACAGCTCGACATTTTCTTCTGCTCCATCTGGCTCTTGAGTAAACTAGAGCTGGCCCCTCTAGATCTAGTCTGTTTTTCATATATACCTGTCTTTGTTGCTCTAGTCAATATGTATCCATCTTTTTTCTCTTTTCTTTAAAGTTTTGTTCACTTGGAAATTATCTTTTAAAACACAGAACCTCCACACTCATCACTCAAAACTGTGGCTCTTACCACAGCTTTCATCATGGAGTTTAAGAATCGATCATGGTTGCACTAGTGATCCTGATTAGTGGAACTATTTCCCTTTAATGACCTAGATGTAGAGACTCGTAACTTGGTGTGCAAATCTGAGGAGAAACATTTGTGTATTTTCCATTTTCATTGAGAAATGAGAGCATGTTGGAAACAGGACCGTGGCGATGGCTACCTATAAAGAATAAAACAATCCAATTATCGATGGAATAGAAGGATTCTGAAAACAAAGGGAAGTTAAGATATTTACTCAAGATCAGGAAGCACAGTTGTAGCATACCACCTAACTCCTTTGCCAGAGTCCTATACACTACATCCCTCTGGTCAATATTTCTTATCTTGCCACGAAGGGCAGAAGACAAACCTCTTAAATATAACAAATGTGAGTTCTGGTGCCTTGGCTGTTTACTTGAATTACTTCCATCCTTAAAATCTCTTTGTCAATCCATTCCCAGGAGTACTTCAGTCTTAAGGTTTTTGCTATTTAAAAATCTATCTATAAATTCATGGAGTTTACCAAAATAAAGACAGGCAGATTTCATTTTACAAACTAGTGACACGTATGAAATTTTATGCAATTTCTATCCTACTTTCAAGGCACTTTCGAATACTGAACAATTTTTATTACTTTTTCTTCAAAATGTCCAAATTAATTATTGTCCTCTGTAATCCCATAATTCTTATTTTTTATTTTAATTTTTCTGTGTATTTCAAGTTTCTTTTAAAAATGGGTGATTTTTCGGGGCTGATCTCGCGGTTCATGAGTTCAAGCCCCGCGTCGGGCTCTGTGCTGACTGCCAGCTCAGAGCCTGGAGCCTGTTTCAGTCTGTGACTCTCTCTCTCTGACCCTCCCCTGCTCACACTGTCTCTCTCTCTCTCCTGGAAATAAATAAAACATTAAAATAAATAAATAAATAAAATGGGTGATTTTTCTTATTCATATTTAATTCCTAGTTCTTAGCAGTTTCCTGGCATAAGTATGACTTAATAAAAGCTGAGAGAAACAATGCTTATATACACTTTTAATATTTTTATTCTAGCTTCCATTATATTTCCAAGAAGCGTCATAGCCAAAAGAAATGGAAACCCAGTGAAGCAGTCCATAAAGAACAGCACACTGGGGGCTTTTCCAGTATTCACTTCGTATGGCATTTGCTGTTGTAACTGTACACTAAGGAAGGAAACTCCCTTGGCCCTGCCAGTGGTTGGGTGCAAGGAGGTGGGGAGGGGGAACAGGAGAGAAAGAGAGAGAGAGAGTGAGTGAGCATGAACCCTCTATGCTTTCATTATTTCTTTATATTCATCGTTTATTCATTTGTTCCTCATTGTTTGTTTTCCTGGGAATAAAAAATAGTATGATAGGGGTCAGAGGAAAAGAGGAAAAGAGGAAATGAAGGGAGAAGGGGGTGCCCGGGTGGCTCATTAAGTTAAGTGTAGGACCTCAGCTCAGATCATAATCTCACAGTTCATGAGTTCTAGCCCTACAGTAAACTCTGCACTAATGGTGTAGAGCCTGCTTGGGTTTCTCTCTCTCTCCTTCTCTCTCTGCCCTTCTCTCTCTCTCTCTCTTTCTCTCTTTTTTTCTCTCTCTCTCCCTCAAAATAAACAAATAAACTTTTAAAAATAATAAAAAGAAAAGAAAGAAATGGAGGAAGTGGAAAGGGCTTCACATGGTTACTAAATCATGCATTGAGACACGATTACTAAAATTTCAGGATTGAGACTCAGCAGTAGGGCCAATGTGTGCTGAACTCACTTTCAAGGTTTGCAGGGCAAATCCAGACCCCGTGGACACCGCTGGCTTGTTTCTGGTGCTTCGGCAGGCTTGAGAGGGCTGTTATCTAGCAGTAGATCTTAGGGAACTGCAGAGCTGAAGCAGGGGACAAACCAAGAGGTCAAAAGCAGATTGCCAGCCTGAGTTACATAGAAGAGAATAATTCCAAGCAAAGGAACATGAAAATGCACAAAGTTGGAAGCATAGTTTATTAAAAATGCATTGGGGGTGGAGGCAGGCTTTACATATGATTATATGTGTATAGATATCTTCCCATTGGTGTACATGTTAGGACATGTTGAAAACGATTAAAGAGACAATTAGGTGATAAAAGGAAATTTTTACTTAATTCTTCAGGAAGTGGGCAGTCTCCATTCCCAAGGGTCCAGATAACCACAGAATGGGGTGAGAGGCAAAGAGCTTTCATGGAATAAGGAATAAGGATCAAGGAAGAGAACAATAGAAAATGAGAAACAGGAGTGAGTATAAAGCTGGAGTTGGCCTGGCATTTGGGGATTCGCTGACTCTCCTGTGTTTCTGGTCAGGCAGAGCATCTACAGGGACACCAAAGTTATCTGAGTTTCTGTTTGTCGCTGTAGCCCCTCAGGCAGGAGTGGCTCCATCATGGGCCTCGAAAGTTATTTCAACCCTTCTTTGTGAAGGCTTTCCTGACTCCCCAGACAATCCTTGGCTCCTCAGCAGTGCTCCCATTGCGCTTTGTCTAAACCACATGAAAATCATTTTCTTACAGTTTGTTTGCCACTCTCTTTCCCTGTGAGTTGTTTTTTTTTTAAGGAAAAACTTGTGCATTTCATCTCTGCATCCACAGTCTTAGCATTATTCCTAGTATTCTGGTAAATACAGGAACAACATGTCATACAGTATCAACTGTCAATAGAGGTTGACAGTTTGGGAGCACAGCTGAAGGGTCTATTTTTTTTCCTGTATTCAAAATTATAATTCACATAGTTGGGGCATTTAGGAGATCTTACAGGTTTAGAAAATGGTTGTTGTGAAATCTGAGGCTGTGGAGAAGAATAAGGAGTCCCAGCTACCATGTGTGCATATCTGTGACCCCGGAGCAACATCCCCATGTTCTTTGTACTTTATAAGAAATCAAGAATTATAGATTCGAGTGCTGGTTCTGTCACTAGGTAATGAAACCTAGGTAATGAAATTTGATCAGTCATGAAACCTTAATCTCTAAGGTTTTCCCTGGCTCCAAAGTTATTTGCTGAGCCAATTTGTGCTTCTGCTATGACAGAATATCTGATTCAGGCCAGAGTTCCCCCTGAGGAGATCTATAAAGACTGAATAAAACTTAAAAAAAAAGCTGTTTGAAAAAAAAATAGGACAATAATAAAGGCAATCAGGATGTGAGGGTAAAAGATTCTGAAAAGAAGGAAAGCACATTGATTTGCCTGATATCCTCCACCATTTTCCCCTTCTAAGTATTTGCTGATTCATGAGAAATACAGCAGTCAGACTGAGCCAAAGCCAGTCGTTTTGGCCATTAAGCTTTTGGCAGTCGTAAGTTCAGGGGCTTAAAAAAGCAGTCAAAACTTGAAAGGACAAGATCCGTGAAAAAAGATAACCTCAAAGAGGTGAACCTGACATTTTGCAGCACATTTTTCCTCAAGGTATTTGCTTCATTTTGAGCTACAGGGGGCAAGAGTGGATAATTAGACAATACAACTAAATAATAGTAAAAAGAAAAATATGACAGACATCATTGTTTATATGATGCAGCTAAAGCTAACTTAGAGGAAAATTTATATTCTTAAACATATATATTAGAAAAGAAGAATATCTGAAAATTATATAACTGTCCATCTCAAGCAGTTAGGAAAAGAATGGCAAATGAAATGTGAAGAAAGTAGAAGAAAATGATACAGATAAAAATAGAATTAACTGAAATAGAAACTAGTATATAATAGAAAAAAAATTCAAACCCAGAGTTGGTCCTTGAAAAGAATAATAAAATGAGCAAACCCTAGTAAACTCTAGCAAAACAGGTAAAGAAAAAAATGAGAGAGAAGGGACAAATTATAAATACCAGTAATAAAAGTAGCACATAATTACAAATCTTATGTATGTTAAAAATATTAGATTATGCTATTAATATACGACAATAGATTTGAAATTTAGTTTCATGAAAAATATAAATATCAAAACTGACACACAAAAATATGTAGTGTGTGTATAATAGTATACAGCATATATATATATATATATATACAGACAAAGGAACAGAGTTTAAGAGAAGAGAGAACCAGAATATGGTAATTTATGATAACAGTGACAGTCAAGCCACTGTTGGGGATAAAATGGTCTTTTCAATAAATAGTAGAGTTAACTGAATATCCATATTATAAAATTGGAATCTTGATCTCTACCTCATATCACACAAAAATATCATTTCCCAGTGGCTTAAAGAACAAAATGTAAAAGGTAAAGCAATAAAATTTCTAGAATAAAAAGAAAATCTTTTTTTGAGGTAAGCAAATTTTTTCAGAGCACAGTAAGCACAAACTCTAAGGAAAAAGATTGATAAATTTAATGTTATTAAAATCAAGTTTATCTGTCAATCAAAAGACATAATTAAGATGATGAAATGGTGACTCATAGAATGGGAGAAGGTATTTGTAACGGGTACACCCTAAAAAGGCTTTGTATCTGAAATATAAAAGAAGTCCTACAGATCAATAAGAAAAAAAAGACAACTTAATTTCAAAAGAGATGCTAGAGTTCTCACACAGCTGATGGGGTGAATACTGGTATAATTACTTTGGGAAATTATCAACATCTATTAAAGTATATAATATATAAATAAATAAATATATATAAATATATATATAAAAACATATATATGACTCTGAAGCTCTACCCCTTGTACTATGTACCCCAAAAAACCAAAGAGAATGAGCAAGCAGGGCCATAGCATTAGTTGTATTGGCCAACATCTAGAAACAAGTCCATTTCTATCAAATGCAAAATAGACAAAGTGTGAAATATTCATATAACTGAATATTCTATAGTAATGATAATGAATAAATGACTGCCGTACAAGCAACGTTTAAGTCTCCCTAACATAACATCAAGCAAAAGAAGACACCAAGAAGTACACACTATATAATTCCGATTATAACACCCAAAAACAGGCAAAACTAATCTACGGAACAAAAGTCAACAGTAATGGTTTCCTTTGATGGGGAGGGGATTCCTGAGGCAGATGGTAAGGGAGGTTGGAAGCAGTCTGTGATGCTTTATTTATTGATTTATTATATTTATTCAATAAAAATTCACTGGTTTAGTAAGCTTATGATTGTGCATGTTTTTCTGTATAGATGTTAAATTTCACTTTTAAAAAGTTATATTAAAGAATGATTTCTTATTGTTTTTGTATTTAGCAGTATACACAACCAAACTCAAGAAGTTCGGAACAGAAGGATGAGGGAAGCAAACTGGCATTTAGCTTCTGAAAGCATCAGAAGACCCTAGGCCTGATCAACTGGCAGTCAAGGCTTTGCACAGTTTATGCCAACGTGAATTTGATCAAGTGCAGAGAGAGCAGCCAGGCAGGGCACATAGACGAGTCTCCAGTATAGAGGGGGTATAAGGCTGTATTTTGAGGTCATGAGAGTTTCATTAACCACCCCTTCGACCCCAGTAAATCTTACTTCCCAATAACCAGTTATAATCCCTAAAAGCTCATACCAGGAAGTCAAGATAGCAGTTATAAAATGTGGGGTCTGAGAATTCAACTATAAAGAACAAACAAACATCTGGTTGTTACCAGACGGGAGGTAGGTGGTGGAAGGGGTTAAGCAGGCGAGGGGGATTAAGGAGGGCACTTGTGGTGATGAACACTGGGTGAAGTATGAAAGTGTTGAATTGAATTTCAGCTATATTCCACAGCTGAAAACTAATATACTGTATTTTCGATAACTGCAATTTAAATGAAAAGTTTTTTTTTTTATGTGGGTCTAAGGTTTCTAGTAGAATTTTCTAATTTTGTTTGTTCTTTTATTTGCATGAAGACCTTTGAAGATTCTTAGTAAAGACTATGTTTCTTTTTTGCAAGGATAATCCACAAGTTAAAAAAATACTTTCAGAAAGTAAGACTTAATAATTTCTTAAACTAGTGTTTCTTCGCTCTTGAGATCCAGCTCCATATTCTCCAAGAACCAGAAGAAATTTTTTCACCTATAAAATGATTGTCTCCAGAAGACTGCAGCTAACATAAAAGTAAGCTACCCAAGAATACTATTCTCTTAACTACTATGACTCTTCCTTCCTATTATCATGTTAGCCTAGGTGAAGGGTCAGCAAACTATTGCCCCAGGCCAGCATAATTTTTTGTAAAGAAAGTTTTATGGAACAACGAGCATGCCTATTTGTTTACATATCATCTATGGTACTTTCAAGGTACAGTAGCAGAGTTGAATAGTTGAGACAGACCATTTTAAGCCCACAAAGCCTACTATATTTACTATTACTAGCCTAGATTTATGTATTACCTTTTTAATCTCAGGAGAAAGAATAGTCCCATGAGAATAAAACTCTAAATGTAGAATTTTTGTCAATGCCAGCATCAATTAAGTTGAGAAGGAGAGCTATCAGAAAAGTCTAGACAGAGCAAACAGCAAGGCACCAGGCTCTGCACATGTGGAGAACAAGCAAATCAAGCAACCATTCTTGATTTGGGAAAAAGTGGTGATTCCTTCATAGATTGAAAAAAAATGTACTATTGGGTAGAAGTGTTTCATAGAGTATTGTTTTCTTATTGCACTTAATGTTATATTGGACATGACAACTAAGTGCAACGTATGAGCCTTAACTGAATCTTGGATCAAAAAAAAAAGAAGGTAAAGAATGTTATTGACATTATTATGGAAATGATAATATGGGCTATAAACTAGATAATTATATAAAATCAATGTTAAATATACCAAGTTGATCATTGTTTTGTAGTTAGATACGAGAAAGGCTTTGTTCTTGGGGGATATGCATTGACATATAGAGGACTCAGGGCACCAGGGTGGCTCAGTAGGTTAAGCATCCTACTCTTCATTTAGGCTCAGGTCATGATCTCATAGTTAGTGAGATTGAACCCCGAGTTGGGCTTGGGATTCTCTCTCCCCCTCTCTCTTTGCCTCTTCCCCTCCTCTCTTTCAAAATAAATAAATAAACATTAAAATATAATAAATATAGAGGACTGAAGGTTCATGATTATCTGCAGCCGACATTAAAATGGATCATCAAATAATCAGAGAGTGAGAGAGAGAAAATGAATGTGACAAAACGCTAACAATTAGTGAATCCAAGTAAATGACACATGGATGTTGATTGTAGTATTCTTGCAAATTTTCTGTAGGTTTGATATTTTTCAAAATAGATTGTCAGAGGAAAATCTAAAAATAGATATTGAAAGATAACTCCAATATTTGGGAAAAGAGTGAAGGAGAGAATACAAAAAACCCTAATTTTTTTTTACTGAGAAGTTAAATTTGTCATTAGCAAATTTATTTAGGTATTCACACATGATTATATTTCTTTCTCTTTTTTTTTAAGCCATGTCTTATCTCAGCCCTCACAGTATCCCCAATCACTTCATTTGATTTCCTGAACCCAAGAAAAAATTATGTTGAATATCTTCCCCAGGAAAACATTATATATGTTGCACATGAATCTACCTAAAGTACACATTATAAGCATATCCCTCAGATACACATTTCTTCTAGTTAAAACCCTGTTTTAAAATCTTTTGAGGAATGTGTCACATTATATGACACAAAAGAAAAGATATACACACCAGGTCCAAAAGAATCTCCAACATGTATCTCTCATTGCTTCTCAGAAGTATAATGCCATGTAGCCTTGGGAGACTGACACTTTTACAGATGACAGTAGAGAATTACCAAGGGGAATACAGCTACGTCTGGCATCATAATAAATGTCACTGCCAACTGCTGACAGATATTCCACATGGGGTTTAGATATTGTGCTTTTGGTATGAATCTTAAAGTGTATTTGAAAGCCTATAGCTCTGAGGAAAAAAAGGATTTTTCCCACTGTCCTTCAAAGCAATCTGCACATATTGGTGTATCCACCTGTAGAAGAGAAATGTGTTCAGTCACCTGAGTTGGATGCCAATCATTGTTAGAGAAGGTCCCACTGTCCAAGTAACTCAGACCTCACCCAAGTTGTTAAAGATAAACCAGTACTGGTCTATGGTTCCCAAACTTTCACCTGATATAAAAAGCTCAGCAGCCCCTTTTGGTTCTGAATTTTAATTTGGTTCTCCTGTGCAGAAGGCAGTTACTTGACTGACTTGGAAAATGGATCTTCCTATACTCGAGTTCTAACTTTCACTTTTTAAAAAAATTCCAGGGCTTTTCAGGAGACAACAGTTGGATCAGGAGCTGACAGTTGGATCAGGGCTACCCAATAGCATTTATATAGGAGATCAAGATGAATTGTTATTGGAGGAAGAGGAGTGAGGGCAGAGGAGTTTTAAGCTGAGTGTATAGCAGAAGCTCTGTGCATATCTAATAAGGCTACAATTGGCAGGTTACTTAAACAAGGAAGTCAATATATCAGAAAGACAAATTCTGCCCTGCCCCATGGTATGATTACAGCTTGGGCAAATGGGGCCATAGAGTCATAGCATTAAACTATCACCATGATAAAAACAGCAATGGTGTTGTGTTACTTTGCAATTCCTGTTCAGGCTCCAAATGTGAAATGAGCAATAATCCTAATGACAAACATTATTTTGATGAAGTAGTCAACAATCTGTATCCTCTCTAATTTAAAGTAATAAGAGCATTTCAAGGCAATTTACTTCTTTTTAGGACAAAGGAAATAATCTTTTATCTTAAATACGAAGTTTGTGGATCTATTTTAAACCTCTTGAAATTATCTAAGTAAGATCTAAGTGCTTGTCGATAGAATAATAATAAAAGATGCCATCTAAACTCCTACTCATTTGCCAGTTCCACTGTGGGAAGAATAAAACATAACATTGGGGGGCGGGAGGCTCAGAGCTAATTTAAATAAGCCACAAAATTATGTGGCTTCTTTAAAGTCAGCATAGATGTCAGAATAACAGAATACCACTCTTACTGAAGACTCAGCAAGTCAGGTCGTGGGCACTAATTAGGAGAAAGCCATAGAATATCATCATTTAAGTTGTCTTCCCATCTTCTTCAGTCATAATGTCTAAGATCAAACACTCCTTACCTTTTAATGCCCCTTCTTTTTTTTTTTTTTTTTAAAAAGAGCTTTCAAATTATAGATACTGTTTTTGACTTATAAGGATAAGCAATAAGATTAGGAAACTAGTCTGAAAGTCTTGGGAGAGCACAAAAAGCAAGATATAAGTGAAGTCATTGTTTGTTCTTCCAAAATGAATCCTGGAGAACAATTATCACCTCACTCAAAGAAATAAATTTGAAATTGTAAAACCTGCATCAGAATCCATCTGCAGACTTTGTCAGCACCCGGTGAAAGAACATACAGACCAAAGTCTATTTAGAATTGCTTGCCCTGGATAAATCTCTACCCCAAGCTAATTGCCCTCATAATTGGAGAGGAAATGAGAACTACCAAAAAAAGCAAGACTCCTGGGGTGGGCTGAGTGGCTGACTTCCTTAACAAAATAGCCTCTATTTTATTTAAAACTCAAGCTCAAGGCACAAGCTTGATTTTGATGACTTACCACATCAATAGCCTTGATCACAAAATTCACCTCATTCAGGAGGTTCACACCCCATTCACAGAACCCCATCCAATCTAG
Organism: Hyaena hyaena; assembly: GCF_003009895.1. NCBI lineage: Eukaryota > Metazoa > Chordata > Mammalia > Carnivora > Hyaenidae > Hyaena > Hyaena hyaena. The sequence goes on from NW_024080684.1 coordinate 2,421,509, forward strand.
CCTCAAACCTTGTAGAGTAGGCACTGTACTCATTACATGTTCAGAGAAATTATGAAAGGGGAGGAGGAGGAGGTAGTGGATGTGTGACTGCATAAGGAAATAAATGCAGAGTTGATGTGTAATACAATGACTCATGATAAGAATCTGTGGACTGTATAGACATTTGTAACAGGGGGATCAATTGCATGGTGGTATATGAAAAAATACATGTATTGTGTCTCGACTTCAGAAAAACAAAGCTCAGAAAGCCATGTCTATCATTGTTGTCAGTTCAGAGAGTGCCTGGAGCAGAACTGAATAAGAATTTTCATGAACCCCCATCATGAAAAATTTGGTTTGCATGACTAACTTGTCTCACTAGGTCAGATCACTGCTCTTGACTTCTGAAGGAGATGCCATATGCATCAAGCTATACATGGGGCATGGGGAGTGATGAGGATTTTGGGTGATAGTGGGGTTCGCAGGCTCTGGAGCTGATGGCCCAGAAAAAATTCTTGAAGATGTCTTTGGTACAAAAGGGTGATTTATTAAAGCATGGGGGGGGGGGGGACAGGACCCGTGGGCAGGAAGAGCTGCCCTAGGACCATGAGGGAAGACTGGTTATATACTTGGGAGTTGGGGGAGGTAAAGTCCAGGGGAAGTTTTCACTGAGATTTTCATATGCTAAAGAGGACTCTTTGAAGGACTACCTATTGTCAAGCTAAGGTTGTTTTTCCCTCTAGCCAAGCATTAGCATTAAGACAATAGGGAGCTCCTGGAGAAACCTTTTATTGCCAGCCTCGAGTATTTGTCAAGGGGCTGCAGGTTATAAGGAAATTTAATTATATCTGCCATTTCCTTCTGCCTTTATTTCCCATATCAGGGAGGCTACCTAAATCAGAGAATGACCAAACACCCTCGCTACATTCCCATTCCCATTTGTTTTGGGTGGTTTCATTTGTTGTTTGTCTCTTTTACAGAGCCTTTTACTCTAGGGTAGGCTGCTTTCTCATCAGACCTGGTGCTGATATTTTTGTCTAAAGTATTTTATAATAGTCTTCCATAATACTTCTGTGTAGCAATTTGCATTTTTCAGCCTCAGCATTGTCTGATTTATTCTCTTTTGCTTGGTGTTTGGGGTTTCTTTTATTTTATTGTCAAACAGCACTTGCACAATATGGTAAGTCTCTTTAGAAAAGCCACGGAATCATCAGCATTTTCTTTTAGAGAATATATAGGTGATTGATCGAATATGGTTTTCTATACAGTTGGGAGCAGCACTGAGAAGATTGAGGAATCCATACCTGAATCTGCCACCTAATACCTTTTGGCTGTGACTGAGGACTTAACACTCTGGACTCCTTCATTCTAAATGGTTGTAAATGGTTGGGGGAGGGGAGGAGAGCTATGGAGAGTGAAGATAAGGTGGCAATTCCTGTCCTGCCTTACTCATTTTCAGGGACTATTGTGGGAATCAAATAAACTGTGAAAGGATTTGAAAACAAGGGAAAGGCCCCAGTCTCACTCTTGGTGTCTACTACTGCCCATCCTTTTGATTCTTGACCTGTTATACAAAGAGCTGAAATTCCTCCCAAATTCATCATGTCAGGCAGAAGATCTGTTGCTTCTGAACTGGTCTATGTTCTTATTTGAGGGACTGAAGTGGGGCTGGGGAGAGGTAACCTACCTTGGGCACTTCAGATAGCTCTTGACTGAGGGTTGGGGTCAGAAACTCACCTAGACATTTAGGCCACACTTTTGTGGTAACAGAAGGACTTTCCTTCAAGGCTGCTCTAGACCTAGCCAGCACCAAGTGATTTCTTTCCTCTCTAGGTACAAGTGTAAGGCCACAAGTCTAAACATCTAAACCAAACTGACTCCATGACAGGCTTGAAGTTTCCCCTTTGAACTAGAAGGCCTGAGTTTCAGCTTCCCCGAAACTATCAGGCAGTTACACATTGCCCAAGGCAGGAGAAACCACCCTTGCAACACTCAATCAGGAAAGGCCAGCGACCACCCTCCACATTACTAGGGAGAGGCCTGGAGATAGAAACTATAGACAGGACCCTGTTACCTAATATTAAAGTTAACCCGTTAGTCGCCGAACAAGACCCTAGGCTCGCTCTGTGATTGGTTGAATTTAAAGGTAGTCTAAATGTTGTAATTGGATCCCGCCAAAAGTAATGAATACTCTAGACAATGTGTATGGTTAAACCCACTGTCAATAATGTTAAATAATTATGATTGGATCACTGTTTCCCTGCCACAACTTCTGTAACTCCCCGGTCACAAACCCCATAAAAACCCTACTCTGCCTTTGCTTGGGGCTCTCAGCATGGATCCACTGCGTTTGTGAGGTCTGGGAGCCCAAGCTCGAGCCCATAATAAAGCCCTTTGCCTTTGCACGCGTGACTCGGTCTCCCCGGTGGTCTCTGGTCTTGAGGATACTGCGATCTGAGTATAACACAAGTAGTTAGGAATCCTAGCTCATAAATGTCCACAGCCATGTCCCCACCACATGGACATATCATTCTGAGAGAAAGAAGCTGACTGCAGAGAGAGTGGATGTGACAGACAGAAAAAAAGTGCCTTGAGAGCAGTGTTACCCCTTCTGTTTCAGTTGAGTTTCACTCAAAACAAACAAACAAACAAACAAAAGCAGTTTGAATTGGGATTCTGTCACTTGTTACCAAGAAGTCTGACTGGGGGAACAACATTTAAGTTTCCAATATTTAAGAATGGGAGAGTTAACTGACCCCTCCCTTCACAATCAGATGCAATCCACCAGCAAATTCCATTGGCTCTTTCTGCAGTGGATGACCAGGATCCTGCCTCTTCTCACTGCTTTAAGAACTACCCCATATTTCTAGCCGAGATCATCCCCTGGATTTTTGCCTCCTACCTTGTGTGGGAAACAAAGATGGAAGGAAATGGCAGATAGAATTAAATTTCCTTATAACTTTTAACAGCCCATTGACAAATACTTAAGGCTGGCAGAGTAAAAGGTTTCTCCAGGAAATCTGTACTGTCTTAATGTTAATGCTATGCTAGAGCAAAAAACAACCTTAGCTAGGCCTCCAGTATCCTGTGAGTCTTTTTTAGCATATGAAATTGCTCTTTGGAAAATTCCTCTTCACATTACCTCCCCCAACTCCCAAGTATATAATCATTCTCTCCTCACAGTCCCAGGGAAGCTCTTTGTGCCCACAGTGACATCTTCAAGAATTGTTTCTTTGCCATCAGCTCCAAGCCCCTCATCACCCCAAAACTTCATCACTACCTAGTCTCCCTGTTTCCACCCTTGCACAAATGTATTCTTCTCACAATGGCTAGAGTGATATTTTTCCCCCTAAGTTTATTCATTTACCTTGAATGAAACAGAGAGAGAAACAGGGTGGGGGAGAGTCAGAAAAGGAGGGAGAGAGAGAATCCTAAGCAGGCACTCTATCAGCACAGAGCCCAACATGGCAAAGGTATCTGAGGTCCTACAAAAGCCAGAAGAGAGTCCTGCTGATTTCTATGAAAGATTATGTGAAGCCTTCAGAGTTTACACTCCATTCTACCCAGAAGCCCCCTAGAACCAGCGCATGGTCAATGCTGCCTTCATGGGATAGGCCCAAAGTAACATTAGACAGAAGTTCCAAAAATTGGAAGAATTCGCTGGAAAGAACACCATTGAACCATTGGAAATCACCAACAAGGTTTTTGTAAATTGAGATCACACTGCCAGAAGGGAGGCAAACCGAAGAATGAAACATAAAGCAGCTCTCCTGGCCATGGACTTTGGTCAACCACCCCTTCTAGAAGCCCCCCCCCCCCCAAGGAAACCATGAGGGATTCAAGAACAAAAAGAAGGGTGCCACTGGGATGGGATCCATGTGCCTACTGTAAAGAATTTAGACACTGGAAACATGAATTCCCCAACTACCAAATAGGAAAACCAAAAACTTCCATTCCACCCAGCTGCTACCAACCAGAACCACTCAAAGCTGACCTGAATAGACTGGCAGGAGTGGCCTCTGATGAAAGACTGGGCTCTATCCAACTGGGCTGCCATGAGCCAAAGGTCAAAATGAAGGTAGGGGGCCAGACAATAAACTTCATGGTCAACACTGGGGCCAAACACTCTGCGGTGACACACAAGGTGGCACTTCTGTCGGGTTGAGAAGTCACCATTGTAGGAGCCACTGGGACACCAACCCAATGGCCATTTTGCAGAGTCTGACAATGCCGGCTGGGGGGTTACCAAGCAGTTCATGAATTCTTGTATCTACACAACTGCCTGGTCTCACTGTTAGGTAGAGGCCTCCTAGCCAAGATGGGCACAGATATAGCTTTCTCTTTGGATGGTGAGATGCACAATTGCACCTAAACGTAAAGGCCTAACCCACGATTTTGTCCCTGGTGATTCCACGGGAAGAGGAAGGAATGGAGATTATATACTTCCCCTCCCAGTGAACCAACTCTGGCTCCTGAGCTAGAAGCTGAATTCTCTTCAGTTTGTGCAGGAGGAAACACCCTTTGTCTGACAAAAAACCACCGCCCAATATTAACTGACCTAAAGCCTGGGGCTCAACCTGTCAAAGTACACCAATATATGGTCTCACAGGAGGCACGCTTGGGGATCCAGACACACTTGGACAGGCTACTCAAATGGGGACTTCTAAAATGATGCCTGTCCCCATGGAATACTCTCTCCTACCTGTGAAAAAGTCTGGGACAAATGATTACCTCCCTGTACAGGACCTAAGAGCCATTAATGAAGCAGTTGTCACACTGCATTCAGCATTGCCTAGTTCATACACTCTAGTAGGACTCATACCCTCTAAGGAAGTGTGGTTCACATGTCTAGATTTAAAGGACACCTTCTTCTGTCTCCAGCTAGCACCTAATAGTCAACCCCTATTTGCCTTTGAATGGGAAAGCCCTACCACAGGAGCAAAGAAACAATTCACTTGGACTAGACTGCTGCAAGGATTCAAAAGTTCATCAACCGGGTTCAGTAGGCTGCTGGCATCTGACTTAGCCAGGTTTCTGGGACAGGACTGAGGATATGTCCTCCGCCAATACTGGATGATCTCCTGCTAGCCTGTCTCATGTAGACCCAGTGCTGGGAGGGAACCAGGGCCCTACTCAGGCTGCTATCAGAGCCAGGATACTGGGTAACAAAGAAAAAGGCATGGATTTGCCAACAGGAAGCTAAATATTTGGGGTTCAAAATTACCCAAGGTAAATGGATGTTGGGAGCCGGAAAAAAACAGAATGTCTATGCCGTTCTGCTTCCCACTACCCACTGGCAGGTTTGAGAGTATCTGGGAGTAGCCAAATTCTGTCAGATATGGACCCCAACGTTCTCAGAGTTGGTCAGACCTCTATATGAGACACTAAAGGGGGAAGAAAGGGAACCCCTTTTCTGGGACCCTAATCAAGAAAAGGCATTGGCAACCATAAAAATGAAACTCAGAGAAACTGGCCTTGGGACTTCAGATGTATCATGAGATTTCAACCTGTTCATGCATGAAACAAGGTGTGACTCTGGGGGTTCTAGCCCAGGAATTTGGACCTTGGCAGAGACCAGTGGCATACTTTTCAAAACAGATTGACTCAGTTGCTGCAGGTTGGCCACCCGGTTTGAGGGCCCTGGTAGCCATCACACTTTTAATCAAGGGAGCAGACAAACTCATGTTGGGGCAAAACCTAAATGTTAAGGTTCCCCATTCAGTTATTACCCTGATGGATGCCAGAGGGCAACACTGGTCAACTTATGCTTGGATGACACAATATCAGGGACTCCTATGTGAAAACCCACAAGTAAGACTGGAAGCCGTTAAGACCTGGGTATCCAATGGAACTTATATGCAGCCTACATGCCCAAGTTCAGGGAAAGTGGAGTGTATGTATGAACTAGACCTTTAAATCAGCATGGCAAAACTATATCAGGAAACTAATTTGCCCTGGCCAGATATACTATACCCAGCTCTTCTCTGAGTACACTGCACACCCTGGACAAAAATAGGATTTTCCCAATTCTAGATCTTTTATGGAAGGCCCCTTCCACTAGTCAAATTCAAGGGATATCTGACAGAGTTAGGGAATTTAGAAATACAAAAACAAATGCAAGGATTAGGGAAAACTATATTTGAGATACACAGATAGGAGATAGACAGGATGCCCATGTCCCTAGGAATAACTGTACACCCCCACAAACCTGGGAATCAGGTTTGGATTAAAGATTGGAAAAAGGAACCCCTCAAACCTGCCTGGAGGGGACCCTATTTAGTTATGCTAACCGTGCCCACAGCCCTCAAGTTTCCAGGATTAACTGCCTGGATCCACCATTCTCGAGTAAAGGCAGCTCATCTGTCATCTGACAACCCCTTGGAATGGAAAGTAACTGCTAACCAGAATAATCTTCTGCAGATCACCCTTAAGATGACAACAGATGATAAGAAGCCTGCAGCCAACACCTGAGAACTCTCTGTAACCGGAAGCTTGAGGAAATCCCGAAGTGACTTAAATGAACTACAACAAATCATTTTCTCACAAATTTCATTGTCATCCCCTACCTATTTCTCTTTCCATACTTGTTATACTCTTTGCTGTAGGGCTTACCCAAGTTACTCCCATGCTGGAGGCCGGGGCCAGGCTCAGTTGTAACTCTTGTGTTCTTAACCCCCTTTGTTATCTAAGTCTTGGGTCTGCAAGGCCCATAGGAAGAGCCTTTTGACAATCACCCACAGAGCTTTCATCTAAAGTCTCTTTTGTAAAGACAGGAATATGCTTTTCCTTATGAGGTATCTGTGTTCAGAATATGGGTCTGGTATGGAATATTGTGAGGCCTGGTCAATACCAGCAGACTCATTTCCAACATGAGCCAATTGTAGAAGAAGGAGATACCAGTTTTCATTTCTCATGACAGGAGCTGCAAACACTGCCATTTCCTTGCTGTGACTGCCATCCAGAGAGGCCAGTGCGGCTCCCGGCACTCCCAGAGATTTGGTGCCTCAGTCACAAACTGTTGTTAACCTCCCTCAACTTACTAGTGTCAGGATGCCTTATTCTCCTTACATGTATATGATCTGAGCTGTGATGGATGTCCTCTACATGTTTGTTCTCTGCCTTCTCTTACCCCAGGATGGAATCATTCCCTCTGTTGCTGAATCAGCCTTGTCTCCTATCCCTGTTGAGCATCTTTCTGTTTCTAACATGCTCAGAAGAGATCTTCCCTTACCAACCGTGTGCTTGTTCCACTTACCATCGTCCCTCTTGGGACCTTCCTCCCTGACTGGATGTTTCAAAGGATCTTCTGCTACATAGAACAAGTTGCCAAATCTCTGGTGGTGTTACAGGATCAAGTAGACTCCTTAGCAGCACTAGTCTTACAAAACAGGAGAGGCCTAAACCTGCTAACTGCTGACAAAGAAGGACTGTATCTCTTCCTAAATGAGGAGTGCTGCTTCTATGCTAACCAATCAGGGATAGTTGAGGTATGGCCTAACAACTAAGGGATCAGATCATTGAATGGAGGCTAGAATTGGCAGATTAATGGAACTTTCAGCACAACAAATGGAATTGGGCATCCTGGCTCCTCCCTTTAGCTGGTCCTCTCCTAATGGCCCTTCTGTTTGCTCCTTGTATTATTAATATGCTAACCAGATTTGTTTCCTCTCACCTAGAAGCTGTAAAACTCCAGATGATGCTCCAGTTGGACGATTACAGCTGTTGCTTCTCTCCTTTGGATGGCAAAGAATGCTAGCTGTCACACCCCTGCCTTTGACATCCCTATCCAGCAGGGAGAAGCCATAACGGTCTTTGCCCCTTCTCCCGTGACAGCAAGGGGTTCCCTGGTTCCCACAAACTGATTTACTCTAAGGCTGCTACAATAGCTTGAGAATCAAGAGGGGGGAAGGAGAAGGGAAGCCGGTAAGAGCAGATAAAGGAGGCCAGCCAGACGTCCAAGGTCAGATACTCCCCTTGCATGCTTTTGACTTCAGTAATCTTGCTTGCCTCTTGCATCAGCCAACTGCCTGTGTAGCACAACTGATAGTGCCCCACTCCTGTGCAGCCAACAGAATGTTTCCCAGAAGCTAGCCAGGTATGAAAGAAGGCCAGCGCTAGGGCTCAGGGCTCAGTTTGGAGGTGATGCCACTGGGCCAGCACCAGTGTGAAATAAAGTCTTTTCTGATTCCCCAAGTTCATGTCACCTGTCTCTTCCTGGGTGCTGAGTATTTGCTGTAATAACCTGAGACAAAAATCAAGAGTCAGATGCCTAGTGGACTGAGCCCCCCAGGTGACCCTAGAGTGATATTTCTAAAATAGCCACTTCTCCAATCAAAATATACCAATGACTTTTCATCTCACTCAGAATAAAATCTAAAGTCCATATCATGACCTCTAAAGCTCTCCATAATTTAACTTCTGATCTTTCTGACCTCATCTCTATTACATTGTCCCTTACCTACTGCCCTTTATCCATATCAGCCTCTTTGATGTTCCTGAAACACACTAAACTCCCTCCTACATTAGAGGTTAAGCTACCTCTGCCAGGTAGGCTCTTCTCACAGATAGCTGCACGCATTCCTCCCATTTTTCACTTAGGTCTCTGCTCAAATGCCACCTTCTCAGAGAGTCCTTCACTGCCCGTCCCAACTAAAACAGCATAATTCCAATATCCCCTCCCACTGTGTCAACCTCTATCCTCCTTACATTGTTTTATAACACTCACACTATCTATCACATTGAACATGGCTTGTTTATTGTCTTTCTTCCACTGAAAAATCTGTGAGGGCAGGAATCTCCGCCATTTTTCTCACTGCTGAATCATCAGCACATAGAAGAGCTCCGGGCATCTAGGAGGACTCTGTGAATGTATTGCATAATGCATATGTATCCATGGATGAGAAAATCCCTGTTCTCACTTCAGACAGAAGTCAAACTAAAGGTGATTGGCCTTGGAAAGCAAGCAGGTGCAATCACTACTTCTCAGTTATAACACATCCATCCTTGGGAGTAGTCGTTGGAAAGCGAGCAGCTTTGTGGGTAACATGAGTGATACTGGTCTCAGGACACACTCTTTCTCCATCTCTCCAATGCAGACAGCGGCAGAACGTCAGCCAGCCTACCCAAGTGACAGTAATAACTGTAATAACAACAATCATAATAGCCAACATCACTGATTGAGCACTTATTGTATGCCAGGCACTTTTCAAGTGCTTTGCTTTTGTTAACTTATTTTAATGGCCACAACAACCCTGTGAGAAAGGCCCTGTTATTATACCTATTTACCATTAGGAAATTAAGTCACAAGTGGGCTAATCAACTTGCCTGAGGTCACAAAACTACTTAGTTGCATAGCTGGGGTTCGAACCATTACATGCTGGCTCACAAATCTAGATTATCAACCACACTGCCACTGGAGTGCGAATGCTCTTTACAAGAACTTATGCTTTGAAATGTAGTTCTGATTGCCTCTTAGTACACACACACACACACACACACACACTCACTCACTCACTCACTCAGTGTGTCGGAGGCCGGCTCCAGCAGGTCCAGGGGTCCCTGAAGGATGGAAGGTGTTGGCGAGAAAGAGAGCACGAGAGAGCCTTGAGAATCTTTCTGGTCACCAGGCAGGCATCTCTGCTCTGACTGGGGCTCAACTATATTTTATAATTTGGTGTTTGGGGGATGGCACAGAAGTGGCATTTCCCTTAGGCAATGGTTTCTGATGACAAACTTCTTTGGCATGTAAGAATTTCCCAGAACATAGATTTGTAGAAGACTCCTGCATAACCTTTATCAATAGTGATTGAGGAAGGTGATTTAGATGCTTATCCTATGGGGAAGGAAGGTATCTTTAGCATATAAGACAATGTTTTTAGCATAAAAAGGGTGAAGTTACTTCTTTGTGAGCAGGGGTCAATAGTTTGTTTAAGGAGAAGTATTAAGAAAAACAGGTCTTTCAGGAAACACCTTTGCTACCATAATCACAAAAGAAGAAGTTCCTCAATAGGTTCCTTCACAGGGAGCAATCAGCATATTCAAGGCCAGAATAAGTCACTCCTGAATACTGATCACAAATGCCTTGGGGGGGGGTGCTCCAAGCAGAAACAATTGGGTGGGGGTGGATATCTGTCCTTAACTCTAAATTGGGATCTTTGTCTCAGGGCCAGACTCAGTTGTAACTCTTGTGTTCTTAGCCCCCTTTATTATGTAAGTCTTGGATCTGCAAGGCCCATAGGAAGAGGCTTTTGATGATCATCCACAGTGCTTTCATCTGAAGTCTCTTTTGAAAAGACAGGAATATGTTTTTCCTTATGAGCAATCTGTGTGGGGAATATCGCTCTGATCTAGAATATTGTGAGCCCTGGTCAATACCAGCAGCCTCATTTCCAACATGAGCCAGTAATAGCAGAAGGAGATACCAGTTTTCGCTTCTCATGGCAGGAGCTGTGCAAACTCTGCCATTTCCTCGCTGTGACTGTCATCCAGGGAGGCCGGTGCGGCTCCCGGCAACAGTGTATAATTAAAGTAAAATCTTCACAAAACATGTGCTCTAATGGATTGTGACCAGCAATACAGAAAACACTGCCACAGGCCCTGTTTGAGAACCTTTCCAGTCCTCATCACACCCACCTCTGCCTCTAATCCTGCTTTCAAAGATGTCTCAATGGTGAATTACACTTAAACCCCGTAGGCTCAGAGTGAAGGGCCTATTTAGACAGCTCAGTCTGTAAGGAAAAGGACAAGTTTGGGAGGACTTGCCTAGATAGAGGAGGAGGAAATATGAAAAAAAGAACAAGGTAGAGAAATGAACTTCACCTACTACACAATTTGCCTAAGGTTGGCCCTGCCCCGCCAGCTGGAGTTCTGTCACTCAGCAGAACCAGAAGGGGGTCACTGTCATAAACAGAAAGGTTGAGAGGTTGTCTCTATTGTTTTTTTGTTGTATTTTTTTGAAATTGCACTTTACTTGAATGGCAGCTATAAATAAAAATGTTGAGATACACTAGCAGGCTTTATGACTCACCATCCTAAGGCCTAACCCTCCAAATCAAATATGATTGAATCTACTTAGAAAAGTTTTATCTAGTTGTATTTATGGCTTTTGACCTATTTTTAGCTAATTGCATTAAAGCAGTGTACGGCTTCCAGAGACCCTAGATCCTGATTCTAGGTACTATTCACAAGTGTCTTTTGTGTTGCCTCATCTTTTTCTTTTTTCCTAACACTTCACCACCTGCTTTTAAATTCTCAGGGGACTTCCATAGAAAACTAGTCCAGCCTTATGTCCAACTCACAGCTTGCCTCTGAGTTATAAGCCCCAATTATTAGCACCCTGGGAACCTAGGCCCCAATTTAATGTAATTTCCTCTGTGAATATGTAAAGTCCCTTGGAAAGTTTCTCTGGAAGGCCTAGAATTGGCTCTTAGATTATTCCTCTTCCAAAATAGATCTTAGAGTACACAGGGAAAACTTTAAACATCTTCATTGCATTCAACTGAGCAAAAAATGTGTGGTCTTAGAAAAAAGCTTGTAACATTAGAAGATCAAAGTTCATATCCCAGAGCCTCTGCTTTTGAGCCATGTGAGCCAGGGCAAGTTCTTTCTCATCTAGAAAGTGGAAGGTAAAAATACCTGCTTCACTACTGGGTCAAGATTTAGCAATATTGCATGTCAGGCACATGGCACATGGTATACAATAGCTGATGGGGCAATGCAGTCACTGGCTGAGAGCACAAGTTCTGGAGCAAGTCCAAGTTGAACACTGTCCACTGCTTAATGCTGGTGGAGCCCTGAGTAAGTTACTTAACCTCTTAGTACCTCCATTTCTTTTTTTTTTTTTTTAATGTTTTCTTTATTTCTAGAAGAGAGAGAGAGGCAGTGTGAGGAGGGGAGGGTCAGAGAGAGAGAGGGAGTCACAGACTCCGAAACAGGCTCCAGGCTCTGAGCTGGCAGTCAGCACAGAGCCCGACGCGGGGCTCGAACCCACGAACCACGAGATCATGACCTAAGCGAAAGTAGGACGCTCAACTGACTAAGCCACCCAGGCGCCCCAGTACCTCCATTTCTTTAGCCGTAAAATGAAGATTAAGGTAATAAAAGTACCTAGATCACAGACTCTTTGTTATGAGGATTCAAGACATTTGTAAACATTCAAAACATTTAAAACAAATTTTGTCACGTAGTAAATATTAAAAAATTCTAGCTCTTGGATTCTAATTATTAATAATACATATCCCTTGATGTACTCCAGGGATAACTTCAGGCATTTCAAAATATAGAAATTATAATTTTTTCTCCCCAAATAGGCATTAAAAAGGAAAACACTGAAGGAAAAATTCCTCTGCATCTTGTTTATGTGTTTGTTTCCTGAACATAAGGCCATTAAAATCATTTAAGTTTATAGAATGTTAAAATATATATTAGGCTGAAGGAAATGCTGATGCTAAAAACATTTGCTTCCTTTATGTTGCTAGTTAAATAAAAGGAGTGTTTCCCTTGGCCAGTGAAATATGCTTCCTCAGAGAACTTGGGCAAGATTTATTACCCAAATGCCCCTAAATGTTGCCTCTGCATAAATCCAATGTATCCTAGGGGCATAAGTGACAGCAGAAAAAAAAAATTAGCAAAAGCTGAGTTTAACGTGTATCCTACCTGGTGATGAATAATTTAACTAGTCTCCCAGTTGTTGAGAAACATGAGAGGAAAAGTTTCTTTGTGGATATGACAAAGTGTAGTTAAGCATGAGTGAAAGCCAAGAAAGTTTCCCCTTTTGGCTATGATGGAAATATCCCAGGTTAGCAGGCTTAGGACACCCAAGGAAAGTTTTCTGGGTTTGTGTACTAATTGAGCTTCCTTCCATCACTGTAGTATACATTTAGGACCTAACAAAAAATATTGTCCTCTGGTACATTGTTGAGGAAGAATAAATAGAGGACTCAAGTCAAGCTAAGAAGGAAAAACTAATTTCATTAAAAGCTGAGAAACTAATCTCATTAAAAGTATAATTTAAGCTATTATCTTATGTGTTTTCAAATTACATGCTTAATGTTATCAGAGCATTATTACCATAAGTTGAAATAATTAGAAGCAGTGTTATAAGCCAATATGAGTTGTTTCACTGCTGTGTAGGTTTGACATTGCATTTGTTTAAGCCGATCTAGAGCCTAGGGAATGGACTGTATGATTCTCCTGGGTCCCTACCTGGCCTGAGCACCCATGGCTCTTTTTACGATGAACCCAGGTTAGGACTCAAAGAAAGATCTTTACATGGATGTTGGCCACTGAACTATGGAGTACCAACTGTACCGTAAGCCCCACTTACCCTTAGAAAGCTCTCCTTATTTCCTACTGGTGTTTCTACTCTCATGTCAGAGAACCCTGCCACTTCATTTAGTAACTAGCAGAAGCTCCAGACAAGACCTCATATGCCTAATGGTATAGACAATGCAAGGCTGAAACATTGGGTAAGATGTTCCCTGTTTAAGCCATTAGAAAGAAAGAAAGAAAGAAAGAAAGAAAGAAAGAAAGAAAGAAAGAAAGAAAGAAAGAGAAAGAGAGAGAGAGAGAGAGAGAGAGAGAAAGAAGGAAGGAAGGAAGGAAGAGGGAAAGAAAGAAAGAAAGAAAGAAAGAAAGAAAGAAACGTTTCTAGAGAAACATAATTGGAGATACTTCTACTTAACAGATACTGCTCTCTGGGGCTCACAGTAACTAACTCATCCTCTTTCTGGGTCTGTCTTCACATAGTAGGTACCATCACACCCTCCAAGTCTCCTGGGAACATAGATCTAGACATTTATACTCTTCTGTTTAGAACAAAGAGAACAAGATTCAAAGAGACAAAGATCGTGTTGTCTCCCCTCTACCTAAGACTTACCTACATAGCCTTCCTTTGGGTTTTTTTTTTTTTTTCCCATCTGAGAACACCCTCCTGCCCTTGAAATTGACATTGGGAGTGACCATTCCCTTAAAAAGAGACTGTAAACACTCTACAAAGGGCAACAGCCTTATCCTTATGACTTAACTGAACAACCATATCTCAGTACATAATTTCTCTTGCACAAGAACAAGCACACCTATTTTATTTCATCCTTATGCTGCCCACTTTATTTGAATAGCTGGCCTCTTGTAACTCCATGATTTTACCTTCTAGGTCGTAAAGGCTTGACCATTTTGGAAGAACTGAAAAAGTTCAGTGATACTAGCCTGGGAAATTAATTTCAAAAGCAACTTGTTACCAGGTAAACCTTTGTACAATTTCAACTAGTTTGTTTATAAGTCACAGCGTTGTTCACAGAACATTTAGTGTAAGCTAAAAAAAAATTAGTAGAAAAATAAACTTATTTTGGCCAAGCACACGACAGTTTTGCATGCTGGGAGGAGACTGGTGTTCAGGTAGGAATTACCAAACTTTGTCTATCTCTGTAATGCTTTTAAGTAGACCATATAACGCAGTATTGAAACACTAAAATACTGAAAGCCTCAGCATCTTTACTCTAGGTTCTTACAATATTCAGATCTTAAGGACATGTTAAAATGACCTATGGAAGTAAGTTGCTTATAACTTACAAATTATGGCTTGGTATATTATTTTAATTTGTGGCATGTTTTTGAATTTTATTTCTTATATTCTATTATATATTACCCATAACTAAAATATTTAGGGGATAAGCCCTAGCATTTAGAGAAACATGACTCAGAGAGATACACTTAAGACTAGTTCATGAAACTTTGCACTTTATTTATTTTTTTAAGCTGGGTAAGTTTCTACTCTAGGTCTTGGCTGGGATGAAATGAAATTACACTGTGAATGTCATTATATGATTATTTATACCACAGGGGAAACTGGAGATAATTCATAAGAAAGAAAGAGAAAAAATGAAATTAAATTAATTCATAAAGTTTCTAGATGTACTTTATAATTGAGGTGTATTATAAACTAAATTGTAGCTTGCCGTTGCTCCTTGTTATGGTTTCTGATTCATTTACTTCTGGTTCATTTGCTTGTCATAAATTCTAGAGCCCCAGAGGTACTGCGAATGCATTGCTGAATTGCTTTTTGCCACAGAAAACTTTTATCTTATTGCTTAAGGCATATATTTTTATGATGTTGGTTTATCTGGGGGAAAACACCAAGTAATTCCGACATAATGCAGGCTCAATGCAGCCAATGAAGTTTACAGAATTCAGACAACTTCATACTCCTTTAGCCTCACTTTCTCCCTAAATATACCATCTCTCTCTTCTCTTTACTGCCCTCACTCATCCTTCTGGATCACCGACGCTTACCCCTGGCTCTTTGGAGACAATGAAACTTTGTATAAAATGTTCAGCCAGAGAGAGAATCCTTTCTTCCTTCCTTCACTCCACTTTCTTCCTGTCTTCTTTCCTTCTTCATACAATAAATATGGATAACAAACCCTCGGACAGATACTATGCTGTATCTAATGAGTACAGACATAACTTTGACCCAGTCTAGTCTGACGGAGAAGACTGACCTTCCAACATATTATTATATTAAAGTGGAAAGATGTGTGAGTACATTGCTGTGGGAGCAGACACAGGCCACATAACACTGCTTGGAGACAAGAAGGACTGTTTCCCAGGGCGTGGGACATTTGAGCATGTAAGAGGTAGAGGTGAAAAGGTTGACAGGGGCAGAACCATGAGAGAGTGACATTCATCCCGTGCACTGGAGGTGGGCAGACATGGCCCTCCAGCCAAATCACTGTCTGCAAGCTATTTTTTACAGTTTGGTTGGAACACAGCCACACCCATTTGTTGAGTATTGTCTGTGACTGCTCTCATGCTACATTGTGGAGTTCAGTGGAGACAGAGACCATATGGCCCCCAAAGCCTAATTATTGGCCAGCTAGCCCCTTACAGAAAAAGTTTGCTGACCTCTGCAATAGAACAATGCTTTCACCTCTTTCTCCCCACAACATGGTGTACAAGGAATATGAAAACACTGGAACAGCAAGTTAGATGAAATAGGGAGGTTGCTCCCAGCCAGAGGAAACAAGCCCAGGGTCTTGAGCTGCTCAGCGCCCTTTGTGAATGGTCTTGGAAGGAAGGTCTGTATTCCAGCATGCTGGCACCTATTCTTACCCATGGGTTGGGAACAAGTCACCTTTGGAAGGGGGAGTCACTAGAGAATATTCTAAGAAAGAATTTACACATGTAATATTAAACCAGAAAAAAAAGACATTGGAAAATTCAAAAGTAACTTCCTTAGGGAATCCAGAGGTTCAAGGGTTTATGGTTCTTACCAGCAAGATGAAATCCATGAAGTGAAAAAAGTGTTTATTTAATAATTTTTATCTACATGATATTTTACCAGGCTCTGGTGAAAAACAGACATAGGCCTGACATTACTGAACTTGAGTTAACTTGTCAGATCAGATTACTGTGGAGAAAAGAGGTGACTGGACATTCAGGGTGATATCTGCAAAGGGACAAACTATGACTGAGCCGTCTTAGCCCATGCTTCCCTCCCAGAACTGGAAAACGAGGCAACCTGTTTACATGGGAGAAGAGGCTCGGTAGCTTCCAGCTTTGGCACCCTTCTGTGACTTGATGTTCCTGATGGAGACAAAACCCAGGAGTTGCCTTCTGCTTACACACAGTCAGAAAAGGACACAACTTCATCACTGCTAGGCAAGGTAAACCATTTCCAGAAATTCCGTCATTAGAGATTTTAATATGAAGAATCATTGATTAATTGTAAACACTCCTGGGGCTCCTGGGTGGCTCAGTTTCTTAAGCATCCAACTCTTGATTTGAGCTCAGGTCATGACCTCATAGTTCATGTGATCAAGCCCCATGTTGGGCTCTGCACTGACGGCACAGAGCCTGCTTGGAATTCCCTCTCTTCCTCTCTCTGTTCCTCCTCTTGCTCTCCCTTTCCCTCAAAATAAATAAATAAACTTAAAAAAATTATAAACACTCAACCCCAGAAGTGGTTGGGCCACTTTTATCTAACATCTTATTGAAACTTCATTCACTCATGAAAGATTTATTGGGCATCTTCACATTCCAGGTGATATGCTAAATTCTGGGGACACAGAGTTAAATCCAGTGGCTCCAACCTAGTTGAGAAATAGCTACATCAGCCTCTGTAGGAATAAGACCCTGTATAGCTGCAGGAGACTGTGTGTGTGTGTGTGTGTGTGTGTGTGTGTGTGTGTGTGTACATACCCACACATCTGCCTGGCCATGCCTCAGGGGGATGGTAAGGATTTTAGACAAGGGGCAGAAACAGGTGCAGAAAGCACCTTTCCAGTGACAACTTTCAGCCACTTCATACTTTTGGCTCGAGAAACAGTATCACTGTGCCTCACATGCCTACATGATGTATTTACATACTTCCTTGACTCTTGTTCTCTGCTGCTCACTTACTAATTTTCCATTTCAAAGATCTGTTCATTATGACAGCAACCAAGGAAAGCAACAGAAATGAGAGAAAGATGCTTATCAGAACCAACTGAAACACAAAGCCAAACTGGCATTTTGATCAACAGTGGCTGCACTCGTTGGTGACACAGTGGCCTTGGAAATGCCATTCTGAATCTCCGTGACCTTCGTCATTCCTTCCTCCCCTTAAAGCTGCCCTGCTCCTGGTTTTCAGAAGATGAAAATGAACTGGCCAAAAACTGATTTCTCAAAGGATAATATTTCAGTAGCTTTTGAACAACCATTTCAGTGACTTCAAAAATAATGTGTCCTATAAGCCAGGGTGCACTTTACTTATAGGTCTTTCCAACTTTATTCATTTGCATTCTATCTTCATTGTCCTGAGACACATAAGATACATTCTGATTCCCAGTCCATTTCTTTGTTGGGAGTAAATCTGGTGTCACTTTCCTTGCAGGTGTGGACCATTAAGGCTAGATTGTTTTTGAGATTATTTACCTGATAAATGACTTCCATCATAGCCCAGCAGTATAATCGATCTTTTATATAATTGCATGGTTAAAAAGGGAGCAATTTAAAGTCTTTGCCAGCATAGGTGGTCATCCAGTTCAATGGCTAAATTTACTCTATTAATAAGGCATAGGAGGCTTGGAAATGTTATCTGGTCTTGAACCTTAGAAGATATCATCACATCTAATTGATTCGATGTGGTGCTTTGTCCTATACTCAGAAGTTGATAGAAGACTGCGGTGGTGTTACCTTTGTCTTGCAAATGGTTCTTGAGATATTGCTACTCCCCAGAGCCAGCTCACTAAACACTTGTTTCTCTGAACTTGCTTTTATAACATTCAAGTCAATTCAGCCAACACACTTGAGGAATCTACTACAGTATATGCCAGGTGTTGGGTTAGGCATTAGGAACCCAGCAGTGTACAAAATGTTTCTAGTTCCTACTCTCAGGAAGCCTGGAAGGAAAGAATGGTAAGTCTGATGGCTTTCCTATACATGCGTTACCAAATATTATCTGTTTGTGCCCCCCCCTTCCCCGCATCCTCTCTCCACCTTTCTCAATCCTCTGTAGCTCCAAAGGCTGACCATATGGGTACCATGATTGTTAATTGTATATATCCACTTAGGCTGACCCATTGTTCAAATACCAGATGTCTAGATGTTGCTGTAAACATTTTTTTAGAGATGATAACATTTATATTAGTAGACTTTGAGTAAAACAGATTATCCTCTATAATGTTGGTGGGCCTCATGCAGTCAGTTGAAGGCCTATGAGGAAAGACTGAGGTCCTCTGAGAAGGAAGGAATTCTACCTTCAGACTCCCTTCAGAATCCAAACTGCAATATCAAGTCTTCACTGGTCTGCAGCCTGCCAGGCTGTTTTATAGATTTTGGACTTGCCAGCCTCTTCTCTTCCTCTCTTTCTTCCTTCATTCCTTCACCACCTCCCTCTCTTTAGATATACATTCTAAGAAATATATCAGTGGGCTCCCCATTCTCAGGCTTCAGATTTGATTTGCTCAATAAGAGACATAGACAGGAAATCAGAGTGAAGAAGGAGAGTGAGGTATTCTCTGGCTCCCTTCCTGCAGGGCCACAGGTTGGTAAGAACTATATCCTTCCTACTTAAGGTTGTGGCTACTGTCTGATGACCTTTTACTATCTTAAAGTTCTAGGTCTCTATCTGGGTCCTGGTAACCACTCTGTTCTTTACCCCTTCAGGTGTATGGGAAGTGATAGTTCTTACTGTTGTTTATTTGGGGTATTCACTATACCTTGTTAGGTAGTTCAATCCCATTCATATACATAAATATTTATTTCACCTAAATTCTCTTAAATGTGTTAATTTGAATGTACCAGTTATTTCCTATTAAGACTATGACTCTGATTCATAAATATTCAATAAAATATTCTCTCTTCTCCTACCTAAAAATTCGTTTTTGGAACATATAGTATACTGGGATCCAAAGAATGGATCACTGTTTACCGGCATCTATGAATTATTTAGGGATAAATTCTCTTTGGTGTGAATCTATTTATAACCAAAGAATTTTTCTCAAGAAGTTTTAGAGCTGGAAGGAAATTGATTAATTATCCAATATAATTCTTATTCCACCCAATTGTCACATTGAGAAAATTACATGTAGAGAGATGAAAAACTGCACAAGATAAGAGTCAGTGTAGGAACTAAAACCCAGGTTAAATATAAAATTGCTAAGGTAAATTCTGTCTTAAATTCCATGATTTCAAAAACATCTTAGGCAAGGAGACTTATTCTGAAGTCTTTTTTAAAAAATTTATTTATTTATCTTGAGTCGGGGGAGAGAGAGAAAGAGAATGAGCAGGGGAAGGGCAGAGAGAGGTGGGGACAGATAATCCAAAGCAGGCTCTGTGATGACAGCAGACAGCCTGATGTGGGGCTTGAGCCCACAAAACATGAAATCATAACTTAAGCTGAAGTTGGATGTTCAACTGACTTCAGCCACTCAGGCACCCCTTGAAGACTTGCTTATTTATTTATTGTTTTATTGTTTTATTTTTATGTTTTTAAAATATAATTTGTCAAATTGGTTTCCATTAAAAACCCAGTGCTCTTGCCAACAAGTGTCCTCCTCAATGTCCATCACCCACTTTCTCCTCTCCCACCCCCATTAACCTTCAATTTGTTCTCAGTATTTAGGAGTCTCTTATGCTTTGCTTCCCTCCCTCTCTGTAACTTTTTCCCCCCTTTCCTCTTCCCCTGGTCTTCTGTTAAGTTTCTCAAGATCCACATATGAGTGAAAACATATGGATCTGTCTTTCCCTGACTGATTTATTTCACTTAGCATAATACACTCCAGTTCCATCCACGTTGCTGCAAATGGCCAGATTTCATTCTTTCTCATTGCCATGTAGTATTCCATTGTATAGATAAACCATATCTGTATCCACTTGTCAGTTGATGGACACTTAGGCTTTTTCCATGTTTTAGCTATTGTTGAGAGGGCTGCTGTGAACATTGGGATACATGTGCCCCTATGCATCAGCACTCCTGTATCCCTCGGGTAAATTCCTAGCAGTGCTATTGCTGGGTCATAGGAGAGTTCTATTTTTAATTTTTTGAGGAACGTCCACACTGTTTTCCAGAGCGGCTGCACCAGTTTATACTCCCACCAACAGTGCAAGAGGGTTCCCGTTTCTCCGCATCCTCTCCAGCATCTATAGTCTCCTGATTTGTTCATTTTAGCCACTCTGACTGGCATGAGATGGTATCTCAGTGTGGTTGTGATTTGTATTTGAAAGCATATTTAAAATCATTCTGCAGCTGAAAGTCTCCCATAAGAGCTCCTCCTCACTGGATGAGCCAACATGGTGTGTTATTCTGTTTTCTCTAGGTATAAATATTTAGTCCCCAAAGTTTTAGCAGCACACCCTCTTAGCAGAAGTTCACATTTATCTGCGCAAAGACCCATGACTCTGGCCAAATGCAGAGGTCTGTACATGCTGTGAAAAGTACAATCAACAGATAACAATATCCATGCTTTGGGTGGCAGTCAGGCTTGATGAATCAGGAAAATTACACAACAATTTCCATCTGAGTAAAGGTCTGAGCCATTAATCTTGTTTATCAGTATCAGAAGCTAACCTGACATTTATAATAACCTGTTTCCAATAATTTGGATAATGCTATCTATTATGAATGGAATGTTTGTGCTCTGCCCCTGATTGATATGTTGGCATCTCAACCCCCCATGTGATGGCATTAGGAGGTGGGGCCTCTGGGAGGAGACTATGGCATGAGAGTGGAGTTCTCATGAATGGGATTAGTGCCTTTTAAAAGGCTGAAATTCCTTTAAAGGCAGAGTTCAAATCTACCAGTGACTTGATCTTAGACTTCCCAGCCTCCAGAACTGTGAGAAATAAATGTTTGTTATTTAAGGCACCCAGGCTATGGTAGTTTTACTATATAGCAGTTGAATAAATACCTATCTAAAATAAAAAAATTGTTTCTGAATATGGATCTTACTATACCTATAAGAGTTTAGATTTGGTCAAATCTCCCTTGTCAAGGTTTTCAGGAATTAAGTGTAAACACACATGAAACTTTAGCATAGTCAAGAACCAAAGTAGGCTTCTCTGTAGGCCTATGACACTTTTTGTTCAAAAGAACACAGCGCTGCCCACACTTAATTCTCATAAGCCACTGAGCAGATGACAGGCAGCCCTGAGATAGTTCTAATTGTCTTGCCTAGATCAAAACCACTAAAGATGAAGCTGCTGTACTAGGTGGGCTAATCCCCCGAACCAGGCCACCCTCTCTTACTGTAAGGGGAGATCTTTTCTGGCTTTCCACGGGCTTGAGGGAAAAAGAGTTCATTTAGATTTAGATAAGGTTTAGAATCCACCTGAGCCCCAAACACCACAGGAAGCTAGCTCTCCCAGCCAAGGCTGAGGAGCCTACATTTCAGTGTCCTTAGCAAATGGGGTGGAAACTCCAGCCAAGCTGGTAATATTGGCTCGTCTCCTTTCCTTTCTCCTCCAGGGCCCTGCTATTGCTGCTTCATACTGCTTCAGTGTAGATCCAATACTTGTAATTCTATTCCTAGTTAAAATGTGTTTTGTAAGCTTCAGTGTGTTTCCTCCCAGACACCAGCATGGAGGCGAATTTGTGATTTATCATCAGTCACAGGTTAGCAGGAACAACAGTTTCTGAAGCTGACCTTCTTAAGCACAGTGCTTTTATGTGTTTTCTGGGAAGAAATGCATGATCACTTAACATAGAAGAAATGGGCATTACCCTTTGCTTCTTTATCCCCAGGCTGCACAGGAAATTTACCATTATAGGAACATGATACGTGCATTGTGTGAAGCCCAACACATGTTGCAAGAAGACAAGAACCACACCTGTGCAGTTTCAAATGCTCTAATGAGGAGGGAGGGAGGGAGGGAAGAAAGGAAGGAAGGAGATAGGAAGGAAGCAAGCAAGCAAGCATTGGAGGTAGGTGGATAGAGGGAAGGAAGGAGCTTACATCTGACCTTTATAAAAATAAATACTACTAGGATAGGGACAAGTCAATGTGATTGTCCTATTCCATATTTTTGAAAGAAAAGGAGGTTAACATGTGGGGAGGGCTTGTTATATGCTGAAGACTTCATATATTATCTAATAAAAATGTTGGCTTGCATTAATTAATCCCTTATGTCAGGTATTACGGAAAGCATTTTGCATATATTCTATTATTTGATGCTTACGACACTCCAGGTACTATTTTTATGCCCATTTTAAGAGAAAAAACTGAGGCTACCCTACACCTTGAGTAATGGCCTGAGCTGAAATTTGAAAACCCAGCACTGCAAAATCAATCACCTTTAATTTTTAAAACTACTCAGTGCTATATGAATATGTAGTTTTGTTTTAAAACAGAACTAAATAACAAAATACAGATTGGATGCCTCATATACATATATTCCACTACTCATTCTAAATCAAGTTTCCATTTAGTGGTGGGAATAAGATGTGAACTCAGTTCTGCACAATGCCCAAAGCCTAAGTTCCATCTGCCGCACCATCTTACCTCTTGAATTCAGGCTGAGATCCACATGTTTATGTCATCTAAACAGTGCTAGATGGGTGGAGCCTTGAACTGAAGTGTTCTCAGGCTAGCCATGTTCCCACCCCACTGGCTCCTGCTCTCACCCACATACAAGTCCTGCAAGAAGTTGAATTTTGCCCTCACCTACACAGTTTCCTTGTTGCCAACACTCACTCTGACTGTGTTCTCGCTATCAGCTTCAAGAGCATGATGTCCAGGGCCCAAGGAAGGAAAGTTCCCACAGGTAGTCAGCATTTCTGTCCTTTGGTAGAACTCCAAATGTGTAGCAACCTTGACATTTCTCATGCATTCATTCCACATGGATTGCTATTTCAGTATACTGTGAAAGGTCCCAAGGCTACCCTTACTGTGGTAAGACTTCTTACCTACAAAAAACTCAAGGTCCAGTGTAGAAATAGATGTGTTAAGCAAAGAGGTAGGATTATATGTCCTAGGAGCTTTAAGTAAGTCTAGATGCTATAAGTTAGACCTAGATGGAAATAGACCAAAACGAACCACCTAACCTTTCTTAATGGAGTCCCAGAGGAGTTAGCAACCGACATGAATCTTGAAGGAAAAATAAAAGTTTACCAGGCCTGAAGGCAGGTGGATAGGCCCCCTAGCATGCACAGTATACACATTCTTGTAGAAAAAGCTAAGAGACAAAACAGCAGTGCAGCAGATTCTGAAAACTACTGTGGTTCCATGATGGGGGGAGGGTAAAGGGAGAATGTCGGGATCTTGTTCTGTAAAAAGTTTTTGGCTGTATTTTTTAAATTCTTTTTGATCACTGAGTAGTATTCTAGTGTGTGTGTGTGTGTGTGTGTGTACATCTTCTTTATCCATTCATCAGTTGATGGACATTTTGGCTTTTTTCATAATTTGGCTATTGTTAATAGTGCTGCCTTAAATATTGGGGTGCATGGGCCCCTTTTTATCAGCATTTTTGTATCCTTTGGATAAATACCTAGTAGTGCAATTGCTGGGTCATAGGGTAGTTCTATTTTTTAATTTTTTGAGGAACTTCCATACTGTTTTGCAGAGTGGCTGCACCAGTTTGCCTTCCCACCAACAGTGCAAAAGGGTTCCCCTTTCTCCACGTCCTTACCACATAGTCATTAAATTGAGAATCCAAACCTTTAGCTGCAACACTCCTGGACTGATCAATCAGTAGCCCTGCTTGAAAGCCTGATGTTGGCTCTAGGAGATTGAGTTGCTGTACCTACTTCATCTTCCGCAAATCTAAGCTCAATGCAATGGGATCAGACTTTCCATGGCCCCTCATCCTTTCTATCTGCCTGATATCCAAGCCCAAGTGCTCCTTAGCCACGCAGCTTCACTGGCTAGGCTTTCCTTCCTCCTCCCTTCTCCCAGCAATGCTTTGAATCTAAAATAAAATCACCTATGCCCATAGTGAATAATTACAATAATAATGGTATGTCCAAGAGTTTTGGGGTTTTTTTTTTTTTTTTTGGTCTCTCTCCCCCCTACTGTCCTGTGGAGGCCCCAGGGGATTGATAAACTCAGCAAATGCTACATGATGTGAAAACCAAATCATATATCCCAAAGCTGCCTAATGAGGTTACTTTGGAAAGGAAGACAACAGAAAACAGAAATCAAAATGCCAAGAGGCAGAGAAAGGAATGTTTCAACAGTTGCATTACTGCTACCCAAAGGCAAAGGAAATCCAGAAGGACAAGAGATACTTAAGGTTATCAAAAATCATTATAGTTACATAGGGCAGATCATCCCACAGGTGAGAATATGAATGAGAATAGCCCATTACAAATGCAGCACAACATTGAACTTTTTCCGAATATGTTCATAAATGTCTTCGCAGTTGAGGCTCACAACAGTCCTGCAGAGGATGAGTGCTCAAAGGAACCAGGGGTCGGGTGGTAGAATAGTTGCACACAGTCATGTGACTCATGAGTGGTAAAGTCTGGAGAGACACAGACCCTCTGCCTCATGATCAGTATTTATGTGATGAACTGAGTTTCACTCCTCCCCCCTCAAAGGAGCTTCTATTTCTTCACAAACATGTGTTAGTGCTTATTATGTCAATATTCTAAGCATATAAGATATTGACTCACTTAATCCTGATAATAATTTTGGAGGCACGGAAAGACTCAGTAACTTCCTCAAGTTGCCACCACTGAGCAAATAGCAGAGCCAGGATTTGAACCCACACAGTCTGATTTCAGAGGCAGTGCTTTTAACTATTTCATTATGCCACTTCTCCGAGTCCATCAATACACCCTGTTCATAACCATGTTTTTTAAAATCTAATCTATCGTCTGCTAACTTTCTAAAGACTGACTGACTTTTTAGAGGTTATATCTTTAAAGTTCTTCAAAGTCAGTGCATTTTAATGTCTTACACCAAAGGTCCTCAAAGCCTTTCTATGAGATGTGTGAGGTTAAACCATTTTTATAATAATTTCAAAATATTAATTGCCCTTTTCACTCTCATTCTGTAGGCAAGTGTACAGTGGAGTTTTCCAGAGGTTACCTAATGAGTGATCCTGCAATGATTAAATGAAAAGGCAGATACAATAATATAACTCTCATCCATTAAGCTAGGCATTAAAATAATTTGCAAAAATGTAAGCCAATGCCGCTTTTCTCTGGTTTATTTAGGAAAAGATTTTTCATAAGAAACTATGCTAACATGTGATAGGTTTATTGCTATTTTCAAATACATTTATTTTAACTTTTTTTGTTCTTAATTCCTAATAAGGTACATATCAAAAGACATCACTCACACAAACTAAAGCCATTTGGGGTCCTTACTAATGTAGAAAGTCTAAATGGCTCCTGAGAACAGGAAGTGAAAGCTCCTGTCCTACGCAGTTTAAAATCTACCGTCTTAGAACCTAGTAACGATGAGATTTAGAAGACAGCCCAAGAGAGCCTACATTTTCTAATATTTTGGAAGTGACATCTTGAATGTCATATTCACGCCTACTATTATTAAGTAAGGAAACCAAGGCCTAAGTTGATTAAGAGCTTATACATTTAGTACAAAACTGGTACTTACTCAAACCGTTATTTTCATCATAAACTGACTCTTTTTCAACCTTTTGTTGAATGATAAGCTGGAAGGCAGAATGGAAAATTAGGAAACTCCACATAAAATGAAGCAAGTGAATAGTGTTAGGAGTTTTTAAAGTGCTTTTATGCTCATGTCCTCCAGCAAATCTTACACTCACAGTATGGTTGCCGCGCAGAGCAGATATCCTAATTTTTCTTGTTGGTTTTTAATTTATTTTTCATTTTTGTAAAATAAATATGTGCATTTAGCTTTAGAGTGAAATATCATAAGGCTTACAACTAAGAGCAGTGGTTCCCTGTGTCGCCTGTTCCTAATCTTTATATTTTATTCTCTAGAAGCAACTACTTTTGTCTCTTTGGATTGTTTCTTTTTTCTTTTTTTAATATTTTTTTAAATTTATTTCTAGGAGAGAGAGAGACAGCGTGAGCAGGGGAAGGTCAGAGAGAGAGGGAGTCACAGATTCTGAAATAGGCTTCAGGCTCTGAGCTGGCAGTCAGCACAGAGCCCGACTCGGGGCTCGAACCCACGAACCGTGAGATCATGACCTAAGCGAAAGTCGGACGCTTAACCGACTAAGCCACCCAGGCGCCCCTGGATTGTTTCTTCTTATATTTACAATCACGTTTCTAAACTACATGTTTATACTTCTGTTTCTTGACTTCTTTACTTTATACTCTGTTCTTTGACTTCCAACTATGAAAATTAAGGATTTAGCTCTTGTTTGGCTCACCTATTTCTTTATAAAAATCTACCCCAAAACATAAAAGCCTAAAGCGACTATCAGTTATAATCACTTCTCACAGCTCTTCAGTTCCGCTGGGCTTGACTGGGCTTGTCCCAGCTGTCGCATGGTCCTTCATGCGGCTGCAGTCAGAGGGTGGCAGAGGCTAGAGTCATCTTGAAGGCGTCATCTTCTGTATTTACATATCTAATTTTTGCTGCAATGGCTTACATGGCAGGAGGCTGCACCTGCTAAGACTTGTGGGCCTCTACATGGTCTCTATCCCTCTACATTGTCTCGTCAGCATTGCAGTCTCAAGGTAAGCAGACTTCCTACATAGCAGATAAAGGCTCTTAAAGCAGGAATTCCAAGATAACCAGATGTAAGTTACATGGCCTTTCCTAAAACAGTTTCTGGAGTCACCTACCTTCCCTTTGACTGCATTCTATTGGTAACAACGGGGTCATAAGACCAGAGGGGAATTAGACCCCATTTCTGGATAGGAAATTGGCAAGATCAGACAGTAGCAGAGCATATGGATGGGAAAATGGATTTATTTTTCCATTTTGGAAAAATAAATCTGCCACAGCACTCATTGCAATCTGTACATCCCTCCTCTATCTTCTCAATATTCAGTGTTTACACTGTTACATATTATTACCATGCGTTTTCCATGTTCAACCACACAGTATACCATGATTATGTCACTTTTACATAATTTTATTTTTCTGGAAATTAATTAAATTAATGATCATACTTCTGTCTCTCCCCTCCCCCCTTTTTTCTCTTAATTTATGCTTTCCTATCACTAATTTTTTCCCCAATTTTCAACAGAACTGGGAAAATCACAATTCAGTATAGTCATTCACATCAGGGATTTTAACAGATCTATTTTTTCCCCTTTAGAGATTATTTCTAGAGCTTTGGTGCTTCTCATCCAATGTGTGCCAGTGTGGTCTTTCTCTTTTCCTCCATACTCTGTTGTCTACAGAGGGACTTCTGTAGACAACATTCATTAGCCTGTGTCCTCTTTCCTTGGTTGAATTCTCTGTTTTATGGATCATATGTCTTCTTCTTTGTTGACTTACTTATTATTTCATTAGCTTGACCAGAAAGACTTTGTGAGAGGTAAAAACTTTTGAGACCTGACCTATGTGAAAATGAGCTTTTTCTACATTTATACAAGGTTATCTGGATATAGAATTCCAAGTCAGAAAGAATTTTCCCTTGGTGTTCTTAATGTCATTGTCCCATTATCTTCTAGCTTCCAATATATTATTGAAAAGTTCTGTCAATCTGATTCATAATCCTTTGTGTGAAACCTATATTCCTCCTTTCTCTTCAGCTATGTTCAGGAGGAGCATGTGATCAAAGACTTTTTTTATTCATTGTGCTGGACATGCAGTGGGCCTTTTAATGTGAAATCATATTCTGTATTACTTCTTTGACAATCACTCCCAACCACCACCACCATTTTACTTATGATTTGTTTTTCAAATTTCTATTCATCAGGGGTCCTGGGTGGCTCAGTCAGTTGAGTGTCTGACTCTTGGTTTTGGCTTAGATCATGATCTCATGGTTTGTGAGATCAAGTCCTGCATCAGGCTTTATGCTGACAGTATAGAGCCTGCTTGGGATTCTTCCTCTCCCTCTGCTCCTCTCCCACTTGCACATGTGCTCTCCCCCATGCCCCAAGAATAAATACATAAACATTTAAAAAATAAATAAAATAAAATAAAATTCCTACTAATCAGATATTATGCCTTCTTGAATGTTCCTCTAACTTATTCTTTCTCCTACTTTCCATCTTAATATATTTTAGCCCTACTTTCATTCCAAAAAAAAAAAAACAAATAAAAACAAAGGGGAAAAAGGATTCCAAACTAAACTAAGGAGACAGTAGCACCTGGAAAACTAAAGGGCATTCCATTCTTTTGAATTCCATTCTTCTATGGATCTCTTTGAAATTTCTACCATAGTATTTTTTCCTAAGAGCTCTTTCTTCATTCCATTACTTTTTGAGAGTGTCTTCTTCTCAATTACTGAACATATCTTCTCTGAAGAATATTATTTATGTTTTTAAAAGGCATTCATTTCCTGGTGTTTTTCTTTCTTTTTTTTTCCATTTTGGCTTCATGTTGAAAAGATTTCCTGAGATCTCCAGTACACTTAGTTGCTCATTCCTAGTTGAGTGGGACACTGCAAGTTTAATAACTCTTTCTCTGCTTGGTGACTGTGAGGGAATCAGGATTTGGGGAGGGAAGTGGCTACCCACGTGATATCAATTGGTCTTTTCTCTTTGGCTCATCAAGAAAAGTTGAAAGTCATAAACCTAGTTGCCAGCACTTTGGGAACAAAGTGGAGAAAAAAGAATGGGGTAGAGAGACTATCTATTTTGTAGGCTTTTATTTAATTCCTAGTTTTTTCAGCACTTACTCTTGCCCTTTAGTTTTCCAGGTGCTACATGCTACAGTCTCCTTAGTTTAGTTTGGAATCCTTTTTCCCCTTTGTTTTTATTTGTTTGGTTTTTGTTTTGATTTATTTTTTTAGATCAAAGACATAGCTTCTTTTTCATTGCAACTGAGAAAAGTTTTAGGTTGCGCCAGTTTATTGCACAGCAGTTTTGTTTTGGTTGAATGGACAAGCCACTGATTTTCACCTGAATGATGCTTTGATAAAGCCATGATGATAGGGAGTCAAAGTAATGAGAAAAATGTCTCTTTTGGAAAAGAGTGCCTATTGCTTTTGACTATGATAAAATGCCACTGAGGAGGAGATGGATGATAGAATATAAAAGGCTTTTGATGATACTAGTTTTAAGGGATAGAAAATATCATGGTTACAAAAGATTTTCCTAACCAAGACTAGCAACAATCCAGTGGCAGAGCTGTAGAGAACCAATTAACCTTTGGCTCTAGTTAATCATGTCTGATAATACAAGTTTTTTGTTCACTAAGCTGAAAGTAGTTGAGAAGTGAGGAAAAAAGAAGGATGCAATCAAGTATGGTTTTCTCCTCTGAATACTCACTTTATTATGTTTTGAAAAATTGCTTTATTGAGGTATAACATACAATAAAGCCCACTAATTGCAAGTGTACAGCTCAATGAACTTTTCATGTATATATACCTCTACAATCACCATCAAGATAGAAAACATTCCTAGAACACCAGAAATTTGTCATGTGTCCCTTCCCAGTCAGTAAATCACTCAGAGGTGGTCACTATTCTGACTTCTAAATATAAAGCCAAGTTTTGTTTGTTCTTGAACTTCATAAAGCTATAATCATATAGTTTATACTCCTTTGTTTCTGGCTTCTTTCACTCTTACATTATATTTATGAAATTAATCTGTGCCATCACATGTATCTGGAGTTTCTTCTTCTTGATTTTTCTCCTTCTATTTAGTATTCTATTCTGTGAATGTCCACCATTTATTTACCATTTTTATCAATAGATATTTTTATTATTATTTCTAGTTGTGTTATTATTGATAAAACTGCTCTGAACCTTGCTGCACATGTATTTTTTGGGTGCATGCATTCATTCCCCTGGATATATATCAGGGAGTAGAATTGCTGGGTCAGAGGTTAGGCATATGTTAAATTAAAGTAGATGCTGCCAAATCATTTTGCAAATGTCATTGCTAGGTTCTTCCCTCTCGCCAGCAATGTAAGAGAGGTCCATTCCACTTCTTCTCCAATATCTTCAGAAAATATTTATCTATTCATATGTTCTGAAATTATTCCATCAATTAATTTTGCTCCGTCAAATTTAAATTAAGACCAGTTGATTAAAGTGTCCTGATTTTAATGATTTCTATAGGACAACTCTACATAAAGGAACCATCTACTTTCTGATAACTAGAGCCACTGTTAGTGTTTCCTACATGACTTCTTATGCTTTATCTAGCTTAGACACCTTCTCCCCCACCTCTAAAACCATTTTCAAGTTTACTGTTAATTCCCTGAAGTATCCTTGAACACTTTCAATTTATGCTTCTCATAGAGGAACTTTTTGAGACTAAATCACAATCATCAAATCTGAATCACTATTTCCCCAACAAGCTCCTTATTTACTTGGTTACCAAGTCAATATTTTATGTAGATTCAATTGCTTGAAAGAATATGGAAGAAATTGTGATATATTGACCAAAGGTGATATTGTAGTTCAGGTACAAAGAGTCCCATAACATTTGATAAGATTGTTTAAATATTAAAGGGGAGTCATTCCCATAAAATGAATTCTGCAAAATGAAGATCTGTCCTATTATCTGAGAGGGATTATCGATTCCATATCCAAATTGACTTTTTATTTTCAATGTTCCTCTTTCCTACTTTACGGGTAAAGCGGTAAACCTGAATTAACTCCAATAAGAGTTTTATTCTTTCATTTTAAATTTAGGTTAGATGGGCTCATGAAGAGGGAGAAGCTACTTGGATCAAATTGAAACTTTAAAGCATTATGTAGAAAATAATACTGTTAAAGGTGAGCTGCTTGCTCTACCTTTTTAAAAAGTACATTTTATTGATACATTCAACATGAACAAAAGGGTTATACAAGTAATTCTTTTTGAATTTGTATGAATAACTATAAATATTGAAAGTGACATAGCAATATCAAAGTGTCACCAAGATATGGGCTTGGTTGTATCTTCACAAGAGGTCAACTAACTCAAGGAAAAATATAACAAGACCCGGTCTGTAATCCTAGCTTTTAAATTTAGCAATTCGATTTTGTCAGCACACAGAATAAATTCATCTCTTAGGACTAATTCATAATAAAGCAAGCTCACAAAAGACCTGTGCACAAACCAGAATTATAATTTGTGAATTAAAAATGAGTAGCACTAACTGTTTTAATGCCTGGAATGGATCAGCATTTTCAGTGCGTTTTCCCCCAGTAAACACAAATGATAATCATGAGGCTTTCTCATGAGCGGGAGTTAGTTAAATGTTTCAATGGCATCAGGCTTTGGTAATTCAATGTGACCATTTCCATGGGGAGAAGAGTGAAGGATACTTTGTCCAGGGCATTCCCTCCTCTAGCTGAAAATAAAAGAGCCTACTCTAGCTAGCATAAGCACAACTATTTATTAAAGGGCATTAGCTAGTTTATTGAATCTTCAAAAGGCCAGAGGTTTAGGGACTACGAGGCAAGGGCAATACCAATCACCCCATGGGAGAGGATGATGTCCTTGCTCCTGCCCTGCTGGCCACAGACACCACTGCCCACATTGCTAATGCCAAGCACAAGAATCTTGGCCGCTGATTCCGGAGAAAACAATACGACTCCACGGCCTTTCATGCCAGAAAAATTGGAATCTGCTCAGCATTTGCTTCCTCAAGTTACATTTTTCTAATGCAAGGTTTCATGCAGATGCATTTGATTGGTGAAGCTGAGGTCCCATGACTGTCCCTCAACTACAAGAAAAGCTGGGAAAGTGAATTCTCTGTTTATACAAAAGATGGCAAGCATATTATGAGAAGTTTCTCAAACATTGGAAGTTAGGTAGCCATAGAATATGACAAATGCTGCTGTAGAAGACATTGCCACTGTTTGGTTAATCCTCTGACTCTTTGTTACTATGTGGCCATGCTGTGTATTTGATTTTCTTTTGGTAAGAATTTTTTTAACTCATTTTTTATTTAAAAATTAACTAATGCTATTGCATAAAATTTGAAAAAACATATATAAGTGGCAATAAGAATCTAAAAAGTACAGAAGTGAGTCTGGACATAGCTTTATTCTTCTCCTTTCTGCTTATTTAGGTTAATCTCTGTGGCTGCTTCCCCCTCACTCCTCTGGTGAAATTTAAGGCAAGTTTTATGATATTTATTATCATTCTTTTTAAAAATTTTTAATGTTTATTTATTTTTGAAAGAGGGAGAGAGGCAGAGTGCAAGTGGGGGAGGGGCAGGGAGAGGGAGTGACACAGAATCTGAAGCAGGCTCCAGGCTCTGAGCTGTCAGCACAGAGCCTGATGCAGGGCTTGAACTTGTGAACCATGAGATCATGACCGGTCTGACGCTTAACCAACTGAGCCACACAAACACCCCTATTATCATTCTTAAATAGTAAAATTGGGCCTTTGTCGTGGTGGGTCACAATAATCACCTCATTGCAGTAATTTAAGTGCATAGGTCTGAATATAATCAAAATCCTAAGGTTTGTAAATATATAAAGTTCTCCTCCTCTGCTTATAGTAGTGATGGGGAAAGGCCGTTGATTTCTCTTTTGCTTCCAGCCCTTACATGCTCTCTCTCTACTGGCTCGCTAGAAGTCTGGTGCCTCTAAAATCAGAGAAGCAGAAGGTGAGAGGAGTCTGGAAAAGCCTGGCCTGAGTGATCCCAGTGCAATTATTGATGGTTTCTTCCAGGCTGGGTGGGTGAGGAAAGCTGACCTTTTTCTTCAGCAGTACTCTCATGGATTCTTTGGAGACCTCACCAGGATCATTAGACTGTGTTTTTTATAATTCAGCTAATGATGTTTTCCTTAAGCTGGCCGCTTACCTTTCCTCTTCTACCTTTTGAGAATCCAACACTCTCCCCTCCAGCTAGGTTCTCTAGATACTCTTCTAGCATAAGATATGAATCACTACCAATGTCCCCTGGGTAGCCCACAAAACCTCCTTGCCCCACCACTGGTATTCATGAACCCAATTCTCAGTGCAACTTGGTCCCCATCCCACCCCTACTCTGTCATCTTGGGCCACAGCTTCTCACCTTTAGACTCCTTCAACTTGTGTTTGACATTGCATAACTACGACACACTTGATGGACATTTAATCTTCAATACCTTAATACCCAAAACGCAAGGTATCAACAGCCTGAATCCATGTATACTCATATTTTGGGATCCTTTAT
Organism: Hyaena hyaena; assembly: GCF_003009895.1. Lineage (NCBI taxonomy): Eukaryota > Metazoa > Chordata > Mammalia > Carnivora > Hyaenidae > Hyaena > Hyaena hyaena. The sequence goes on from NW_024080684.1 coordinate 2,455,120, forward strand.
TAAAACTGAAATAGAATCCCATTTTAATGCCCTTTTCATGCATAATCCTGTCAATAGTACTACCATTGGAATAAGCCACAGTCAATTATTTCCTGTATTTCTTTCTAATCTCTTATTCTGTACAGCTGAATTTTTCAAATTGATACTAAACTTAACTACATGTGTATTTCCAGGTTTTTAAAATTAGCACTTTAATGTTTTTTATGTCATTACTCTTTAAAAATATGATTTGAAAAAAAAAGATTCACAATAACTACAAACTGGAAAAAACTCAAATATCCTTCAATAGGGTGGATTAACAAATTTTAAAATATTCATAAAATGAAACAGTATGCATCAGTGAAAATGAATGAACTATAATTACATTCAGCATCATAAAAAGCAGGCACAAAAGAGTGTGTAATGTGCAATTCCCTTTAGATAAGTTAGAGAACAGGAAACTGAAATCAAAGTTAATGAAAATAAAAATGGCAGCTACTGTTGGGAAGTGATGTTGAATAGGAGGAATATGAAGAGTCCTCTGATGTGCCAGAAATGTACTCTCAATCAGGATGGTAGTTATGGATGTATACAAAATTTATTAAATTTTGTATTTAAGATTGGTGTACTTCATATATGTTATAGTTCAATTTAAAAATTATAAATGATTAGCATGGAAAGTATGCTTTAATTTTTTAAAAGTTTATTTACTTATTTTTGAGAGAGACAGAGACAGAGACAGAGAGAGACAGAACCCAAAGCAAGATCCAAGCTCTGAGCTGTCAGCGCAGAGCCAGACATGGGGCTTGAACTCACTAACCTGAGATCACAACCTGAGCAGAAGTCTAACACTCAACCAATGAGCCATCTGGGCTCCTCAAGTATGTTTTAATTTTTAAGGTCTGGATATCATTTCCTCATGACCCTTCCTTAATTTATTCCTTGATCAATGTTTAATGTTTCTTTTTCCATAGTTTTTACTTTACTGTGAGGAAAATAAGTCCTTGTCAATCTTTAGATCCATATCTTATTCTATGGGAGACATTATTAGAAGTGAAATTACTGGATGAGACATGATGAACATTTTTAAATAGCTTAATGTATATTTTCTGCTCACCAGAAAATTTGCACTAGTATGCATGCTCCCTTCCAGAACATAGCTGTGTTTCTTTCATCACCTATCATCAGCTTTAAGAGTTACCATCTATCCTATCTTCATAAAATCAATTGACCAAAATGCCATTTTGGCCTTTAGAGAAGGGGGACAGGTCCCTCTGGAGGGGAGGCTATGACCACAGTCATACATAAGATGGAGAGTAAATCCCTCTAGAACATTTAATAGGGTTCCTAGAAAAGGTTATCATCAACAAAGGGCTGAGAAATCAATTCACGTGATGCTTTATTTTAACTTAATCTTATATTGGGGTGAAAATCAAATAACTTTGTTGATAAACCCTTCAAACTGGTACTTATCTCAAGGTTCTGACACTTTCACCTATTACTCTATTTTAAAAAACTCAATTAATGTGGGGCCTGGCAAGAAGAGACCCTCTTCTTATTTTTTCTTTAATTTTTTTTTTTTTTTTTTTTTTTTTTTTAGCATTTGTTCTTTCTTTGAGAGACAGAGAGAGACAGTATGAGCAGGGGACATGCAGAGAGAAAGACACAGAATCTGAAGCAGGCTCCAGGCTCTGAGCGTCAGTACAGAGCCTGACGCCGGGCTCGAACTCACGAAAAGCAAGATCATGACCTGAGCCGAAGTCGGACGCTTAACTGAAAGAGCCACCCAGGCGTCCCAACCCTCTTCTTATTTTTAAGACAAAAATAATAACTCCTAAAATGGCTATTCTTACATATAAATTCTTCCTAAAAACTTGAGAATCATCTGCTATGTAAAAAAAATAAATAAATAAAAGCCCTTCAAATTTAAATTGTAATAGTGTTACAATATTACTTTAAGAAGAATTTATACCTTTACAATAGTGACTCCTTCCATCTAGCTAAAAGGTACTCCAATGTTCTTTTATAGTTTCTTAAGCTTCTTTAATTTTCCTTATATAGGATCTACACATCTCTTTTTATATTGGTTCATAATTAGTTAATGGATTTGGGGTGCTCTTGTAAATGGATTTTTTTCCATTATGTTTACTTACCAGTTGTTGCTGGGATAGAGATGTACTGATATTTGTACATTGCTCTTGATGCAGGTGGTTTTGAACTGTCATTAATTTATTACTTTTTAGTTGCTCACTTGGATTTTCTAAGATAATTTTGGGTATATTGACACTGAAGGAAAGTCATTTTATTACTATAATATGACTTGGCTTCACTCTTTTCTGAACCATTCCATGCTCATTTTTTTACAACATTCTTACTTCAAAGCTAGTTGGCCCTTGCTGAGTCTGCTCCCCCACATTCAACATACATGTGCATATACATATACACGTAATAATGCCAAAACAATACCTAAGAGATTAATAATATGGCAGTGTCAGGAATATTCTTCATCTCTATAGGGGCCAGCTTTAGGGTAAAGCTTGTTCCAGTAGCCTGATACTGTCACCAGAGCCTAGTTTCTCCATCTTTGTACTGTGCCATTGTGTCAGCCCTCCCCTGACCCACCCCGAGACATCCACTCCATCCCGCAAGAGCTTCATGTTTTCTTCCTGTAGAAGCCACAGCCAAAAGCAAAGCAAATCAGAATAAACACAAACACACACCAACAATAAAAGTCGTAGTGTCAGTTCTGTACCTTACTTCCTTAAATTGTCCAAAGAAGAAAGAGAAGAAGCTCTTTTTTTCTTGAAGAAATTTCTCCTTAGTTGCTTCTCCAGCAAACATCTCACAATGAATTCTGACCACTGGTATGACATGACTATACCTGATCCAGTCACTCAACTGAAGGAAAATGCCACACTGATAGATTGAAGAGTCAAGACCCATTGCTGGAGATGGCAGGGAGGTCAAACCCCTCAATGGCTGAGAATGAGGTAGTGACCAAAAGAAATTTAGGAGGGGACAGTGAATGCTAGGCAGCAAACAACAGATCTTCACCTCAGATAGTAGGTGCTAGCTAAAGTTTCGTTTAGTTCCTATCCCCTACAAATCGATAATTCCCCAGTCCATGCTGCCTTAGGGCAGAGTCCCCTGCAAGAATTTAAGTCCCCAAATTACTGCTCAACCAGTATTAATTATGATGTGTTGATGACCCCAATTCCCATCTCTTCTCTTTCAGGGAACCGAAGGCAGAAAGCTTTATAACAATGGGGCCTTTGAATTTTCTCTACATTGAAGCCCCAGATTGAAGTACTATCTGTAGTATGTTTTACTTCTCAAAGAACCCCCTCAATGCAAAGCCATTCCCTACTACTGAAAACCCAGCTTCCAAATAGAATCACCCTCTCCCTACTCCCATAGGAATACCTCTCATTATAAAGAACAAATTTGCTTTTTATATAAGAATGCTAGCATGTTCATACTCACACTCAATTTCTATCTTTACCCTGGAAGATGCCACCAATTCTTTCCAGACACTACTATTCCCTCTGTGACACAGAATCCCACTCCTCTGGACTCTGGCATCTTGCTTTTAAATATAATCCTTTTGCACCAGGGTGTGCAGCTGCTTCTGAACAGATCTTATCTCGGGATACATATTGGATCCATCCATGTAGGCTCCACAATGCTTCTGACAGTGCTATAAACATTCTAGGTGCCCAATAAATATTTTTAATGACTTGACAATTTCATTCCCTTGGAAGAATGATATACCCCTTAAAGAGGAAAAATGCAAGCTAAGATCATATATATTATTTCCACAGACTATACACTCTATTAGTCATTTCTTAGATTTTTAATATACAAACTTCATAAAACATATGTATCTTTAAATACATTTTCCATTTCATTACTTGTAAAGGAAAAGAAATTATACTTATATCATTAAAACTCAGTGCAATATCATTAACAACATGATGTGCAGATAAAAGTCTTAAGTTACCTTTAAACTATAGCATTACGAGGCACCTGGATGGCTCAGTCAGTTAAATGCCTGACTCTTGGTTTCTGCTCAGGTCATGATCTCACAGTTCATGAGTGTGAGCCCCATATTAGACTCTGTGTTGGCAGCATAAAGCCTGGCTTGGAATTCTCTCTCTCTCTCCCTCTCTCTCTGCCACTTCCCCACTCGCACTCTGTCTCTCTCAAAATAAATAAATAAACTTTAAAAAAATAAAATAAAATAAAATAATAAAATAAAATTCCATCACATGGAATTTAAAGGGCATGGGAGTGTCCCTGCTGTTGCTGATATGAAGAGTAGACCCTAAGAGAGGACCATGGTGCAAGGAGTCATGCAGATGAGATGACAAATATGCTGGAGTAGAGTGGTGACATGACAAGAATCCTGGTTAAAAACTTTTCTTTTTTATTTACTTATTTTTTTAAAGTAGACTCCACACCTAGCATTTATCCCAATGTGGGGCTTGAACTCATGACTGTAGAGCAAGACCTGAGCTGAGATCAAGAGTCAGACACTTAACTGACTGAGCCACACAAGTGCTCCTTCTTCCTTTTAAATAAGCAAAACTGTCTACTTGTTTTAAAGTGTTTTTGCATCCTAAAGCCTCAGTCAACTCCCTGAAGATTGAGGCTTCAGTCTCCTGTTCAGCATTTAGAGCAGCCTCTGAAATGTGGTGCCTTTTTATCAGTTCTGAGTCTGATATTTACTTAAAATTGTCCCTTTGTCACCCAGCTGCACCAACACCTCACACCGCTCCCTTCTGTAACCCTCAATCAAACAATGGCTTCAACCCTTCTCTCCAGTTCCATTCACAACTTTCTTCAAGCTGCAAATGACACGTTCATTACAAGAAATGAATGTTTTATTGTAAATTTATATTTGCTCTCTTTCCCTAACAACTATATTTATTGCTGTGTATCCATTTCTATGCCCTATCACAAACACACTATTTATCACAAACAGAATATTTTCTATGCCCTATCACAAACTGTACATGTTTCTGCACACAAAACATTATGAACAGCCTTGCTAAATGTTCAGTGATCAGCAAGAGATGGTTAAGCTTGTTTTTGTTTTTGTTTTTTTTTTTTGAGTACAGTTGACACACAATGTTACATTAGTTTCAGGTGTACAATGTAGTGATGCCACAAGTTTATGCATTAGGCTGTTAAGCTGTGTTCACCACAAGGGTAGCTACAATCTGTCCCAATATATTACTATTATAATAAGAAATGGTTAAACTTTTAACTTCTTGACATAGTAGTTACTTCTAACTAGATATTTTGCTGGGGTTTAACTACATTTTAGGAAATTTGTTGGTTGGTTTGTGTTGACATGTAATAGATTATAATCGTTCTTTTAAAATAATAAGCAGGGGCACATGGGTGGCTCAGTCAGTTAAGCGTCTGACTTCAGCTCAGGTCATGATCTCACAGTTCGTGGGTTCGAGCCCTGTGTTGGGCTCTGTGCTGACAGCTAGCTCAGAGCCTGAAGTCTGTGTCAGATTCTGTATCTCCCTCTCTCTCTGACCCTCCCCTGCTTATGCTCTCTCTCTCTCTCTCTCTCAGAAATAAATAAGACATTAAAAATTAAAAAACTAAAATGTCTGATTTCTCAGGAACAAATTCTTGTAATTATCATTTCATCATGTTAGACAGGACAAAACCATTTTTCAGCATTTTTGAAGTTCTCACTGTACTCAAAGACAGGGCTAAGTGATATGGAGAAGTCTCGGTGATTATTACTGGTTCCCCCACTCTCAAAAGACCCTAAAACAGTAGGGGAGATAAGTATTTATTCATTAAACCACAATACAGGTCTAATTGTGATAGGTGATAAAATTGGGGCAGAAACACGCTCTTTATGACCGGAGAATGCAATAATTCTACTTGGAACCAAAGATAGAGGTTTGACGATGAAGCCTAAAATCATCAATTTAAAAAAGAAAGGTTGCAAGCATTAGCAAATGCATTTGTGTGTATTAATCACAGCATCAGAACTTTAAAGAGAACCAGAAGTGTGTCAAATTCTCACCCTGGTGGTAGTGAGGATGAGGTGCAGTTTTGCATTGTTGGTGAAAAGCTAAGCCTGTTAGGAAAACGAATAGGGTAAGTAAGAATATGAATGAGACATCTACTTCCTAAGCAAATAATGTGCTTGGATTATTTTTAAATTATACGTTAGTCATATGACCTTGATCAAGAACCTAACTTATGTTGGCTTCATTTTCCTCATCTGCAAAACTGGGAGTTAGAATTAAATGATTTCTGAATGTCTCATAAGGTCAAAAATGCTATGATAATAGTATTTGCATACAATTCAGCAAATTTTTATTGGTGCCTGCCATGTATACAATGTTATGTGCCCTGGAAAATTAAAACTAACATAATGCACAGCCTCTGACCTCAATAAACTTGTAGTCTTTATGGAGAAGTCCATCGGTGTCTGGCTGTATGTGCCTAAGTGCCAAAAGGCAGGGTCCAAATAATAAGTAATTTGGAAATTGAGAGAACAGAGGGTCTAGGAGCCAAAACAACATTCTGGAAAAGAAAATCTTAAAATGCACCTCAAAAGATGTTCAGGTAGGAAATAAGAGGGAAAAGGCACCCAACCCCTCATGCCACCTCCTGCTCCTGACCCAAAGCAGCCCCCAAAGGGAGTGTACAGGAATCCTCATAGCTCCAGATCATTGTTTAAAAATATTACCTTATCATTTCAGCAGTTCACCACTAAATGTAAGTATCTATGCATTACAGTGGTTAGTAAGGACTGGCTTCTGGAATACATTTACTTACATTTAGTTATTTCTGTGGGTGCTATTCTTAGTTTTATGTAGTCATCAATTCGAAATTTGAAAATAAATCTACAGTTTGACAGGTAGCAGTTATTATAAAAACCTTAATACCTTATTCCCAGTGTTTGTTACTAATGAAAATAGTGTCTGTTCAATGATTCATACAACTTCCTCCCTCACTGCTCATGGCTACAATTAGCTCATTGTCATGGGCATTGTCACTGGGCATAGTATTCTGTGAAGTGTAATGGTCTTCTGATTATTATATTGTGGCATGTGAATAATGTACTCCACCATTTCATAGATTATCCTTTGTGAGAAAATGTTACTATCACTTTGATTAGATTTCTTAGGAAACAAGAATGAAATTTTAATATCAGAAATGCTTTTAGTTCGACACAGTGACTCATTCATAACACAATAATCGTACATGGTCATTGAATATGGCAAGTTGAAAAAACTGGGAAATATATATAATTACCAGCAAAAAATTATTTTTTGTATAAGTGTGCATTTTAAAACATTCACCAAAAGTGAAACCAAATTATGCAAAGGTTCTGTAGGCTTTACACATAGTGACATAGATGATCTTTCTATCACACACATAGTCAATGCTGTATTTCTTTTACTCACTGCCCGCATGGTCAGACTCTTTGTCCCCACACCCCATTTCTCTGTGCACTTATGACTGATTACTTCCTATCAGTTCTGTCTTTTCCTCTAACTTTGTAAATCACTGTAATTATAAACACCTCTGGAGATTATAAAATAAGGTAGATTTTTAAAAATCAATTTAAAAGGTGTCTGGGAGCACTCACTAGTTCATATAAATATATTGCTAGGTACTGTGTAGATCTAGTGAAGCTGACCAAATTCTGCCCTGAGGAAATATGCCCCATGAGGAGAGGTCTGGCTAGTGGCTGGATCACACTAAATACCATAACAGAGTCCGTTCAAGCTCTAAATTTAATTCAAGACTCAGTCCTAATTTTCTATTTTTGAACCATGAATCCACCTTAGAAAAGTTAAGTGGAAACTAAAGACCAATATTTCAAAGGTAGAGATATTTGAAACTCCAATACATCAAGCCTTTAACATAATCCTTGGTCATCATATCTAAGGAATCTGTGTCTCATAATTTCTAATTTGATAGAAAGCACCAAAACCCCTTTCTCTGGATAAAAGGGAAGAGCTTGAGGATTAGAAAGAAATTTGGGGCCATGATGCCATTCATCTGAATTGTAGAAGCGTTGTCAATTAGTGAGTGGCTTCATTGAGGTGTAAGGTGGAGGAATGCCCCCAAACAGAGAGAGTTGTGTACTTTTATACATTAAAAAGTCCAGGTTTTTTATTTCATAAAAAGTGGACTAACATTTGTGAAATGGAGGAGTACACATTTCTTTAAAAACTAGACTTGGTACATTATTAAAAGAAAAAAAAATAATTCTCATAGTCATCATAATGTTTGTGTCAAAAACTTGAGGAGCAAATGAGACCACAGATCTGTTACTGAGCAGAGGTAGAACAAGAGTTAAAGAAACTTTCATCACCTCCACTCCATCTTCCCTCATATAAGACTTGTTAGAGCAGGTGAAGTTCACTGACATCCAGCCAAGATACCCCAGGACTGGACTAAAAAGGCACATAAGGCTGAGCAAGGTCCTGGATCAGTTCACTGTGTCCAGAGGGAGAATGTGGAGACACTGAGTAGCAGATGATTAAAGAGAGTTTTATGGGAAGAGTTAGAACATGGTAAGAATTGCCAACAAGGAGCATAGCATTATGGAAGGAAAGAACATTTACCTGAGTCACTTTCTGAAGGAAGACTTCGAAGGGAGCCTGTATGTTACACCAGAACCTTCTTCCAAATACTCTCTGCTCTGGTTCCAGACACTTATGAAAGAAACAGTGAAGGGGCAATTAAAAGTCCCATTGAAGACTAGTGTGTATTCAGTCGAGGAAGATGGGCAATGAGGTAGATCTCTGCTTCACAGAGATCTGGAGGACATTGCCCAACTCCAAGAAGTGTGACAATCTATATTTATCTACATAGCCCGGAGGAGTTTCTGTCTGATGTCCCAACTTTTCACTCTCCCCTGCACAGGGGGTCCCTAGGACCCATCCACCAGGCCCCAAGAGCCCTCATGAAGAGCATACATTTCAGTCTATTTGGGAGTATTTAAGCAAATCTTAAAACAATCGTGCCTTAAGATGTTTTGGAATAAATTCACATGTGATAGAAGTTTTAACTGAATAACTGCTTTGTTTGAGTAACTGTTCTATAATTTCATTGGGTAAATTCAGAGTTCCCTTTAGGAGTTCTCTCCTTTTATGTAGGCATGAAGAAGGAGAAATGATGGGAAGGTAGGGCTGAGGGAGGAAAACATAGCACAGACCACATCTGAGTACTTTAGCCTTAAAAATCCCAATGCTATGAGATGGAGCTCCCACACTGGGCTCTGCACTGACAGTTAGGGGCCTGCTTGGGATTCTTTCTTTCCCTCTCTCTCTGCCTTCCCCTGCTCATGTTCTCTTTCTCCCTCAAAACAAATAAATATATGTTTTTAAAAAGTATGCTTTGCAATAAATCACAGCGTTTTCCATATAGAATGAATGAATAAATTAATGAATAAGTAGAATGCCACGTCTGGGTACTGGTAAGTTTCAAAATAATGAGAAACAATAAAAAATGGAATTTGTCTGAAAGGTAAATAGCACTGTCACCCAGCTTCCTGGGGGTTGCTATTCTTAAGTTAATGAATTGAACACAGGTTTTTACACTGAAGTTTCCATGCAGTTTTCTTACACTTCCTCCCTTTAGTGCCATGATTCTTAACTTTGTTAAGAATTTGATAGAATTTTCAACCTATCTAGAAAAAAAATGAACACATGCAAAAGTCACCAATATTTCAGAGGGTTTCTGGGCTCCCTGAAGCCTATACACTTATTCCTTAGCTGCTCATGGACATTTAGTTACTAACACCTATGCAACTACATTGCTTCTGGAGATACTTACACCTTTAAGGTTTCTGCAATTGGTGACATGAATAATTATTAGCTCTAACTCATTCAAAAAAGCCTCAGTCACTTACCTTTGTACAAATGTGTCAGTGAGATGAGATGATGACATTCTCCTAAGGAATGGAGAGAAATCACCCTAAATGCCAGTATTACATATAATATTACAATAAATTGAGTGATAGAACTGCAAAAGAATGCATGCTACAGATACTAGAGAATATATTCAGATAAAGTCTATTGCCAAATTATGGACAGAGAATTCCTGTGTAGTTGACATCATTGGAATTCTCAAGAATTACAAATATTTGTCATATTTTATACACTGTAAACCTGTGTTATTACATAGCCAAGATAAAGTCTTAATAAAGTTTTTTAAGTTACCACCAAATCTCACTTTATAATAAAAACATACTTCTCAACCCCTATGACAGGTTTTGACTATAATTACATGTTATATTGACACTAAGCAATGAAGTCAATAACATAATACCCTAAGACACCAAGAGCAAGTGTACACACCATCAATAGGAAAAGCAAGAATAGGTAGTTAATACCAGAAAGAAAAACATCAGAGACAGAAAAACATGGAACTCTAGCCCTTTGGACCCTAGAAAACTACAGAAGGTAAGACACAAAGCAAGATTTAATATCATGACTTACATAAACTAAAAGAAACATTGTTTTAAAAGAGAGAGCATAGATTTATTCCAAAGCCAGGAAGCTATAATATATATAAGGAAAATAGTAGCTAAACCTCCCAAACAAACTCAGAATCATTATAAAACACTTAGAAGATTTTTTTGGAAGAATCAACTTGTACTTTAAGGTGAAGTTTAGAATTGAAGAAAAGCTGACAACCAAAATTCCTTCTGCATATTGGTATCAGATTCCATATCTCTCTAATGAAGAAAACCATCTGGCTTTCTTTACTTATGTATGCAGTCTTTTCTGATGTGGCACGATTTACTTCTGCTTAATTTTGTAATATTCTTTCCTCCCTTTACAGCTTTCTTTTCAAGCATGCCTTAGAGAACAACATTCTCTAGAATATTGCTGAATTGCATGACTTCTGAGATTCTTGGGGAAACATTTTGTTGTTCTTGCTATGAGAAGATCTTTGAGGACAGCTATTAGCATAGTACATTAAAAACAATAAATATTTATTGACCCAAGTGAGTAGGAAGCTAGTCTAGATTTTTCCTAATTTTTCCAAGAATTTATGGCTCTAACATCTGGGCTTATGGGGCTTACAAGCCAGCTGTCGGAACAAAACAAATATGAGATTTGGGGCAGCAGCTGATCATTGTCAAGTAAGTAGTACGTATAAGTGTGCAGAGAAAGCAGGAGATCACACAGGGTTAAGTGATCATGAAGACTTTCAAGGACTGTGTGGAAATTTGCCACTTTTTGCATGGATATCTGAACAAGATGGAGCTAGATGAAATATACTGATTATGATAATGACAGAGACCTTGAACCTTGTTTCGTACTCATTTCCCTAGTCAAACGAGCTCACACTCTTGGTGGGAAGTTCTCTGCATTCACCCAGAAACCCAAATTCTAATCAAGTTTTGAGAATTGAGAAATCAAATTTAGATTAAAATCAATCTTATACTTCCTCACTCACTTGGTATAATAAGTACAACATAAGAGGAAAAATAAAAAGACAGTGGGAAAGTTTGTAAAGTGTATATTTATTTAATTGTAATCCATTAGCCATTTTCCCCTTCTCAGGTGATGCTAAGTAACTCTGGTAATACGAGGTTGTAGTCACTTAAGATTTTTGCTTAGAAGTTCAACAAATTTGTGATTCATTAACATGCTGTCTTACTACTAGTGTACTAACACTTTGAGACTCAATGAAAACATAATGGTTTCACCACTTTATGATAATAGATGCTAGCGTTTTAATGCCTATTTTTCTCACACAACTGTAGACTATCTAAAAAAAGATTAATAAATAGACATGGCTTTGGATAGAGGAAGTTTTTAGAAAACGCAACAAAATTCATGAAGACTTAAAGAAGATGAAGAAATGAATACACATTTTCTGTGCCCTTCTACTATCTTTTGGAGTTTAATTTCAGTCTGATGATTTTTGGTTTTGACCCAGATTGAATATAGCTGACCTACTGATTGGGAGAAAATGGATTCGGACGACTCAGCAAGTCAGGAAGATATATGTAGTCTCCATGTATGAGGTGTATGTACTAGTTTATGTCTAATAGGAAAGTGTTCAGAAAACAAACTTAAAAGACCATGTGATTATGTAATTAAAATATTTGGCCCGGAAAGGTCTTTTACCATCATCAAGTAAAATTTACCATGTTTCACAGGCACCCTCCTACACTGTTGGTGGGAATGTAAACTGGTACAGCCCCTCTGGAAAGCAGTGTGGAGGTTCCTCAGGAAACTCACCCTCCTACACTGTTGGTGGGAATGTAAACTGGTACAGCCCCTCTGGAAAGCAGTGTGGAGGTTCCTCAGGAAACTAACAGTAGAACTCCCCTATGACCCAGCAATAGCACTGCTAGGAATTGACCCAAGGGATACAGAAATGCTGAGGCATAGGAGCACATGTACCCCAATGTTCATAGCAGCACTCTCAACAATAACTAAAACATGGAAAGAGCCTAAGTGTCCATCAACAGACGAATGGATCAAGAAGATGTGGTTTATCTATACCATGGAATACTACATGGCAATGAGAAACAATGAAATCTGGCCATGTGTAGCAACATGGATGGACCTTGAGGGTGTTATGCTGAGCGAAATAAGTCAGGCAGAGAAGGACAAATATCATATGTTTGCAAGTATAGGAGGATTAGGAGGAACTTAACTGAGGACCATGGAGGAGAAGAAGGGCGGAAGTGGTGCGGGAAAGGGAGAGAGGCAAACCATGAGAGACTCTTGAATGCTGAGAACACACTGAGGACTGATGGATGTAGGGGGGGAGGGGGGAGATGGGCATGGAGGAGGGCACTTGTGGGGATGAGCCTTGGGTGTTATATGGAAACCAATTTGACAATAAACTATTTGTAAAAAAAAATTTACCATGTTTCAAAGGAATGCATGAATAAACTAGAGGCAAGAGTGCAAAGTAAGACTCTAACTCATGCTTACTGCTCCACTTCTGCTTTCCTGGGTTCCCATGTTCTACCATCTGAGCAGTGTCAACTTCAGCTAATCCTATAAACTATAAACTACCTAAAGCTAAGGCAACAAGTTTCCAGTTTCCTGAAATCCACAGGCACTGAACTCTTACAATCTCTATTCTTAAAACCTGAGGCAAAGAGCAGTTCTTCCTCCCAAACCACATCAATCCAGGAAAATAAAACCAAATAACCCCAGTCACTGATATCCTGTGTCAATGGCATTCACAGGAAACTATTTTCAGGAGGTTAGGATTTAGGGCAACTCCTAGGGTAGGGATGAGGTGGTGGGCATTTCCAACAAGTTCCCAAGTAATGGTATTGCTGGTGGAGGGAGTTCTCACTGTGAAAACCACTGGTCTGTCAATAAACTCCCTTCTTGCTGTCATGGCTCCTACCTAGCCATTTCTAGGTATCTCTGAATTCAGACACAACACTATTGCACCCTGTCCACAAGAACAGACTTTTGTATAGCGGCACATCTAAAACAACTTCCCGTACTTATTTTGATAATAGTATATCATTCCTCAAATCTCACAAATATTTTTCTCTATGATGCCTAATGTTTGAAATTAGAAGTGACCAACATATCAGAATTCTAATTATAAATTTATCCTTACTAAATAATGTTAGTATGACTTCACTCTTGTTCTCTCTGCCCCTCAGCCCCAAACCTGCCTTTTTGTAAAATGTCTCAGTGGGAAGAATGAAACAGCTTTTCCATTCTCGTGGACTTATCCTTGGTTCAAAGACATTGGAATAAAAGGGAAAAAAAAGCGAGTGGTAATTCTGTCCTACTTCTACTTCACTTGTAGGCCAAGAGTTCATATGGAATTGGAGTATTCTCAACGGGGTGCTGTCTCACTAATACAAATTTCAATTCATTCCCATTCTGTGCATCTAAAACATTTGCTCAGATTCTTAATCTTTATATTAATTCAAAAACACATATAAAAGCAGTTTGGAAAGCTAAAGATACTATATAATTGTTCCAGTGAAGATTCTTGGTTGCCAAGAGAGTAACCATCTCAAGCTAACTCAAAGCAGTTTGTTTGTTTGTACATATCTGGAGATTCAGGAGAAGTAGGTCTCTGATTCAGAGAAATGTCAGGAAGGTACACTGGGCTTTAATGAACTACAGCTGGGAAATAGAAAGCAGGCCGATCAGGGACTCTCTCCAACACCCACTTTCTCTCTTTTTCTCTCCATAAATGATGCATTTCCCCCTCCATTTCTCTACTAACCTTGGTCCCCCACTCCAACCTACCTCTACACAACCTACCCTTTTGGCTCTACGTAGCTTAATTGTCCCAGTTTTTCAAAATCCAAACTTTACAGGAGAAAAACAACTATGGCTCCAGTAATTTCAGCCCTCCACTCCCAGTCTAGATTTTCTTTCCTTGACAGTGTGGGTTGCCACCCCTAGCAAAAATGTTAGACTAGGCTAGTCTTGCACAGAAACAGTGAGGGCAATGCCAATGGAGGACAGAAAGCTGATTGTGCAGAGAGAGAAATGGAACTCTGTTCAAGGCTATCAGCAGCCTGTCAGCTCATGCTAACAGTCCAGAGTTGATCGAAGTTGAGGCAGGATCCAGAGCCATATGCCCCGACACTGACAATCACTGAATACAGACTGTGCCCAGAAAGAGGGGTGACCTTGGGTGAGTCATTTTCCTTTGGCTGAAAAAACTTAAACAGAACTGATGGTTGGCCACATCTCTCAGCAGCCTTCCTAGCAGCTGGACATTAACTCCTTCATTCCTGGAAGGCAGTCGGGTAGCACATCACACACTCCTGCATAGCCTTCTCTTGGCACCATTTGAATATACTTCTTCCTATAGGTTCTGAAGACAGCTCCGTCAGGATTCCTGCAGATATATCTTCTTGAGGGAGCTTGGAAGAGGAAGACCAGTGAGGAAATCCAGAGTCTTCCCTGCTAGAGTTGGTCTCAATGCTGCAACAGATGCACTTTGTCTCCCTCCTCTACTATCCAGCCTAGATTCCTCTCAGCCTCAACCAGCACTCTATCTGATCTCCATAATTTTCATGGTGATGTCACTCAGGTCCTTATCCCTGAGATCTTATCACTATGCTCTTCTCTGATTGTAATTACTACACTTTTCTATCTACACTCAATATAAGACAAAGGATTACCAAGAAGTACCAAAGTGAATCTCTCAGATCAAAGCTGTATTCCTTCAATTATCATGTGTAACAGCAGAGTTACCTCCTCCTCCTGATCAGCATCATTATTTCTACCAAAATTGAAATGTGTCTTCTTGTCTGCTGTTCTCTGACACAAGGAGTGCCAAATGCTGAGATGACAGCTTTAGCTTATGGTTCAAGGGGACTTTGGACTGTGTCCTTTGATGGAAATCCTTCCCTTTTGAGAACAAGAATCTCTAAGACTGACAGGATAGGAAGCACAAATTTCCCAAATGGATCAATGAGAGTGATGGCTAATGGGGTCATCCCTGTTTCCTCCACACTTGGTTTCCAAACTACATATTTTACCAGTAGAGATATAGCACCATTAAAAAGTCTTTGGTTCAAGTTATGTTGTCCTAGAAGGTGAAGCCCCACATACTGGTAAAGTATTATTTTGGAGCTATGTCTTCAGCTGAGCCTTCAACAGACTGCCCCTCTATTTCTCAGGCTGGCAACTCCTAGGTAATGTAGTATGCATTATGAGTAGTGACTTCTATGGTCATGGACCTCCTCCTTTGCTATAAAGTGTGTTTGTTGGTATGATACAGACAGATCCTTGCTGGGAATCAAACATTTCATAAGCCCCAGTAGTGGTGCTGGCCAAAGCCCTGGAGGCAGGCAAGGCAAAACACTCCTATCTGGAATATGTCTATTCCTATAAAAATGAATCACAGCTCTTCCATGATAGAAGGGCTCAAATGTAGTCACATTGCCACCAAGTAGATATTGGTTTTCCCAAGGGATGGTGCTGTATTTGTAGCTCAGCTTTGGTCTCTGCTACTGGCAGTTGTCACTTCTGAAGTGCTGTTGGGTCCATGCATAACTTGGATCCCTGCAATCATGGTTACTCATTTCATGCATCCATGTATAGCATTGGAGTGAACGAGAACAGAAGCTCATTGATTTCAACAATTTTTTGGTTGTCTATTGCTTCTTCAATGATATATACCCTCTGGTGGATATTAATATGCAATACAAATATCTTCACAATTTGTGTTCACATTATATATTCATTCATGTGCTTCCACTTCAGATTTCCTTGTTTCCAGTCTTCTAATCTTTCTCCTTCCAGGGCCCAAGCAAGACAACCATGCCATTCATGCCATTCAACACATGCTCATGTGTTTGTATATCTTTCATATATTAAACCACAAAGTAGGATACCAGATATACTGTCTGAAACTCTACCCATTGTAAGGGATTTTTATCACCACCCTCTTTCAAAAACATGTCTGGATAGTATGTTTTATACTGTTGGGTTCAATAGACAATCACTGTCTATTTTCAGGTCAATCTCCTATAAGCCATACAGAGGGCTTTTTCCTCCTCTATCAGCTGGTATAAAGGATGATTTATGATGCCACAGATGCAAATTGAATGAGAGCTGCTGGGTCAATATAGGTAGAGAAAGTGGGTATCTGGCCTACATGTTCATCCATATTGCATGTGCCCTTGGTCCTGTTTAGGTTTGATCCAGGTGAACATCTTCCATTCTATCATCTAGGTTATTTATTAGATGTGCTCTACCTTACGATATAATGAGTCTGATGAAATCCAGCTTATAACAGACAGTTCTGTCCAAATAAACATTTGATGCCCCATGGAAAGATATACTGTCTCTACCAGGGCCTGGTGATATACCAGGAGCTGTTTTTTTTTAAAATGTATAATTCTCTGCTTCCAATGGCAGATTCTTGCCCCCAAATCCTGTGGACATATTCTGTAGTTTCCCCTATTTAAGACTTAGCATAAACTCTACATAGTATATTTCTCTACCACTGATATCTTATATCACAGATCCTGCCAGGTCATATAGCTCAAGTGGCAGAGCACTCACACTTCAGCCTGGATTTGCTGCAGAACTCTTTCTTGCCCTGGGCCTAACTCAAAGTTGGCAGCTTTTGGCATCACCCAATATATAGGTCAGAGCTGTGTTCCCAGATGTGGAAAATGCTGTATTTATAGCTTGAAAAGAACTACAAAGGTTTTCTTCTTAGAAGACTGGGAACAAGGAAATCTGGAGTGGAAGCACATGAATGAATATATGGTGTGAAGATATTTGTACTGCATATTAATATCCACCAGGGAGTATCTACCATTGAAGAAATTATAAAGTAAATAATTTGCTATTTGCTTTGGAGGAAGTGTATGATGTGGAGGATGCAAAGAGTCCTGAGTGTTTATTGGCTTTATTCTCCATTCTCTAGAGTACATGAGTCCTTACCAAGTTCTCCAAACTGCTAGCCATGTTTTGCTATTTATTCTGTTTAGTATGATATGAAAATACATTGGGCTAGCATAATGTTCTATAAGATGTTCATCTAGTCTATATTATGACAGCTAAAGGGAGAGTTGACACAACAGTGGAACAAAATGGTAAATATACTGTTCAGTCAAATGAATACAAGCTGTTTCTGTTCCTCTTTCTGGTTAGAAATGAAAAATAATGCATCTGTCTGATCAATGGCCAAATATCATGTACGTGAAACTAGGTTAATCCATTCTGGCAAAGATGTCACTTCAACCACAGTGGCTGCAACTGATCTATCATTTGGTTGAGTTTGCAGTGACCCATTGTCATCCTCTACAACTCATCTGGTATTTGCAATGTCCAGAACGGTAAATTAAATGGAGATATGGTGGGATTTCCAGAACATAATTCTTTAGGGCTTTAAGAATGGCACTAATTTCTGCCATTTCCCTCAAGACATGAGTTTATGTTCACACTTATTATTTTAATAATAAGATGTGAAGGATCAGGGAAAGTTTTAGGGGCTTTCACTTGGCCATGGCTACTACAATAGTTTTTACCTCATAGGCCAAGAATCCAATGTGGTCCTTGGGCAGGGATGGGCTTGGGTATGATAGGAGGCTGTGCCAATTACCAAGTGTGTCTATTCCAGTTATATATTTTGACACCAAGGAAATGAACAACAGATTGTTTCAAGGACCAATGGGACCCAGTATAAGCTGGACCAGATTCCCATAATGTCCCCACTCTAACAGATAAGGAGGCATGATTATGTTTCTAGTGTCCAAGAATCACTGTAGATCTTTGTCTAGCAGGCCTCAAAATGTTTAGGCACCTCCTTTCCTCTGTATGCAATGCTTTCATAGATGGGCATTAGGCACCTTTGGGGGCACAGTGGGAAAATTATTACTAGGTGCTTTTGGCCAGTATTGCACTGGCCTTTCTTTCAGTAGATGAGTCCTGTATCTGAATACTGTCTCTAGTCCAGAAACCAGGTAGGAAATTGTGGCATTTTATTTAATTAGTTTATTTAATTAGGAGACTCACAGTCTCTTAATCATCCAACCTGACTTCCTTTACACTAATTCAAGAACACTTGTTGACTGCCTATCTATTTTGCTACTCGGTATGCTATTTTCTGTTAAGTACCTTGATAACTTTCTGCAAGTCCAACCTCACTACTAATTATGATAACAGAGTCCACCTGACTTAAGATGGTTAAGTGTTGCTATCTGACTTCAATTCATTTTATTTATTTTTAATTAATTAACTGATTGATTGATTGATTAATTTAGGGTTCTTTGATTCCCGGTGCTATTATGGAGCCTGTTGTCAGCCCTGACCTTCTCAGTAATGCTGCCTCCATTCTCATCAGTGGATTCTTTGTTGCTATGGCAAGTGGCATATCATTCAGGTCCTCCCATGGCAGACAGTCATCTAGTAGAATTTTCAAAATTACATTGTATATTCTCTCTAACAACTCCACTTTTGTTGACTAGGACAATTATGACATTTCTCCCTCATTTGGTAGCTTTTTCCATGCTTCTAGGAGCCATCAGAACATTCATAGCATGTCCACGGTGCTTGCAAGGTGCTAAATTATGTATCCTGGAAGAGTGCTCTGATTAATAAATTCTCCTAATCCAAATGTATGTTCTGCCACCTTTTGGTCTATTACCTTTATAATACAGTCTTACATGTACTATTTCAGCTGATGTCAGTCTATATTGTCTATGTCCTACAGTTCTTTGAGGAGATATAGTTCCTTTCCACCCCTAGAAGGCCTTGTATTCTCCCAAGTCTGACTTTAGTTATTGGCTTAGTGGCTGAGAAGATTAGATTCTGAGGGCCATATGTTGTCTTGCAAGAGAGAGGCCTCTGAATGCTCTTCAAACAAGGGGGGAGTGCTAGCTTTTCACTTCTGTAGGCTCAGAGAAACATAGAAATGAAGATTGAAAGTCACATTCACCTCAGATGTTTCCACTCCATGTTCTGAGTCTCATTCTCTTCTAACCAGGGCTCTTACCTTGGTACAGCAGATCAGCCTTCATTCAGAGTTTACCTTTTTTGAATCTCAATCCCTGTTTGACTAAATCTTGGAAGCAGCCTTCTCTGCCTTTCCACTGAAGGAAATGAGAGCCTCTTTACACATTACCAAGGAGTCCTCCGGCTTTCACACTTGGCTTTTATTGCCAATTAATCACTCTCAGCTTTCCATTTGCGTTTTTCAGCGTGTAATCTTATCAATACCTACATGATTGTACCATCCTTACATTCACTATTTCCCAAATGCCTGATACGTGGCACCAACTAATGGTACAATTCTCTTTCATAGGTATAACATTCCAGTTCACTGCCAGTGAACTTTTAAATAATTGCACTGTTAGTGCCAAGGTCTATCTGTATTCCACATACCAACGATTCCACATTCCAACTGGATGGTAGGTGATATGGCTTCAAAATTCCATCTTGGCATCTGCCATCTTGGATATTGCACCCAAATTTACATTTTGATACCTCTGGAAAGTAGATTTTGACATGAAGATTAGAACACAGGATGTTTATTACAGAAGGGTCTTGGTTTCGACATCTGTGCAAGGGAACAGAAGGAAACAGGATTGACCCAAGGAGAGGCTGAGCTGTGATGCAATCACAATGAAAGCAAATAACTGACCTCAAGGGGAGATCTACAGTTTGGAGTTGTTCCAGGTTGAGGTGACAGGATCAACTCTTTATATCACTGTATTAATTAGTCATTGGATATGGACAGTCCCTGGAAAGAGGCATGATGTTGAGTAAGATGTGATCTCAACTGAAATAATTCCCAAGGAAGTGTGACAGCTGATGGACATCATCTGTCAGCCCTTCCAGGAGCTAAAAATAACTGCTGTAGCCTGAGGATGGATTCTGGGCAGAACCATAAAACATATGCACTACACAAAAATTAAGTATTATAAGAGTTGTTATGATTATTATTGCTATTTTTAATAAAATAATATGACTTTGGAATACTTATTCATGAAGTATTTTGAAAAATTATATTTTTCCTCACAACATCTCTGGGGTAATCAAGTTGGTTATAATTATCTTTAATTTATAGATTTAAAATTTTTGAGGCTCAGAGAATTTAAACTAATTCCATTATTAGCAAAACTATCACCTACTTCATGTTGATGCTTTCACAAATATCAAACAGTTCATATTAGTATAATTACCAAATGATAAAAAAAAAAAACCACATTATATGATTTGAAGTCAAGAGTACTTTCCACTCTCCCATTGAGGGTTTTTATATGAAGATTTACACTGAATAAGAAGAGATTCAATATAACAGTATAACATCAAACCTTCCCTGTATAACATGTAAGTGAATTTTTTAAGCTTTTTGTTACAGCTCTGATCTTTTACAACAAGGAATAATTATAAGAATTGACACTCAAGAAACAGGTCAATCAGTGAATAAGAAAAGGGATTATTTTTAAACTAAGAGTTCTTGACAGTTCTTGTGGGCTGGAGGGAAGCATCTCTTCAAACTGTGAAATAAAATAAATACCTTCTCTGAGAGCTAAAAGAAAAAAATCAATGCTTAAAGGATTAGAAAAGAATTAAGCAAATTCATCTTTTAAAGAAAGACTTGTACCTAGGCCCACAAATTTTAACTATAATTAGACTGAAAACAATTATATCTAAAGAAAAATAGTATGCCATACTAAAGAAGTTTAGTTAACCATGGGAGAATAGAACAAGTGGCTTCAGTAGGAACAATGGCATTATCAAGGCAACTTTGTGTCCTAACAGGTTGTGTCCAGCCCAAGAACTGACTGCCCAGGTCCAGTGGGAGGCATCCTCTAATGATGAAGATAGATGCATTAGGCCATCTTTTCTTGAAATTATCAAACATCTTTAAAAAATAAACCTTACGCTGATGTTGGTGATAATGGGGTTAAAATTCTACTACTGGTAATATTCTACTAGTAAAATTCTATCTGTGCTCTTTGTTCCTCTCCTGTCCCCCTTCCCCAAATTATCAAGACAACATGCCATTTTTGCATGGCAGCCCAAACATTTGGTAACACTCCTCAGCCACTGAAATTTTAGACTCTCAGCTTTTACTCTCAGTTTGTTCTTGGCACCTAGAGAGGAGAAGCAATAGCTATCATGAGACCCATATGGCAAGAGAAGGCCATTTGCTTTGCATGGACTGATGGATGGGCTTATTCCATAAAGCTTCAATTTCCAGGAGGAATGACAAGCCAAAATCTGTCATTCTCTTCTGAGGTAGCCAGAATTACTTTTCACAATGTCCAACCATCACAAGAACTCTATGGTAGGAAGAGCATGTGTTCACCACCAAAGTAGATGTAAGAAAAACCTGCAGAAAATCTCCCTCCAAAGGTTCTCCTTTCATTGCATCCCTATCAATGCTGCTCTTAATTAGAATCATAACTACAGTGTCCTAACTGTACAGCCCTTCCTCCAGCTCAGGTTCCAATCACAGACAATGCTCTAATATAACCCAACCCCCAGAAAGGAGTACCCTACACAAGCCATTTCAGCATCATGTTGCCATAGACATCTTAGTGGCTATTGTGTACTTTACTGCTTTGTAGCTGTGGGCTAAGCAGTATCAGTGGATGTGTGACAGAGGCAGCAGCTCCACTGGATGATGATTGGATGGCATACATAGTTCTTGGCTTTTTCAGCTAAAACCTGACGTAAATCTCCTGAAGAATTCACCAGAATCCTCAGGCTACTCCAACATTCTTCACCAAAAGTGAAAAAGAGTGATACAATAAAATAAACCACTCAGAAAAGGAAATATTTATTACTTTCTTTTCGCTGCCTCCTCTATACCTTTTAGTTTATCATTCTATTGTTTTGTTTTCATAAATTGTACATTTAATACTGTTACTTCCTATTAGGTTGTGAGCTCCTCAAGGAACTACAGAAATAAATAAAAACAAATGAAAATAAGCAAAGGTTATTCATTCAGAGCCTGCTATAACCAGAGAGTCAGCAACCATCACTTGTATTTGGTAGAAACTCAGATGGAGGCAAGGGAAGTGGGAAAGCTTTATAATGCCAGAAATGGAAAGCTTTGGATATGCTCTGATTAACGGTTGTTGGCTCTAGGAAGCAGGAGTTGAGCTAACTAGAAGTGGTGCATCTTATATAATTGATTTGTGGAGCCTAATTGGCTTTCTGGTTGGTCTTGAATTGAAAGCAGAGGGGGAAAAAATAGGGTAAGTGGTAAGTCATTTACCACCAATTCTAGACCAATTCTGTCCATTCTAGACCAATTGCTGCAGAGATTGCAAGTGAAAATTCTATTATCATATGTGAACTGATCATTGTTTTTATTACATCAGCCCTTCCGTCTCCTGGTTTTATCATCTTTCTTGCAGAAAGTTGGTCAATTCATTACAAGGTAGATGTCAAGATCTTCACTGCACAAGGATTGTTTCATTGTCTCCATATTCAATAGTATCACAAAATATTCCTGACCTTTTGTTCTTATATCATCATGACAATCTGCATACATGTGCAGAAACATGTAAGACTGGATAAAATACAGCAAACCTGTATCATAATCACTATCACAAAAACAAGAATAACAAATAGTCCCTGAAAGATGATTCAGAACCAAGAACTCCAGTTGCCTAATAAAGGTCAAAAGAGTAAATCCTGTATTCTATTAAGATGAGTTTTAGAGAGTCAAGTAGATTTTTCCTTAAGAATTTTCCTTAATCCTGTTCTACCTTCCTTATAACCATTTCATTGATCCAAGTACAGTAAGAAGTATAAGCAATGTCACAGATGCCTCAAGAACTAGCCAACAAGAAACAGCAGTACAAATGTGCATCACTATTCATGTCAAACATTTGAAATTGATCTTTCCATCTAAGGCAGAGGTAGTATTGTTAATAATTTCTTTTTATAAAAAATGTTTACATATTTATTTTGACAGAGTGTGTGGGCAAACAGGGGAAGTGCAGAGAGAGGAAGAGAGAGAGAATCCCAAGCAGGCCCCAGGTTGTCAGTGCAGACCCTGATGTGGGGTTCAAACCCACGAACCGTGAGATCATGACCTGAGCCGAAACCCAGAGTCAGTCACTTAATTGGGTGAGCCACTCAGGTGCTCTGTTAATAACTTCTGATAAAGTAAGTTTCTTAGAGTCTGTTTGTCTGATTTTCATCGTTGTGAATACTGCTCTGTTTGCATAAACAGTAATTCTTCCAGATGGAGTGAATAATTATGGGTGCCCTCATTTAGGAACTCACATCTGGTTTATAAAATTATTAATGATATAGAATTTCATTTTTATAAAATTATAATAAAAATACTTGTCTTCAACCATAGTGACATATATAAGTTAAGTTCTCTATGTACAGAGAGTTCTCAGCTTACTATTCTAAGGTAAATGAGGTGTTGGTGTGACGCAAACAGGATTAGGGTCTTGGGTACAAAAAAAGTAGTATCCTGTAGGGACACATAGAGATCCAAGGAAAAAGAAGTCATTTATGACACAAAGTTGGAACCAAGGCATTACATCAGCTGGGTTATATATTTGCATCTCTATTAGTCTTTTTCAGATGACAAGTATTTGGCCCATCGTCTTTCAAGTGTTGCTGAATTAAAAGTTAGAATTACCTAGAATCTGATTAAAAGATTATAATAATTGGTTCTTTTTCTGGAAGAGAAAGACATTAGCAATGTCACAGGTTGATTTTTTTCTTAAGGTCATCCATTCATGTAGATGCAAGTGAAAATGTGACCAAATATAATTCCCTGTGGTCTCACTTGATGAGACTAGAATTGCCCAGAGGTTTTGATCATAGAGGTCTGGTGCTAGATGGCATAACTAGCAGTCAGTAAGACTGAGGGGAGTGGATAGCATTTGGAATAATTTAAGAATGGCATTAGAGTATGCTGTAACAACTATCATTAGTAAGGAAGAAAGAAAAGGACCACAGATAGTTAAAAACCAGTGACCTTTAGAAAATGAGAGAAATAGTGAATATATACAAACACATCAAAAACAAAGAAAGGATTAGACAGACATTTAGGTCCAATGTCTTGGCCAGAATCTGTCCACTCTTTAAGGTCATCTGCTTGTTCCAAACTTGAGCTAGAGTCTGTTTCTGAAGATGGACTGTTGTAGAGAATTTCTGATCTTAGTTCAAGGGCCTCTATTCTTGTCCTACCCTTATAATTTTTCCAGTTGTGTGGAATTCTGACTCACCTCTTCAGTTGCAAAATGTGAACCCAAAGATTGAACTCCCTGGAGTTTCACTGCTGTATTTGTTGTTAACACTTCTTGATCAAGTTACTTCCAAGAAGGTTCAAGAGCAGTTTTCTTTGATGTGTCTTCCAATATATGAAGCCTCCTTGTTGAATACTATAAAGATTCTACTTAGGAAGATGTTGTTGGCAATAGAGAATATATATAGCACAGGAGTCCCTTGCAATATTTTGTCTTATCTGCATGCAGCAAGGAAGAATTTAGTATTGAAGATAAAATCACTGAATGCATGAGTCTTCCAGTTATCAATGTGTCCCTGAGGGAGTGGATCATGTGATGAACTAATGAGAATACCTTTGGCCAAGGGAGCTCAAGGGTTTCTGAAGAGTCTTCTAATTTTAAATTTAAAAAGCCTTTGGTTCTTTCAACCCTTCCAGAAGAGTGTAGGTGATAAGGACAGTATACCTTTTGAGAAAGGGGTAACATCTTACAGAGTTCTTTTGTTTCCCACTAGTGTGTTTCTTTGTCACTGATATAAAAGTTGACATGTAACAGGTTGAAAACAAAATCAAGCAGGTTTTTAACAACTACTGTAGTTTTCCAGCAGGAACATGCTTCCACCCAACCTGAAATTAGATATGCAGCAACTAAAACATACTCAAATCCCATGGAGGTATAAACTGGATAAAATGCTCTTGAGGGTATTCAAAAGGCCCTTCAGTCTTCTGGCCACGTCCTCATACTTTTATAATTTTGTCCAGGATTATGTTATTGACAGTTGACACAGGACCCAAAAATAACCTCAGCAAGTTTTTAAAAATTTCCCCACCAATGATGATTTAGGATAGTAACCAGATTGTACAGTGATGGTGAATACTGTCAGGCCATTTTAGGAGCACCAAAGATTTATCTGAGTGAAGAGTGCAACCAGATTTTTCTCATTTTTACCATAAAAAATAGGAGTTAGATATTAGTATTTTATAATGGCCTCTTTGACTCCTCCATAGATTAATCTCTTCTGGGATTAGATAAAATCATAATCTTGGTTATGGCTGCTTGTTTGACACGAAGATATGCTACAACATTTCTGTTATCTTCCATTTGCTTAGGCTGCATTCTTTATTAATAGCCACCTCTCTTGGAAGCAGAACTGCTTCTAAAATTTCCTCAACCTGTTTTTCATTTTCGATGGGGATTCTTGCCAAAGTGAAAGCATCCTTTAGCTTTCAAAGCATCCCAAAGTCATGTACTACTCCATAAACATATCTGCTCTCTATACATATGTTTACTCCCTGGTCTTTGGTTAGTTGACAAGGTCTAGGAAGTGGTATAAACTCTTTGTTTCAGCCAATCTTACCTATAGGAGAGAACTATATATATATCTATGGTAGAAGAGTAGTTTAGGAATAGTATAAAGGAAAACTGAAATTAGGGATAGCATACTGTATTCTGTTTGATAATTTTCAGTTTCAATTGTGAGATATAATCCATGAGTAATTAGGTCAGAGTTTTCAATAGGAGTTTTCATAAATCTATAAGGGGACAGGGAAGTAAAACAATCATGAGTCTCCCTTTTTTCTGATAGGAGTAAAAGAATGATAAGATTCAGGGTGTTACAACGGAGAATAGTGATGTGAAAGGGAGAGAGCAAAAGGTTGGCTGGCCAAAAAGTTCTGTGTGTTCTCAGCCAGCACTGATGTCTGTACAGTATGAGGAACCATGAGGTCAAGCAGGGAGCCCAGCCAGCAGAAGCACTGACAAGATTGGCGGCGGCAGATACCATGTCAAGAGCGAGGTTATGGTAAGCAATGGATTTTTGGTGATTCCCATGAAGTTGAGTTACAACTTCAAAAGCTTGTCAAGATTGCTCATGCACAAATAGACAAAAAAGCTTTTTGTAGTTAATGATGCCTAAGTACAGCTGTTGAAGAGCCCTCTTCAGGTTACAGAAGGCCCATTAATGTTTGAGCTCCCTGAAGAGAGTCTCTTAAGGCAGACTTAGTCAATTCTTAAGGAGATGTTGCAATTTCAGTGAAATTTAGCATCCATTATCTACAATATCCAGCCAAATGTGCAAATTCTCTCAATAGTTATTTTTTGAAGCATCTAGGATAAGTTTAGGCTGTCTTTCATCTATAAAGAGTGCTTTTTCTCTCATTATATAGATTATACCTTAAATAATGAACTGTATTTTAGGAAAAAATTGTAATATGTCTTTTGAAATTTTATGTCCTTTTTCTGAAGGCTGAGAGAAAGTAAATTGAATCCTTTTTACGGGCTTCCTTGTTCCAGAAAACTAAGTAGGGGATCATCCACAGATATTTTCAGAAGTGAAAGACAAAGGAAACTTACGTGTTGATTTGAGGAAAAACCATGGGGTATGACTATCCAGGTATGTTGCTGTCCTCCTTAGGTAAAGGCAAAAATGTACAAATGTACTGACAATTCTAGTGTAAAGGCACACTGAAAAATGTTGAATAAAATTCCAATACAGTAAAGCAAGTGGCCTCGGGTGGAATTGATGACAGTATGGTATTCACATTAGGTACAACCAGGAAGTAAAGGATAACAATGATGGCCCTGAGGTCTGGACTAATTGATATCCCCATTTTTTTTTTTTCTGACAGGACAGGAAGTATATAGCATGTATGCAGCCTTATGTAGTATGAGAAGATATAAGCCTTTCATCTACAAATTTGATCCCTTCCTTTGCTTCTAGTTTCAAGACATATTGGGGAAGTTTCAGTAATTGAGGTCTACTGGAAATGTAGTAGGTTCTTCTCCTTTTATTATTTTTTTATATATATATCAGCTGAAATTTTAGCTCACAGATTCAGGTATGATATGAAAATCTTTTTCTGGGCTATGTATCAAATATAACGGAAAAGGCAAAAAATATCTGGAAAAGAAACGACTTGATTATGAATAGACGCATCCTCCAAAACCTCAAGAAATAGTCCCTCTAGTGTGCATTTAATATCACAGTCTCATTTGCTAAGTAACTTTCTCCCTATTAAGTTTGTAGGGATGCTATTACAAAATAGGAAGGAATATTTTTCAATCAAGGGCCCAAGGGTTACAGTTAAAGGCTGGGAGACAGGGAACATCTGTGACTATTTGAAATACCTACCATCTGAGTGGTATGTATGGTTGGTTACTCTCAGAAGGAGGTTGAGCAAACACAGCAAAGTTTAATGTAGAGACAGTAATATCTATATCTACCAGTAGTTGATGAGGTTGGCCATATATATTTATATTTACTTCACCTTGAGTCTTTAAACGTAAGGCAGGATATTGGGCTCTTTTCCTTCATTGAAGCATCCTTCAATCATCTAAATTAAATGATTTTTCTTTACCTTGTTTTCTTTTTGTTTCTGTTTTTGTTTTGTAAAATGGAACTGCCTTCTTTTCCAGTGTCATGTTTGTTTACATGTATCTACAAGTGTCCTTGTCAGTAGGTGGATACTTAGGAAGTGGGCCACCTGTTTGTTCTATAGAGGCTTAAGATTATTTGGGGCTCCAGCTAATTTTTGTTCCAAAACCCTTTGAAAGTGTTATCAAGTATAATTCAGGTAAAGGGACTACTTCCCATTCCAATTTCTGTTTTTGAATTAGATCTCCAATTTCTTGTTGAACTCCATTGTCAAAATGAGATGAAAGGACTGCCCCCTTCCAAAATATTTTTGGAAGATATTTTCTATTTCCAAAAATCTCCTATGGTTTTATCTCTTTTATGTTTGCATAATTAAATTATAGTTCAATCAAATTTTCAAATTAAAAAAATTTAATTGTGGTAAAAAAAAACACCCAACATAAAACTTAACCATCTTAATCATTGATTAATGTGCAGTTCAATAGTGTTAACTGCATTCACATTGTTGTGCAACAGATCTTTAATTGATTCTTATTGGAAATATTCTGGCTTTTAGAATACTTTGCCCTGTGGAGACAGGAGAAGTTTATTCTCAAATATATTGTAGAAGAAGGGTCCTGTTCCCTTTATGTTAATCCAATCACCTTTTGCCATACAGAATTTAGTATCTGAGTTTCCAACTACATGTATACAATTTAATATAGATTAGGTAGTCCTGGGTCTTATGCCCCAAAAGAATTTTAAATTCTTCTATGATTTTTTGCTAATCTTGTCTGGGTTTAGGAAAATCCTCAGTTATAGCTCTTGATTTACTTTGTCCCAAGGTTTAAATTCTACAGTGGCCTACATACTTGACTCAGGGATAGATGGATGTCTAGAGGAAACTGACACTTGTATGCTTAAGAGAATCAGTGGGGGCAGGTAGGTGAGCTGGACAAGAGGAGGAGAAGAAAAGGGTCAAGAGAGGTACAGAAGGAGAGTTCGTAAAGGTAAAAGAGAAAAGGAACATTTGGGTATGGAAAGCCAACTAGGGGACAAGGATGGGGAGAATATGCATGGGAAATGAGTCTAACCTTTCACTGCATGAACTTTGTCAAGTCGTTCATTAGTTTTGGCCAAAGAACCTTCTCATTAAGTAAGTTTTGATGAGAATTTTATTTGGAGGCCTCTGTCACGAATCAAACACTGCTGCCCACTGGGCCTGAGAAATACTACTTTCTTTCTTTCTAAGGCATCTCTCAAATGAACAATTGTGTTCCAGTCAAATGTTCCCCCGGGTGGCCATTGAAAGCCAAATCATCCTCAGTGAAGTTATGTCATTAGAGAGAGAAACACAAGAACTAAGAGAGCATATATAAAAAGTGGGACTTTTTCCAAGAAAAAGAGATTATTTAGACTTAGACAACCCCATGGGAGCTAGCAGTGGTAGCTCAAAAATTATGATTGTACATCTCATGCCTTAAGCCCCAACTAATTTTTGGCTTCCTCTAAACATAGACCTAATATTTTCACTCCTTAACAGGCAGAAAACTCTCAAACTCTCAAGCCAAGCACTCAGATAAAAAATTAAAGATTGAAGGATTACCTTATCTCATTGTATTGTTGACATACAACAATCTTTTCCCAAATGGATGCTGGCAGGGTGAGAAAACCTATACTCACCATCAGTGAAGCTGGCTTTTGAACAATAGGCTTACAGGGTCCATTCCTATGTTCTATTTAGTATTTCTCATTCTGATTACAAACAACACTTATAGATATATTATACAAAGTAGAAGCACAAAAGAGAGCAAAAAGGGATAAAAATGAATGGCCTGATTCCACCAAGGATGCCAAAAAATGTAGGAACCGACAACAAAACCCAGGCACCAAAGTGGGAATAAATAGCCAAGGAACTCAGTGAAAAATGGCCCTAGTTCAGACCTAGGCTGACTTAACCACAGTGGCATGGGTTCAATAAGCCTCAAGCAGCATAGCACAAGGGCCTCCATAAAATCACACCTGGGCAAAGTCTGCGGTCCACAATTGATGGGCAATGCAAAGTGGATCTCACTAGAACTTTTAGGAAAACTGTGGTTATAAACAAAGACCATCAAAATGAGAATAAACAGTCTGCTTATTCAGAGCTTACTATAGCAAAGTAGTCAGTCACCATCACGTGTTCTTGGCAGAGACTCAAAGGCAGGAAAGTAGTGGAAAAGTTTATAACGCAGAAAAGGAAGCTTCCAGGTATACTCAGCTGGAGGTTTGTTGACAGGGGGGAGCAGGAGTAGGCTAACTAAGAGCAAGTTGTCTTACATAATTGGTTTGGGGAGTATAGTTGGCTTTCTCTTGTTGGTTCTGAGTTAGAAGCCAGGACAAAAAATAGGGAAGCTGTCATTCATTGACCAAGTCCTGACCATTCTTGGCTGATTACTGCAGAGGTGGTGGTTTGACTTTCTAGGCCAGTTGCTGTAGAGATCTGTAGGACAGAGTCTTATTATCATATATGGTCTTTCCATTGCCTGTTTATACATTTAGTCTGTTAGAGAAAATCCTATGTCTTGTTTTAATTTTTCTTACTGGTTTCAAGCCCCAATCCTGGAGAGAAAACAGAAGCCCAATAAATATTTGAAAAGAAAAAAGGGAGTGGGGGGGGGGAATAAAAGGCCCAAATAACCATGAACTCTGACTAGGTGTGGTTAGCTAAGAGAGGTGTCCATGTAAGAAGAAATGCAATGAAATATCTCTACAAGGTCTTAGGAATCATGTCTTCCAGTGGCATTGCTTAGCCATGGCTCATGGAAACAACAGAAAACATCAATATGGTGTGCAGCAAGCAGTCCAAAAAGATATCAGTTATAGCAAAGCAACCTGGCACCATATGAAAATGAAAAGAATAATAACTGGCAAAAAATATTACCCTCCAAGGTAAGAGCGAAGGTCTTGAAGGTGGTGTCTTATGAGACCACCTGTGCAAGTGTCTTTTCAATCACTTACTCCTGAAGAGTGAGCACTGTCAGAAAATTGACAATTTACTTCCAGATGAAACCTTATATTGCTCTTGTATGTACCAGAAGTAGACAAAATGTTACAAGACATTAGTCCAATTTTTGAGCTTTGCACATAGACCCGCACACATGTACAATCCCCCAACACACATATACACGAGACACAGAGAATTTTTAAAGGTTCCCACATTATCTGAAGACAAATAGTAATGGGCTCTTTAAAAAGGAATTAAATCAATGCCTAAGGTATTTGTAAAAAGCCAAGTTAAGAAGTTGGAAGTTAGCCAGAGAGGTTAGCAAAGAAATAAATTGTATGTTAATTTCAAATTAGCATTTACACCAGTTCCAGGCTTCAAAGGGCAAGGATCTGAGAAAAAGGAAGTAGACAGAAGAGGGAAAGGGACAGTCTTGGGGGATTCACACTAGCACAGCAGATTCTTGGGATTGCTGTAATCTGTCCCCCCGTTTTTAGCTGAGCTGTGTAGAGAAAAAAAGCCATATATTTTTCCTGAGCTAAAAAACTGAGAAGCTGGGGAACACTTCAGAATAAGTAATGATCAAGGGCATCAAGATATATTAGATTTCATTCAGAGCCAAAGGAAAGCCAAGGAAGTTTTAATACCTACATAACCAAGAGCTATTTTAAGGTGTTGAAGCTATAAAGACAACTATGAAAGTCTTAAAATACATGTGGAGTAAGAGAGGGGAAAAAAGAGAGACTCCGGTAATAAAAGAGATTAACAACAGAAAAACAAACAAGTTTCTTGACGTGTACACCTCATGTACATGTGGGAGACACTCAGGGAAAACTGAGTAACTCAAAGTAATGGCTCAAAACTCCAGCTTACAGAACATCTTCAACAAGGAATAATAAATTTGTGGAGAAATGACAGGACAAAGGAAGGTAGTTTTTGGCTTTGAATGGTGGCAAACTATGGAAAAGTAAAGATATGAAATGAAACCAATGGTAGATGAAGACTAGTTAGTAAAGTTTGTTGTATAGAGTTTTCTGCTGTTTCCAAGATGATAGGGTTTAAAATTGCTTCTAGTAATTAACTTTTGCCTTTCCTGGTAGAAAGAAGAAAAGAGATACATTTAATTTCTGCAAAATTTATTTGGATGAATGGGGGGGGGTCAGGAAGCTTTCCTTACATATGCCTTCAGTTGTTCTTATGCCAAAAGTGGCATATTTGGGGGTAGCATATTCTGCTACCCTTCTTAGGTAAATGATTCTTTTTTTAGTGTTTATCTTGAGAGAGAGAGAGAGAGAGAGCACTCATGTATATGCATGGGCAGGAGAGTGGCAGAGAGAGAGAGGGAGAGAGAATCCCAAGCAGCCTCCATACTGTCAGCATGGAGCCCAGTGCAGAGCCCCATGAACTGTGAGATCATGATCTGAGCTGAAATCAAGAGTCAGATGCTTAACAGACGGAGCCACCCAGGCATCCAGTAAAGAATTCTTTATTCTGGGTTAAATGGTAACCCCCAAAATTCATGTCTACCCAGGACATTTGAATATGATCTTATGTGGAAATAGGTTCCTTGAAGATATAATTGAGTTAAGTTGAGGTCATACTGGATAAGGGTGGGCCTTACTCCAATGACTGCTATTCTTTTAAGAAGAGGAAATTTGACACATGAGGTGAAGGCCACATAAAGACAAAGGCAGATATTTTCATGATGTAAGCCAAGGAATATCAAGGATTACCAGCAAGCACCAGAAGCCAGGAAGATAAAAGGAGGAGCCATATAGTGTATGGCTCTGTAAACACCTTCATTTCAGACATTTAGTCTCAAGGGCTATGTGGATATAAATTTCTGTTGTTTTAAGCCATCCAGTTTGTGATAACTTACTACAGCAGCCCTAGGAAACTAATATAGGCCTGAGAAGAATATTAAATAAAAATTCAAAAATGGATAGCAAGCAAGTCAACTCAATAGCTATTTACTTACTTATGCCCTAAATGGGGCTGCAGAAAATACAAAGGTACTTATGGGCAGATCCTGGTTTTAAGAAGCTTTAGAATTCAGTAGGTTCCTAAGATAGATTAAAAATACAATTATCTTCTGATAATGAATAGACATTTTTCACCCATCAGGTTGGGCAAAAATTTACTTGTAATATACAGTAAGGATGAGTACATTTGGCAATGGATAAAAGCAGTGGGAACGTAAATTTGTACACCTGATTTTGAGAACAACTTGGCAATAGCTTTTCAAATATTTAATCTACCTCCAGAAATTTTTCCTACTAACAGTACTCATATGAGTGGACAAAGATACTTTCATTTATTGCCCATGTGGTTCTCATTGTGCTTAGTACTAGGATGACTATAATTAAAAAAAAAAAAGATAAATATTGTCTTTAACATCACGGGCACTTATATACTAATAGGAGAGATGAACAAACAACAAATGAACAAACATTAAACAAAGGACTGAAAGATAAATTTAAAAAAGTTTATTTGTACTCGTGAAGATTTAGAAATAACATAAACAGTCCTAGAAGAATAATTGTATAAACCATGTGTATCCCTATATGAAATAGTGCTAAAAAAAAGAATGAGGGACACTTCCTGTTGTGGGTTGAATTATATCTCCCAAAATTATTTGTTGAGGTCCTAACCCCTAGTATTTGGGAACATGACCTTATTTGGAAATAATGTCTTTGAGGATGTAATTAAGATAGAAATTAAGGTGGAGTCATATTGGAGTAGGGTGAGGGCCGGGAGCCGCACCGGCCTCTCTGGATGGCAGTCGCAGCGAGGAAGTGGCAGTGTTTGTAGCTCCTCCCATGAGAAATGAAAACTGGGATCTCCTTCTACTACTACTGGCTCGTGTTGGATATAAGCCTGCTGGTATTGACCAGGCCTCCCAATATTCCATACCAGACCCATATTCTGAACACAGATACCTCATAAGGAAAAGCATATTCCTGCCTTTACAAAAGAGACTTTAGATGAAAGCTCTATGGGCGATTGTCAAAAGGCTCTTCCTATGGGCCTTGAAGATCCAAGACTTAAGGGGTTAAGAACACAAGAGTTACAATTGAGCCTGGCCCCGAGACAAAGAGCCTATTTCAGGGCAGAACATAAGTTACTACATATATCTTTGCTAATTGGTGAAGCATAGTAGTCCCTTCCTCAAGGCCTACATTCCACAAACACCCTCCCTTACACTGGCAGCTGGGATGAGGATAGATAACAGTAGCTAAAACATAAACCCAGGTGCAAAGACGGACACATTTAGGGCCCCCATGATGGCTTCCACACACAAACCAATTCAGAAACATTCATCCTCTTGAGAGCCAGAGAGAATGACTCCTAGCTTATCTATATACAACCTAACCTATATATTACCCTGTTTTTCACTAAGAGCATCCTGTTAATTCCTTGGTTGTAAATTCACTATGACTGAGATAATTCTGCAGAATATCAAAAACTTGTTATCGCAAAAGGCCTTCCATTGTAGAAATTCCTTTCTCTGACTTCATGTTGCTGCTGAACCTTTAAATAAAGACACCAAAACCGACAGGACAGAGATGCCTGCCTGGTGATCAGAAAGAATCTCGGGGCTCTCTCATTCTCTTTCGCCGACACCGTCCATCCTTCAGGGACCCCTGGACCTGTCGGAGCCGGCACGGACTCCGACAGGTGAGCCCTTAATCCAATAGGACTATTGTCCTTAAAAGAAGAGGAGATTCAGAGGGAGACACATGCAGAGATGAGAGCACCTTGTAAAGACACACACACACACACACACACACACACACAGAAGTCCACTGTGTGGCCATGTGAGGATGGAGGCACACATGGAAGTTAAACAAGAAGGTCAATTGTTCAGACCTCAGAACTGCTGTCCAGGCTCCCTTGTTCAGCTCACTTCAGTTTCCTCAAATGCAGGCACAGTGCTGCCCACTGCAGGCATGAGCCCCCACAAGTGTGTGAAATGCCATTTAAATATTTTGTGGTTCGTGCCTCTGACTCACCCCCACTTACCAGTGGTCAGACTTTGGTGTTACCTATAAGTTGGGAGCATTTTGGGCTGGGTGTGGGAAGACGTCTCCCAGGTCCTTCTAATCCACTATCACTAGCAAGATGGCACTGTAAGCAGGGCAGAGAGGCTGAAGTCAGAGGCAGTGAGCTGTGAAATGAGCACCCAGCTTCGCTCACGTGAGCACGCTCCAATGAGCTGACTGCCATGGACTCAAAATGTTCTCATGTCTACACAACCCTGTCAGGTTAGCAACATTGGTCTCAGAATGACACCAGAGGACAGACGTTGTGGGCACTGGTCAGCGGGCTGTTTTATGAAATGACATCTAAACCATTGCAGGAAAAAAAGAAGGCTTCAGCACAAAGAAGGTACAGTGCAAATCAGCTGGTCTCTTGAGCGGCTCTGTAGAGAAAAGTAAACTTTCTGAACTACTTCCCCCCCCCCCCCTTCCCTCAGGATTCCTTTCTCTTTCGTAATTAAGAAGTCAACGTGAAGCAGCAGGAAGAGAAATGGTTGGTGGGGAGGTAATGACTAATAGCATCTTCAGTGCTGACATTTGCTGGGAAAAAAATCCTCTGGCACTTTTACCTGTAACAAACCTGTCATTAGTGAAGCCTTTCTTGCTAGTCTTCCAAACACTAGGAAAATAATTATGGTAATGGAAAGCATTTAACAACCATTTCGTGAATGAAAAAGGAACGACTCCTCTTTGGCCCAACACCTTCCCAAATTAGTAGTTTATCCCCTGGGGATGGAGATTGACTTCCAGTTTCTCCAAAATAATCAAATGAGAACAATTCCATCTGGTTTTAACTCCTGAAATTTATTTTATTTTAATTTATAAAGCCTGGAGCTGACTGTTGCTGAGGTTAATTCCTCATGTGGCTTCCACATCCTTCTGTGTCGCTCTCTTCCCAATGCAATCGTGAACACAACCAGGGGCAGATGGGGAGTTCTAGCCAAGGGGCAGGGTAAGGGAGTGGGTGGAAAATGATTAGGAGGAATTTAATTTGGTTTCAAGAGTAGAAACAGTCCCCTAAACCAGCTTGACAAGATTCTTCCTGAACTGGGCCTAGTCAAGAAGAGGGCTCGTGGGGCCTTAACTAAAGTTTGATCAAGGAGTGAGAGCCCTTGTCAGATGATACACCCAGGTAGCCTTCACACTACCAGAGGTGTGTTAGCACAAAGTCTGAGAAATGAACCAGATTTCTCCATGTTTTTTTATATTTGTTTTACTTACTTTTGGTTTATTTGCCAACTGTTCAAAAGGGCATAATTTAGGAATCACCCAAATCATTTTTATTAATTAGTATTTGTGAATTTATAGAAAGATTATACTTGAAATAACTGCTTATATCAATAAAAACAAAACCATTAACAATAGCTTCATGGTAAGATTGCTTTGTTTCTTGTTACTTAAGGGTTATGATACATAAAGGAGGAAAGGAAGACAGAGCAGACATGACTCAGGAACAGGCTCTGACCCGGTGCACACACCTGGTGCCTGGTAAGCACTGCCTCCTGGAGGCCTCCTAACTTCCCTCATCAGGAAAGCCTCAGACTCCTCATTTGACTTGCTCAAGGTCAAGTGTAGAAGCCAGGATCTGAAGCCAGATCTGTCTAACTCCAAAACAAGATTCTTTCCATTACACCAGCCTTCCCAAACACCAGCCTTTGGACCTGGGCCAGCCCAAAATTAAGTTATAAGCTATCAGAGACAAAGTGAAAAAAATATAAGGACAATGTAGTGAATTTTTTCTAAAACAAAATGAATTCACTTTAAAGCACTGGTTTTTTTTTCTTCTCAGATTATGGCCCACTTCTGCTGTTAAAAATGTCCTTTTATTACAAAATAATAATGGTTATAGGGATAATTATTTGTCTTTGATATCTTTAGTATCCTTCCTGGGTAAAATTTAAAACACTTGGCCAGGCTGTACTGGTATCTGAATGTTTCAAAATTTTGGTCCCTTAGGGAATTCCAGAGCCTGGGAACCAAGACTACAGGAAAGGTGATTTCCCCCGGAGCAGAGGGGACGAGGATAGCTCTGCATCTTCACTCAGTTATTCTCCCATTTATTCCATATTTACATCAACCTCTGAATTTTGGAAAGTCTCTCCAACTTAAAGAAAAGTTACCATTTCTTTTCTTTTCTTTTTTTTTTTTAATGCTTTATGTCTAAGAGAGAGAGAGAGAGCGTGAGCAGGGGAGGGTCAGAGAGAGAGGGAGTCACAGACTCTGAAACAGGCTCCAGGCTCTGAGCTGGCAGTCAGCACAGAGCCCGACACGGGGCTCAAACCCACGAACCGCGAGATCATGACCTAAGTGAAAGTCAGACGCTTAACCGACTAAGCCACCCAGGTGCCCCGAAAAGTTACCATTTCTAACTGTGACCAAGCCATCAAGGAATCAAAGACAGACACCAAAAGAATCTGTCTTAAGGGAGTGAAGAATCAATACTAAGAAGTGGAAAAAAAAATATTGGAAAGTCCAATGGCAGGAAGAGAAGCCACAGGATTTTGGTCAGACTGAGAAGAAATTTGTACGCTACAGCTCCTGCAGAAAAGACAAGGGTAACCCTTATCCTCTGTGGGATCCATCTTGTTTTATAACCTCCAGCATTTTCCCCACTGAAGGGACAGTTGCTTTCACTTGCGAAGGTGCACCTTCTTCAGTGAACAGGCAGAAACGCAGCCAGATAAGCATTTCTGTTTGTGCAGAAAGGTCTTACTTCTCAGGTTTCTCACGGGCTGCTTCTAAAGGGTACCAGATCTCTCTGACGTAACAGGAAGTGCTGTTTTTTACTTTTGCCCACATGCTTACCTGAAATAAGAGGGCAGGGGTGGGGGGGGGAGAGCTGGTGAAAAGGTCCTGTTTCCTATCCAACCAAAAATAGGCAGTATAATGTCATGTTTAAGAGCACTGAAGTCAAGAAAATTGGGTGTGTAATGGTCCACATTCAGGATGTAACTCAAGGCAACTCTCTAAACCCTTGGTGTCTCTGTTTCCTCCCTTGCAAAATGTGAAGAGTAATGTTCCCCACTTAAAAGAGGTGCTGTGCAGCTTATGCGCAGCACACATGGACCCCCACAGACCCTCAATGGTCAGCTATTATTGTGTGCATTGTATTTACTGCAGGATAGCTGAGTATCTCTCAAATTAGAAGAAGTAACAAGAACATATCACTAATGAGATCCTACTGACTAAACTTGAAGTAAAAAATGAAAAATTAGTGTTCACTAATTTTTCAGCAACACAGTATGGGCCTAAGTAGCGCTTCTAGCTGTTGCTATGACTCTCCCACTGACTGGCAGCTACACAGGACTAGAAATGACTCCTACCTTCCCCCATTCCTCCTTGCTTCAGAGACTCAACCTCTAACACAGGCCCCAGGTTCTCCACATCAGAGTAGGGGCAGTGGATGCTGTCGGCTGCCTGCCTCATGAGCACCAAGGATGTTGCTCAACTCTAGGCAGTGAAAAGCAATGTCCAAAAGTCGGTAACCCTGTGTTTAGATTGATTCAGACTCTGAGAGAGGGAATATTATAACAAGATAAGGGCCAGGGCATTGGTACTGTTCCTGAGGCTGGTCAGCTACTTCAATTCTTGTCCTAAGTTTTAGCTGGATTTTTTTTTTTCTTCGAGGGAATCTATTTTCTAAAATCCTGTCAACTTCTGGATAACTCTCCCAGGTTTATTCCTACTTATCCTGTCTCATAACTTCTGGAAAATCACAGATATAGCCTTTATTTCTTTTTAAGACATCATCTGAGTTTATTTTAAGCCAAGTTTTCTTATTAAATGTATTCTTTCATTATAAAGTTGACAATCCTATTAGTGTTAAGAGATTTCTGAAACAAAGTTGGATTACTACTGGAGGTCATCTAAAGCCAGATTCCTGAAGTCAGAGGTGAGCAAACGATGGCCAGCTGGCCAAATGGGACTGCAGCCTGATTTTGTAAATATGCATTTATTGGAACAATCACACCATTCATTTACATATTCTCTGTAGCTGTTTTCACACTACAAGGGCAGAATTAAATAGTTGGGACAGAGAATGTATTGCTTCCAAAGCTGAAATATTTACTACCTGAATTTTCAGAGAAAAACTTGTTTCTCTACCTTTTGGAGTCAGACCACTACGAGAAAAGTTGGTCATCTCTGAGAAAAGTTAGTTGGCTACCATCATGATAACTATATAGTCAGTTTTGTCCAAAATCTTCCACCAAGATAGCAACAAGTCTAAAGGGGATCTGACATTTGAAAATATTTTCTATTTTAATGGTCCAAAATGAAACCAAAATTACTAACTTCTAGTGGGAGTCACCTAGGATCTTCTACCTTAAGCATCTGTTCCAAGAAACGACTTTCAGTTTATTTGAGTTGAACACTTGAAAAGCCATATTGGGTGCCATTTTGGTGGGAAAATACGATATGACATTCATAAGTCTAGATTAGATCTAGTGTTTGAAATTTAAAAAAATCCAAATTTGAAAATCTTTGGAAGAAAATTTAAATATTCTAGTTTAAAATAAGTAAATAAGGTTCCTCTCCTCTTTTTCCTCACAAGTAGTCAATTGCACATTAAGTGGATCCAACAGAAATAATTCTCTTTTTTTAATGTTTATTTATTTTGAGAGAGAGAGAAAGAGAGCACGTGAGCTAGGAAGGGGCAGAGAGAGAGAGAAAAAGAGAGAGAGAGAATCCCAAGCAGGCTCCACCCTCAGCAAATGACCATGAGATCATGACCTAAATCAAAATCGAGAGTCAGGCACTTAACTGACTGAGCCATCCAGGCACCCCTCAACAGCCATATTTCTCAACCAAATCTGAAACCAAATAATGACTTGGTATTAATTTACAGTAAGAAAAGAAATAAATTCTTGAATGGTTTGCTCCATTTGCTGAATAAGAGGCAAAGTTCGGGAAAATGAAAACACAAGATAGAATGCCAGAGAAGCTACTTCTGGCTTCTCATGCAGACTTTTTTCTTTTTTTTTAATTTTAAAGTAAATAAGATAGACTTCATTTAAGGAATGAGAGAATATAATGTTTTATTAAAAACAAACCTTTCTAATATATATATATATATATATATATTTTTACTGGTTTCATACCCTATGGCCATATGTTCCATGCATTTTCCCTTTCTGTGTATGGGTTATGTATAGTCAGGCCATATATATTCTGAATGATGTTTAGCTTTCACTGACTTCCCTTAATTCAGTCATCAATAAAATTTGCCACCCAGTTAAAATTGTCACATCCCTTGTGGAAAGCAATTTGGAAAAGCATTTTATGAGACACAGAATGTTTACAGCTTTTGACCCAGTTATTCTACTGCTGAGAATATATCTTAAGGAAATAATTCAGAAGAAGAAAAAAAAAAAGCTCTTATTAATTAAAGAATTATTTATAATGAAAAAAACCCCTTTATGTATAAGAGAATAATTAAATGAATTATGATACATCAACTAGAGGAACTATTATATAGCCATTAAAATAATTATGGAAGCTATGTAACAACACAGAAAGTATTTATGGCATAATGTTAAGGCAGAAAAGTAGACTGTCAAGTTATGTCTGCATTGTCATTACAATGTGAAAAACAAGGTCTACATATGATCTGGAACCCTAGAAACACAAAAATGATTTTTTTAATGAATTGAAATGTAGGATTACTTAGGATAGTGAGACGGAGCTTGTGTTTTTTCTTTAATAAATGTTTATATTTATTTTGTTATTTATAAGCTTAAAAATAGAGGAGAACATTTCATTTCCCCCCATTTCCTTTAACACTTAAAATAATTTAGGAACTTATCAGTCATGGTCCAGTTACAAAGAAGAGAAACTGTTCCAACCAAATTAAGCAGAATGGCATTTACTACAGGATCAAGGCATGGTTAAAGAAATAGACTAGGCTGAGTTTCCAGGGGTAATTCTCAAGGCTATACCATAGAACTGGGGACCCCAGAATGTTGCTTCTCCTGCCATGATCAGGAAGCAGATTGCAAAATGAGAAAGCTCTGCTAACATCTGTTAACTCCAGGACAACATTATCTTTGTATGGTCTGTCCCAGTGAGATGGAGCTTCATGCCTTCTTTCTCTTACTGTGTAAGCCAGGTCTGAATTTTAGTCTTGGTAAGTGCATTCAATTGACAGTACCTAAATCATACGCAGAATGATTTATAGCTTCCATTGTATAGTGAGACAATAAAAAGAGGTTGAACTAGAGAGTGAATAAGCAGGCCAGTCTCTAGTATCTGCCACATAGGATTCTCAGATAAAATATAAGAAACACAGTCAAATTAGAATTTCAGATAAACAACAAATAATTCTTGCTATAAGTATTTCTCAAATATTACAAGGGACATACTAATACTAAAATTATTATTCATTGGTTACCTGAAATTCAGACATAAATGGGACTCCATATTTTTAATTGCTAAATATGACAACTCTATTGGATTCTATAAGTTCAATAGAAATTGAATTTATTTCCAATTCATACAAAGTTTTGGTGATATTTATTCTCAGGTGAAGATTCCGTCAATAGAGGGGCCCCAAATACTTCATAAAAACATTTTCTTTGTTAAACCAATAAACATTCTCTGGATTCTTTATAATTTCTCCAAAAATAGGAAGCAGACAGGTGTATGTTAGTTAGATTCTTATTAAGAATCAAAAGGTGTCAGTGGTGCTTGAAACCCTAGAGAAAATGTATTCCTTAGATATATATTTTTTTTAACCTGTTTTATTTAACAGGCAAGAAGTCAAGTTATAACAGAGTCAGAGTTAGGATCCAGGGCTCCCAGATATGACCCTTTCCAGGTAGAAGCCTCAAAAAAGATTTCAGTTGTGATTTAGATTCAAACTTAAAGTTGCTACTACAAAAAGATGGAGTTCTGATTAACCTCTCATGATCTTGAGTGCAAGAGTAAGCATGAATTGTCACTCAACAACAGTGGTAGAAAAATCTCTGGGCCAAGGATGGCCTGGATTCTAACCCTAAATGTGTCACTACTCTACTTGGTAAGCTTAGGTATGCATGTGATAATTCCTCTAAATCACTGTTCTCTTATCCCTAAAATGAAGTAATTAGTACGTTTCCTGTACCAATTTGCCATAGGAATCAAATAATCTCACATCTGAAAATTTTTCTGAAATATAAGAAATGCCACATAAGAAGCTTTGCATACTTATGATTGAAAATTTCTGAAGTTTAAAATATTCAATATGTTAACCATTGTCCATCTCTGGAGGGCTTGTCATATGCAATATTTTCAGTTCTTGCTTATTTTACTTTTGAGTAGAGTAGATTTCAGTAGTGACAGAAGCCTTCAAGTAGAAATGGGTTAAAGAAGATAAATATTTATTTCTTGCTCACATAAACGAAGTTAGTGGTCCATGGGACTCAATCATCATTAGAGACTCTGGTTTCTTCTTTTGGTCCTCTGTTATTATCATTGTAAAAATCCCACTTCACTGCTCAAAATGTCTGTTCAACCTTCAGCCACTATATCACCTCAGCTATCAGAAGGGGATGAGTTTTAAAGAGGGCATACACCTTCCCTTTGAGCTGAGCATGCTTCCTGGAATGTAAACATCATTCT
Organism: Hyaena hyaena; assembly: GCF_003009895.1. Lineage (NCBI taxonomy): Eukaryota > Metazoa > Chordata > Mammalia > Carnivora > Hyaenidae > Hyaena > Hyaena hyaena. The sequence goes on from NW_024080684.1 coordinate 2,497,764, forward strand.
CACCTATACCCTGTTGCCATAACTTCATCAAGCAGCTTCATCTAATTATAAAATTAGAGAAATCAAGTTGGAATATAAGATGCCATTTGCTTATCTACAGTACAATAGCTCTATTGCTGGGGCAGTCAATGTTCTCTGCCACAGTAAGTAAAAAACAAATATTTTCCCACATGAATTAGGAGTTTTGGTTTGGGCTGCTATAACAAAGTACTACAGACTGGGTGGCTTATCAAAACCAGAAATTTATTCCTCACAGTTCTGGAGGCTGGAAGTGCAAAATCAGGCTGCCATCATGGCCAAATTCTAGTAAGAGTCTCTTTTCAGGTTGCAGATTGTCTTCTTCTTATTGTATTCTCCCATGGCAGAAAGATATTGAAAAAGCTCACTGGGGTCCCTTTTATAAAGGCACTAATTCCATTTCTGAGGGCTCCACCCTCATGATCTAATTACTTTTCGAAGGCCTCACTTCCTAACAGTATCACACTGAAGGTTAAGATTTCTGCATCTGAGGGGGCGCATTGGTGGCTCATTCGGTTAAGCATCTGATTCTTGATTTCAGCTCAGATCATGATCTCATAGTTTTTGAGATCAAGCCCTGCATTGGGCTCTGCACTGATAGCATGGAGCTACCTGGGATTCTCTCTCTCTGCCTCTTTCTTGCTCTCACACATGTGCATGTCCTCTCTCTCAAAATGGACAAACATTAAAAAGAGAAAAAGTTTTCTGCATCTGAAATTTGGAGAGGACACAAACATTCAGTTCATTGCAGAGAATAATTCTGTTAAAAATTAGAATCTTTCAGGGGCGCCTGGGTGGCTTAGTCGGTTAAGCGTCCGACTTTCGCTTAGGTCATGATCTCGTGGTTCGTGGGTTCGAGCCCCGCGTCGGGCTCTGTGCTGACTGCCAGCTCAGAGCCTGGAGCCTATTTCAGAATATGAATCACACTCTCTCTGACCCTCCCCTGCTCACGCTGTCTCTCTCTCTCTCCTAGAAATAAATAAAACTATTTAAAAAAAAAATTAGAATCTTTCCTAAAAATGCTGACTGGAAAAGTCAAATTAAAGTTGCTTTTATCGTATAATTAAATCAGTCTAGCTCGATGATAAGCTCCATAACAATAATATACCAATAAAACAATAATACAACAATAGCACAGTGCCTGCCACATATCAGATTATTTATAAACATCTGAAGAATGAGTAGAAAAAAACAGGTGTTAGAGGGTAGGAGAGACGAATCACAAATTTTATCTCTACAGAATCAAGGCTTCCAACAATGAAATTGTTTTGATATTGAAAACGGAAATAGAAAAAAAGCAACTTGCAAACCTATCTTCTGACTCACGAAACAAGTTAAACTATACCAAACCATGACATGCAACCAAATCCTCTAAACTCAAATTTCCCACCTTATTCAGACCCATTTTTCCCAAGATAAAGCCACAGATAAACTGATCTAACTTTGCCTGGATTCGCAAGACTGCTCTTTGAAAACTTGTTCATTTACAGATACTAACCCGTTCTTGAGAAGCCCAGCCTGTGATCGAACTCCCAGCCTGCAAGAAGCTTTCCTAACTCACTTTTTTTGGAAACACTACACTTACCTTGGTATGAATCTGCAATAACACTAATAAATTTAACTTGTTTTGATGCAGGTGTGTTACTAGTGTTCTTTGGTCTGTAGCAATAGATCATGTTATATTAAATGTCATTGCATACTGTTAATATCTGCTTTCACAGGTTTTTCCTGAGCAGTAGACATGTCTTCATGCTGTATATTGGACAACTCAAATCCTTTCTAGAACTAGATAATGTACAAATACGGATAATCAGTATGAAAGTTAGAAAGGTTTTTCCCCAACAGAAATGATATGTTCTTTAAATTGTGCCTAACAAAAGAGAAAAGAAATGAGATGAGACATAGTATCTGTTCAAATAGACAAGGTCAAGAGAGAGAGCAGATACAGGGAAAAAATATTTTGGAGTCACTAATCTAGTCAATAAATAGCAGTACTGAAAAACAGAAGTCAGGAAAATTTTATCTTATTGAAAAGTATTGCACTTCAATGCATTTGGTATTTCTACAAGGCTTAAGATCTTATAACTAGACAGCAACTGGCACCAGGTTTGGATTCAGAAAATATTAGTGTACAATTGAATTTTGCTTCTTATATACTCGGGGCATATACTATCTGAATTTTAATGATCTCTTTTGTAAAGTAAAGATATAATATTGCGTTCAACTTTGGATAATCAACCATATGGCTCTCTTTTGCATAATTACAAAATACCATAAAGTTATAATTTATATCTGTGTACTTTATTATATATAATCATACTTCATAGATTGTGTACTGATGATATTCATATTAGCATGCCTGATTGTATACACAGAATCATGTTTATTATACTTTCTGAGCAATTCAAACAATTTTTCTCATATAGTTCTGGCTACACACAGTATTCACTTGATGTGCTGATTCTAGAAATGAATCATCAAGTAATTTTTTTATTCCAGTGCAATACCTGCAACACAGATGGGTTGTTAGAAACATGGAAAGGAAAAAAAAATGGCAAAACTATTTTCCCACAGCTAGTTCTCCATTTTGTTGACCAAATCGGAAATTTTATTCCTGAAATCTGAAATGGCCAGACTTTAATGATACAAACAGTAATAGAGTAATCTGTATAGCAAAGAAAGTGATAATATTAAGGACTGTCACCTAACTATCCTAAAGGCCACCAGAAGATGGTAGTCCCATTTCTTTAGGACACAGTGGCTCGAAGACAAATGGCTGAGACACAAGATGACAGATAGTGTGGAAGATGAAATTGTTCAGGTCACTGCTGGCCACTGCCTGTCAGCATAATTCTTTCCCTAGGTAAGGCCAATGAACTCTTTTTGCAGGAAGTGCCAGAAACTAAAATGCCTGATTTTCAATGCTATGGATTTTGCCACAAAAGATTATGTAAGGAGAGTAAGAAAGAGTTCACAATTCATCTGAAACTTCTTCACCACTGGCTTTTTTCTCATGCTTCTTGGCTCGTTCCTCTTTCATGCTGCATCAGCATATGTGAGTGCTAAGATACAACCTAGGACATTCCTCTGCTCGTTTTTTCCCCCCCGAGGCTCATTAATTTCAAGAGAAAATACTGACTGTGGTCAAGAGGTGACACTGAGGCCAATTATCCAGTCACATCCCTGTTTTTTAAATAAGGTTCCCCAATCTGAAATACATGCAAATCCAAAAAATATTTTTGATAAACCTCCCTCCCAGCCCCAAGGAGTTGGGCTATAAAGCTGCAGATTGGGCCTTCATGCTGTATGTCTTTTAAAGCCCTCTCATACTGATTTCTGTGACTTTCAGATGCACCACCATGAGCACAAAGAATTCAAAAATTCTAAATTGAAGTTTTATAATAGTTACCCTGCTCTATTATTTCCTGTCTTTTTGATTAGCTGCTTCTCTCCAACCTATGCATATAGAACAGAAACAATTTGGTTTGCCCTTGAAGAATCCCCCACCACCACCAAAAAAGAACACTGGCATTATCCACATTTTCCCAATGTGGATTCATGTAATGCCATTTTTTTTTCAGTCCCATTTTCAAAGCTTAGAGAGTGGTGAAAGGTCACATTAATAAGCATAACCATTTTAACTTCCAAAATTAATGAGTGGAGCTCAACATATTGAATGCATTATATCAGAATATCTGGTTCTTTTGGAATTACTCTGAAACTCATAGAGGGTATGATGACCAAATGGTGCTAAACTTATGGTGTTTTCATATTAGGCTATGAAAAGAGAAAAATAAATATTGCAGCATGCAGACACAATATTGTTTCAATTTGTTGATGACAAAACACATTTCATCTCAATTAGCAAGTAGACTTTGTTATGAAGTGCTAGCCAGATTGCTAATAATTGAAAACTTAATGTGTCTTCAGTCATTACAATAGCACAGTGATGAGAGGTTGTGAGAAGTATGTAGATACTGTTTGCTATATTTATTTGGGAAAAGGAAAAATCCCTATCATCATAATGATGAATCAAAACCAGTGCATATAATTACTCTGGGTCAACTGGGAAAGTTCAGACAGGATTTCTCAGGGTTTGCCAATAATGATATCCCAACACAGAAATGGTCCCCAGAGGATCCCAGGCCAATTCAGATACTGCTCTGCAAACAAGTAACTCCCTATCACTTCTTCTACTTTTCTGTCCCTCCACGATCTTTACAATAAACTCACTTTTTAAAAAATTGGTAATTGAGAGCTTCCTTATACAGTATATGTATGCTGTATCCTACTTGTTACACTCTGGATAACTGGCCTAAAGGGCCACTTTTGTGTTTGCTTTGATTTGGGCGATCTAATTCCATTGGCATCCTGTGTTGAGATTACTTTTGTCCCCCATTTTTTCTTTCTTTTCCGGCAGTCTAGGCATGTGGGAATGATTTCATGCATTCAAATGATCACCGGCATCATTTTTTTAAACTCAAATAAATTTATAGTCTGAAGATGTGTGTTTCCAATAGATTTTATGCTGAAGCCAATCGCTAATCATCCTTAGCACTTATTGAGATCCTTGTTCACCTGAAGATTTTGAAATGATGAACTTCTGCCCTGTAGCAATATTTGCCTCTTCAAAGCCCATGTTGTGGTGTGACTGCTTCATACCTTTGAATGGGCTTTTATTCATCACGTCACTGTAGCACAGAGAATGGACCAGACCTATACATGTTGCCCACCACAACAGGTATGGTGCATAAAAAGTTAAAAGATGTGCTCTTTGGTCCCTGAGGGCTTTCTTTTTGAGATTAATTAGATTTCAAGTAGGATTACGATATTCATCCATTCATCCCTGGCTGGAAAATGCAGACTGAATTTTCTGGCACAAATTCGTCTTCAATTTACTTCATTTTATGCTAATCCGTAGCTCATCCTCTTACCAAAAAAAATGAAGAGATCAGCAAATGTTAAGGATATTTTTTATCAGAGGTAGACAGCCATTGTATTTAATTTTCTTTTACATTATACACACTGCATTATCCATTTAATCCCAGACACACAGAAGATTTGCCAATGAGTGATTCTAGCTGACAAGTATGGTAAGACTGGGTTTTCTATTCTTATGCTGCTATTTTAATACAATTGGGTGAGGAACAAATGCAGATCATAAAACCTAAAACTCTAATAACTATCTCGGTTCAATTCATACAGAGTTTCACTTAAAGGGTTGTAAGTATTTTCCTATGTTCTAGTTTATTTATTTTCTCCATTCCTCTAGAATATAGATAGGAAAATGCAATTAATTCTAATTTCCATTTTTCTGACTGTCCTTGCGTGGTACAATTTAGTTCAGTTGCTCTGCCACGGTCATTTGTTCACAATATGGTATTCAGTCAAGTATTGAGTACTTACTTCATGCCAGGGACTGTGCGACGTGCTGGGGATAGAACACTCAACAGAGCAGACACTGGTCCTACTCCGGAGGAGCTTAAAAATGTTTACAGTCAACTGGAAATAAATTCTACAGGTTCAATATCTTAATTTCCTGATCATTTTTTAATCCAGTAAGATATGATTACCTAATAGATTTCATTATTGAATTAACTTTAATTATCTGATATTCTCAGGATGTTTGGGCAGAACACTCAGATATCATTAGTTCAGAAGCAAAACTGCTACGAACTGTGATCTTGTTGTGAAAGTACAGTGCATATGTTGGTTACAGAGTTTTATTGTTGTTGTTGTTGTTTATGGGAACTTATCAAATAAAAATAAGGAAGTTTTCATTTTAATTTTCTTATAGGAAGATTAAAATATCCTTGGCTCAAATCCTTTTTTTTTTCTTTTTTAACATGCAGATATCTCTTAAGAAATACTTTGCATATTATAGCCACTTATTAAATGGATTTTTGAAAGAATGCAGGATCTATGACAACAGAGACTTTGGCATTCACTTCTTTACCTGCAGTACATAAAATAGTGCCTGGGACATAGTAGGCATTCAACACCTACTATATGCTGGATATAGAGAAGTGAATTTAATCATATTTGATGAATAAATATGACCTCATTGATAGCAGAAGACCAATTCTCACGGTTTAACTGTGGGGGACTGGGGGGAATCACATAAAATTCCTCAGTGAAGAAAATTTTCATGACAGTTTTTTAGTCTACAAATTTTATTATAAATACTGGCTTACTTAGATTTAACCCAGTCGGTTTATTTGAGCTCTCTATTCTGTTTTTATGTTCCAAGCATTTTCCCTTCTTTTTTCTTACTGTTAGGAAATTCACTGTCAGTTAAAAACAGGCTTCATTGAAAGTAACCTGTCTTTTCTTTCTGGCTGCTTTTAAGGTCTTTGGTGTGTATAGTTTCATTACAATGTGTTTACGTGGGGATTTCTTTAAAGGAATGTATCCTGCTTAGGACTATTTTTACAGTTGACCTGGACTATTTTTACAGTTGACCTTGAATAAAATGGGTTTGAATTGGACAGGTCCACTTTTATGTGGACTTTTCTATCAATACAGCACAGTACAATAAATGTATTTTCTCTTAGTTATGATTTTCTAACACCATTTTCTTTTCTCTAGCTTACTTATAGTGTGTAAGACATTTAACACGCAAAATATGTGTCAATTGACTATTTATTTTATTGGTAAGCCTTCTAGTCAACATAGGCTGTTGGTAGTAAAGATTTAGAGAGTCAAGAGTTACACATGGATTTGTAAAAAAAAATTAATTTTTTTGTTTTATTTTTGAGAGAGAGAGACAGAGCCTGAACAAGGGAGGGGTAGAGAGAGAGAGAGAGAGACAGAGAGAGAGAGGGAGGGAGACCCAGAATCCAAAGCAGGTTCCAGGCTCTGAGCTGTCATGGAATTTGAATCTATGAACTGAGAAATCATGACCTGAGCCAAAGTCACACTCTTAACCTACTGAGCCACCCAAGTGCCTCTATATGTGGATTTTTGACTATGCAGGGTGTCAGCACCCCTAACACAAGCACTGTTCAAAGGTCAACTGTATTTTGTAGATTTATCTGTCTTTTCACTTCTGGAAAATTCTTACTTATTACCTCTTTGAATGTTGCCTTAATTTTTTTAAATTTTGTCTTTCTGGGTGCTATTTAAATGTATGTTACAGCTTCTCATTCTGCTCTCCATCTTTTTCATGTCCCTTTCAGGTTTACATTTTTACCTCTTTTTCTGTATTCTGATTAATGTCATTATGCCTAGCTTTTAGTTCATAAATTCTCTCTTTACTCTGTCTAATCTATTATTTAACTTATCTGTGAAATGATTCATTACAATTATATTTTTCATTTTCAGAAATTGTTTTTGGTTCTTTTCTAAACCTTCTTGCCTTGTTCTAAAATCTTATTAATTGATCATAGATTTATTTCATCTTTTCTTTTTAGAACTATTTGTATTACACTTTCAAAGAAAGTAAGATGAATCTTAGTGTTCTATTTGAAGTTCTTGGGAGACTTAAATTTCCTTTTTGTCACTTCCAATGACACTTGCTCCTGGCCTGTGTAGAGAGCATGGCCCTTACTGAGAGATTTGCCTTTTCTTCAGCTGTGTTCCCTGGGATCTATGCTATTATGCATGGTCACCTCCAGTGTTCTCAACAGGTAGACATTATCTTTTCAAAACACTACATGAAATGAGGCCAGGCCCAGGGCTACAAATTCTTAGAGAGGATTTTTTTTCTTCCACCACCACCAAAGCCAACATAGGTAGTTTTTCTTACTCCATCTTTGCTGGTAAGTATACATATTTTTTTCTTAGCTCATCCTTTTACCCAAATGTGAGGAATACCAGTTTTACATGGGAATGTTCATTGATTCACCATCTTATGGAGTGCAAATCTTGGTCTTCCAAGGGCAACTAAAATCTGGTCACTACATCCAACAAATGCACCCTAAGACTGTTCAGTTCTTTGATTTTTCACCTTCTTCTTATAGGGATTTTCCTTTTCTGACTTTAAAACTCAGCCATGCAATCAAATTGTCTTGTTAAATTTTGCCTAGCAAAATGCTGGGGGGAAGTGGAGGGTAATAGAATACTGGTGGGTCATATTGCTAAAAATAAAAGGCTTACAAGCTATTTTTAACTCTTCTTTGCCAATTTGCTTTTGGTCCTGACTCACATTAATTGAAAGCTTACATCTGCACCTTAGTTGAAGGAAAAGAGAAGATGATAAGTGAACTTATCCCAGGCACCGGGCAGGACAACTGTACTGCTTCCAGAAAAGACCACAGCTTCTGGATTCTTCCCTCCCAAAGGCACTGCTGAATGCATTGTAGGAAATGACTGAAGTCTCTGCACAAATGTAGATTAACACTGTTGATCAGTGTGTGTGAATGCTACCGTATCTTTATTTCTTCTCTTGCTACATTTCTGTCTACTTTTCCAGTGTCCCCTTGCTTTGCATTCCTACCTGAGTCAAGGACTTTTCTTGAGAAAAAGGATCCGACCCCATCCATTCTGAGTAGAACAGAAACACACTCATTATAGGACCATAGCCACTGAGAAGGTGGATGGACTCTGAAGGGTTTCAAAGGGAGACAATAGATTCTTGTTTTCAAGCACCTATTTTCCCCTAACCAATTTCCAGTTAAAGAGCATGTTTTTTGTTGTTTAAATGGAAGCTGTGTGCTTGAAAGATAGAAATAGCAGTGAAAATTAGAAAAAAAAAAAAAAAACAACCCATCCCTAAAGACATCTTTCTGAATGGAAGACTCCTGCAGCACACAGAAGTCAGTCAGTAATCCTGCCAAGTGAAAACAGTGGCCTAATAATTTTTGCAGAGAAAAGGAAAAAAGTGGCTTAGAAAGAATATGAAGGACATTTTGAGAAATCTGCATATTTATCTTATTCTTAAACCTAACTCTTTTCCACTCCTGCTCTCATCATATATATGGATAAAGGAAAGGGTGAGAAGAGAATTGAAAGTCCACGATGATGCATAGGCTGATTACATGTGAAAGCCAGATCTGCTCACAATTGACTAAAGATCAGGGAGTCATTTATTTAATTGGACTCCGAGTGACAAGAAGGTGAGATGATTATCGAAGAGATGAGTCCTTTGTTCCAGCCTCCCAGTTTAAGTCATTTCAAATAGAAAGAGAACTTTTCCAATTTCTCTAGGACACCAACCTGAAGAGGTTTTCAATATTAATCCAGGTAATCAGGATCAGAAATACTATTTGCGTGCCTCACAGAAAGAAGAGATTATGGGCCACTGAAACGAAAGAGCTGGAAATACTTGAAGGTATTAACTCGGCTGCATGTCAATGTGATGCAGAGAAATGAATACTCAGTCTGTGCGGTCGGCTCTTCCAGTTTTGTTCACTGATGTAAAAATACGGTTCAGGAGAGATACCCCCAACTTCCTCCCCATCATCAGCATAACCTGCAGAAGAATTTAATTTCTGCGTTACAACGGTTAGAATTCTGACCCAGGAGCTTTAGGGTTCTGGTAGAGAAAAACTGGATGCTGAAAGCAAGCATAAACATGTATTTTCCTTTTCTTTACATTAGATATATGAAAGACAAGAAAAGAACTAAATGGGACTGACTACCTAATATGTGCCAAATAATGTGCCAGGCACATTGCATATTTTACTACATTTGCACAATACCTTTGTTATAAGAGGGAAATATCTCAACTCTTTATGATGCTAAAACACTTTGAAGACATCATTCATGTCTCCAATAGTTTTGTGCTCAATTTAAAGATAAAGAGTTTAGGGGCGCCTGGGTGGCTCAGTCGCTTAAGTGTCTGACTTCGGCTCACATCATGATATCACGGTTCGTGGGTTCGAGCCCCGCGTTGGGCTCTGTGCTGACAGCTAGCTCAGAGCCTGGAGCCTGCTTCAGATTCTGTGTCTCCCTCTCTCTCTGACCCTCCCCTGCTCATGTTCACACACACACGCACTCTCTCTCTCTCTCTCAGAAATAAATAAAACATTAAAAAAAATTTTTTAAAGATAAAAAGTTTACTCTGAGTTAGAATGATGCAATAGTCTCTGCTTTAAAGCTCAAGTATTGGCCACTCTGAGCAAAAATGGCTGCTGTCAAGAGAATGTTAACGTCTTTGAAGTAGGTTGCATCACTAGCAATTCCTAGCAGCTAAGGGACACTTTCAAGGAAGGGGGAAGCAGTGATCCATGATGTAACTCTCTTGTGATAGGAGACACTTCTTCGTCATGCTTGAAAAATCCATTTCAACAGTGTAGGGTGGGAATACAACTAGATAGGCTAGATTCAAGATAGATGCAAATAGAGATTTTGGAGCATGCTGCTACAGTTAAATTGAATTTTATTTGTAAGTAATACAAGAATCCAGGACACTCTGGAAAGGTGGGTGAGGATATTATCTTCAGATGAGAATGGCATTACATAAGCTAAATGGAAGTGGCTAGTGGCTGGAAGACTCTCTGCTACTCACCAACTTCCCTGTTCCAAATGAGCATAGGTCTGGGAAGATGTAGGACCTACAACGTTACCCCAGGAGACTTGTATCACCAGGAGAATTATCAGATGGTGGCCACATTGAACAAAGGCACTCTTCTTTACGGGCTGCCTATTGGGCCATCTGAAGAAAGGGAAGGCTAGATGGAGCCTCACCACAGTCCACATCCCTGTCACTTTAGAGGATCTCATATTTTGGCCTGGAAAGTAAGAATACCCACTGGACAGGAACAAAGACTCCGAGCATGAATTGACAAGATGATAGACATCAGCTTCTCTTTATCTTAAAATATTTCTTGCTATACAGCATATTGATACAGGATTCCTGGGTGGCAGGGGTAAGACCAGCAGACTACTTTCAAGAAAAAAGTAGCAAGTGTGGTATAAGGATTTCCCAGGAGAGAAGATCTCAGCAGGAGACTTGAAGAACAAAGGCAACAACTCAGCAAGAAGAGCAAAGGAAGTTGATTGATCATTTTTCAATTCTTTCACAGGGTGCAGAGGTCTTTGCTGTGATTAGGAAGTTGCTTTACACAAAAGTACAAAAGGTTGGAGGCACAACCCCATTTGATCGGTTCATGTCCCAGTGCTTTCCCGAAGCCATCTTTGAATCAGACCCAACCGTGTTAACTCTTGTGAATTGCTGAACAAGACTGCAAAATTGGTGGTCTGTCAGTTAATACATCCCACCTGCTGGCAGAATAACCAAACATTTTCCAAACTATACTCCATGGAGGGTGTGTGTGTGTGTGTGTGTGTGTGTGTACATTATTAGAGATTATATGTTAAATATATATGGGTTCTGAAAAATCCAGCAGTAAGGGACTCAGAGTCAGTTTATTTAAGTCAATGATTACCAAACTTATGCAACCATAGCACTTTTAAAATCACAACTAATAAAATATCTTGGAACTTCATTGCTTATAATTTAATAAACGGTAGTCAAGTGGATAAGAGCATCATTTATATTCTCTAGAACTAGAAACTCAACTTTGTCTCATTGTCTTATGAGTTTTGCTTATCCACTCATTCGTCATATTTTTACTGAGAGCAAAGTGTATGTCCACATAATAATAGTTGCTGGATAACACATAGGTAAATAAAGAATATATAGTTCCTGTCATTTGAGAGTAAAAAACAGGCAATAAAAATATGAAATGGTTACTAATATTGTCAAGTGCTATGATGAACATAAGCAGGATATAGAAAAGACATACAGTCAGAGAAAGGCTGGAATAGGGACTATTCTTGAAGAATGCAATGGAGCCCACCATGAGAAAGCTAGGAGCAAAGACTTCTAGCAAAACAACTAAAGCCAGATGAGCCTGAGTGGGGTGCTATTTTTATTTCCCAGACTGAAATCACAAAGCTATATTTTTGTCTGTTGCAAGGGCCTTTCACCAATGAAAGAAACTTCCAAATCAAGAAATTGTCATTTTGTTATTGTGCAATCCTGGAAGTAAAAAGTAGGTTATTACCTTTAAGATAAGTTTCCTATATTACCTTGTGCTTCTTGTCAAATTAGTCATCAAATGTATTACTCATCTCATATCCATCTACCTTGATAGATTCTATGTTAAAAGAGGGTAAAGACCATATCTGTCTTATCCACTACCCTACTATATAATAGATGCTTAAAAATCATTTGTTAGATAATTAAAATAATTTATTTTTATAATTAAAAGTCTTGATCCTCAAAAGGAAATCTAGGAAAAACACTACAGCATCTAGTACAGATATCTTCCATTTGGTTGATGTAATCTTTGCATCCAGCATATTTGCTTTACTTCATTTTTAACTATGAAATTTTATGTGTCATTGATGTAGGACACATAGTTCAAATAGATAAAACATGATTATTAAATTACTTGATATCTAACAATACTCTTAAAATCTGAGTTGATAAAGCCCATGGGTATATTCTTTTCTTTGATTAGAGAACTAAGGTGATTAATGTACATCAATAATCTTAGTGTAGGATTATAGTTACATTTATAGGAGCTGTCCCCTCTACAAGCACAAATATACAATTTTTCAAAGAAGGACCAATGATTTAAATAAAAGTCGCTTATATTTTAGAGTGAAAAGATGGATGACCATAAAAATAACATAACTCTGGCTGATTTTTAAATTACTATTTTGAGGGAAACTAAGACAAAGAAGAACAATAAAGGAGGAAATTTAATAATGATAGCATAGAATTTAACCTAAGTAAATTACAAACGCACTCACTGGTCCCTTTTTTGTTCAATGGCTCCCTGTCAGAGAGCATGCTTCTGAGCCATGGTCAGACTATGCTGCTCAACTCTCCAACAAGATATTTTTTATTTATTTTTATTTTTTTTTAATATTTTTTATTTATTTCTAGGAGAGAGAGAGACAGCGTGAGCAGGGGAGGGTCAGAGAGACAGGGAGTCACAGACTGAAACAGGCTCCAGGCTCTGAGCTGGCAGTCAGCACAGAGCCCGACGTGGGGCTCGAACCCACGAACCGCGAGATCATGACCTAAGCGAAAGTCGGACGCTTAACCAACTAAGCCACCCAGGCGCCCCATAACAAGATATTTTTTAAAGACTTATTTGCTTGACCCTCACTTCATAGAGAATAGCTCTCTCAGATCCTCTGGACAAAAGAAACCTGAAAAAGTCTTTTTGACTCCTTTGAGCAGACTGACATCCCTCTAGAATGACATTTTGTAATGCAGCTGTCCTCTCTAAATATTCACAGCCTCCTGAAGGGGAAAATGAGGCAAATAAGCAAAGTATTTTTAAAGGTGGCAGCAACTGGGCTCTGAACAGGAGAGACTGAGGAGGTTTGGTACAGTCAGTATTTTGTCCTGCGGCCTTCTTTCTAGATGAACATAATTCACTGTAATTCACAGGGTAGGAGAGAAAACAGGGTTTGGGGGCATGAATAAGTAAACGCAAACTGCTATACCTGGGCCTGAGCAGATGGTGGGATGAGACACAGACACAGACAAGGCGAAGGAAACATTGACAGTGTTCACGTTGCCTTAAAAATGAAGCTGAGAAATCCACAGCCAATTATTGTGACATTTCTCCTCAGCCAAGTAACCAAGTGAGTAATAAGAGAATGAGTGAACACTTAGGGAAAAGATGTCTAATAATTAACAAGCCATTCTGCCATGTTAGAAATAAACTATACCAACTGATTAAAAATGCTGTCATTTTGTAGAATCAAACAAAAGTAAAGCAAGTGTATTTGGGATGTTCAAAATTGCCATGAAATAAACAGAAATAATTCTGACAAATATCCTAGGTCTGGAACTTATTTTTTTGATGATCAAAGTGTGTGCCTGCCTGTGAATGTATGTACATATTTATGCGTAACTTATATGTGGTGTGTGTGTGTGTGTGTGTGTGTGTGCATTTCAGACGTATTGTGGTATTCCAGCTGGCTGGACAAACATGTGGTCTATCTACACTTTTGCCACCACTTTATCCCTTACTGTGATAAATGGTGTTAGAACTCAGATGTAGAACTGCAAATTCATTCTTGTCCTGGGAAGTTAAAAATGGCTGAGTACCTACTTAACAATCATCTGTCCTTCTCACGTACTTCTTTAGAGGGGTATCTACAAGAAACTAAGTCTGACTCAGAGTATGAGTCATCCATTCCAGCAGCTGAGATAATAACTTCCAGTAGTTGAATAATACCCCCCACAGCAAGCCTGCCTGTTTAAAAATTGTGTTGAGCACAAAGCTCAGGCCTTGAGGACAAAATGTGATCTTTTACTAACTCCCTCCAAACCTGACTCTTAAAGCTACCAAGTTCATTTATTTCTGCAAACAGAGAAAGAGAAAGAAGGTGAGCCTGGCTCTGACTAGTCGCAGGCCCTGGAGAGAAGTAGAAAACGTTCATATGTTTTTGAACATGTAATCACTCTGATCATCCACTGAAGGATGGCTTGGAAAACTGCTCATTTAAATGCTTCTCTCCATTAGAAAAGCTGCTAGCATGTAGATGATTACACAGAAAAAGGATAGGAAAGATTTACAAATAAAATCTGAAAAGTGGCTTTCTTTTGGTGGTGAGATTATATTTATATTCTGTATTTTTTTGCTCTTCCATATTTTCCCTAGTAGACCTATATCATTTATATAATCAGGGGGGAAAAACACTTAAAAATTTAACTTTTTCCTATTGGTTTGACTTTTAGTTTATGGTCATGTTAAAATGATATTCTAGGAATCTTAGGAAAGACATTATGGCTTTTTAGTTGGAGTTTTACTTTTGATCAGGCAAGGAAATGGAGATTGAGGTATTCTTTGGTTTAATATTATTAATATAAATCTTTCATAAGGAAAGGAGTTCTAGGAGTTCACATCCTGGCTTTGTCATTATTTAGCTGCTATACCTGCAAGCTTCTTAATCTCTTCTATAAAACAGGAATAGTGGTACTTTACTCTCAAAATTATGGTAATAATTACAATGTATTATCAGTTGCTTAGTCAAAATATGTGTCCTCAATATGTCTCCTGCTCAAAACTGTAAAAGGTCTTCATTATTAGCTCAAATCCAGACTCTGCCCTGGTGTTTAAAATCTTGTACCAAATTTGTCACTTAGACCTTCCAAAGTCTCGGCAGAAATTCTTGCTTTGCAGACTCATTCTTTACCATCTCTGGTGCACGCCTCACCCACTCCTGAGTAGGGGATCCATCTCTATTCACAGCCAGAACCATCTCAAGGTCAGACTCTTTGTCCAATCTCCTTTATCAGACCAGGATCCTCAAAGGCAATTTGTCATTGTATCTCCACCCTTGTACTATGTTCTTCATGAAATAGGCATTTGATGACTGAAATCTTGTATTAACTTTGGTTTCCAGTATGTCTTTTTGCTGATGAGCTACTAAGTACATCCTCAGTAAGTAATTGCTCAATGAAAAAAAAGAAGAAAGGAGTTCTGGTTTTTCAGTCTTGCCAGGAGTTTCTGGTTATATTAATCAAAAATAGTCTCTTTAAAAAAATATATTTTCCTGGCAAGAAGGAAAAGAATTCAAAATTTATTTTTCATTTATTTCATCATTGACTCGTTTATTGACTACAGAAGTGTGTTTATAAAAATGAGGAAAATATAGTTCCTGACATCAAGGAGTTTACAATCTAGTGGGTGGAATTAGTAACTTGATAATCATAAACAATTATATACATACACAATATACATGCAAACACACACACATACAAGTATATATAAGGTTAGGGACAAATAAACAAATAAAAAAACTCTTTCTAGAAGAGACGATGTTTAAGCTAAGTCTTGAAGAGGGAGCATTAACTTGGCATTCTAGAAGGGAGTAGAGAAAAATATATGTCCAGTAAAAATTATAGTATTTGCCAAGCTATCAAGCTGTGAAATATTTTGGGACATTCAGGAACTTTCCACTAATTCAAAATGGTTGAAATATGAAGCATATGTGAGTGTGACAGAAGATGAGTCTGGGATAAGGTCACAAAGATTTTATATATCCATTTTAAAGAGATTTAATTTAATTCTTTGGGCATTGGGAAGCCATTAAACACTTAAACTCAAAAATCTCAAAGTCACTTTAAACTCAGTATATCCAAACTCAATACATCTAGTTTCCCAAAACTAGCTCTCATCTGGTGTTCCATATTCCAGTGAACGTCACCATCATCTGTGCTATTTCATAAGCCAGAAACATAAGCAGCATCCTTGATATTAAATTGTCTTCATTCACATATTCATCTTGTCCCCAGATCACTACTAAAATGTCTCTCCAATCTATCAATTATCTCCTCTTTCACTGGTCCAAGTTGCCATTATCTCTCATCTGGACTATGGTGGTAAAGAAGTGTCCAGACTCCCCAAATGCAGTGATTCTCCTCCCATCTGATACTCATATCAAAGCCAGATCTGTTTAAAATGTAAATCTAATCCCATCTTGACCATATTTAAAAGCTATTACTTTGCAATGTTCTTGTGATGAAAACCAAAGACCCTAAAAGGCATCATAAGAACCTGCTTATTTAGCCTTTGCTACCTGACCCAACTCTTATCACCTTGCTCTCTGGTCTTCTCTCAACAATTCAAACATATCATGCTCCCCCCTCCCCCCACTCCTTTTGTACATGATGTTTCTTGTGTCTGGATTAACCTCTCTTTCCCCCTCCTTGCTTCTAACAGCTCCTCCATTATCAGGCTCCACTTTCCTGACATCGCTGTGTAGGGTCAGGTTTTTATTGTTGTTGTTATATATTCATATGTTTTTCAGTGTGAATACTTCACTGTCTTTCCCATGGGACTTTTTTTAATCACTATTTTTTTTCTGGCATCAAATAGTTGGTGTTCAATGTCTTCATGAAGAAATGAATGGTTAACATTAACAATTGGTACTCTCAAAAGTCTATGCTGGTAGCAATATAAGAAAACAAATTTGCATGAACAAGATGAAAAGTAAGAAGAGGGCTAAGAAATGTGTCATAATCAGGCCAGAGATGATGGTTGTTTGAGCTGAACATGGCAGTGAAATGGAGAGGAGAGGGCAGATTTGAATCCCATCAAGTAGTTAGAATCATCTTATGGGGGTAAGATTTCATTTTGAAACCAGGAAATAACTTATAAGTTTAAAGGAATTGCTAGATGGCCGCCACAGAATTAGTTAGATGCTTCTAAGTCTTTGGATCAGGAAAGCAGAAAGTCTGATTTCTTTTTAATGTATAAGTTCCTTTTAACAACTACAAGAAAGTATCCCAAAGTAAATTTAAGCTGGTTGTATCCTGCCAAGTTTTGATATAACCCCTACTTCTGTCTCCGGGTGCCTTATTGGCCCCTGATCTAAGCAATTTGGCTTGACTCCACTGGGGAAGGAGATGACTATTACCAGGGTGCCACCTATAGCTTCAAAAGTCTGTTAATTCTGAGGAACTTTTTAGAGCTGTTTATGTTGTAAGCAGCTTGCCCTAGATAAATAAAATAATATCGTGTCCCATAAATGTGCCCAATGTCTACCAAAAGACAAAATCACCATAGTGTGGTCTTTGGTCACAATAAATTCCTGAGAGAACATGGCAGTGCAGGAATCTAATTCAAAGGACTCAGAACAGGAAAGTCTTCTTTCTAATTTTAAAGAAAGAATTCGAAGACTTGACTGACAAGCTCATGTTCTCACTCTCCACCATCGATACACATCAATTCAGCTTTTACATATACATTTCCAGGAATTTTCAGTGTGCTTTGTAACCCCTGAATGTGCCTATTTGCAGAAATTTCTCTTTCATTTAGTGTACTTCTCTGTGAATGGGCTCATCTTCTTAAATGTGGAAAAACATTAAGGCCATTCAAAGTGCTCTGCAAGATCTCTATTAGGGAATGCAAATGTGCAGGCTATGGACAAAACCAGTAGCTCTACTTGTGAAACATTTGAGTTAGGAGAATTTAACTTAGAGAGCAGCACTGCTACTTTCCACTTGAGAAAGATTCTTAATTTTTCATATCTGCATATCCTCTGGCTCCATTTCCTTTCTTATCCCCAGATGTGGTGATGCATTCAATCCTTGGCAGTCTAACTTTCTTGTTCTACACTGTGTACCAGAGCTCTTATTAACTTTTTGGCTTCGCTATCAACTCTTTCTTATTGACTTCAAGTTACATCTGCTTCTCTGAGACTTAGTCCAAAATCTCTGACTACATACTAGAGATCCTCAGTTCAAACTAAAGATGCCATCCACCAAGCTCATTATCTTTTACCCACCTCCACCTACAGAAACATATTTTATCTGTGGCAATAAACTTAGTGTAGCCTTCACTGAGCACTTTCTAGGTTGCCTCATTCATATGGTAATCAAGTACTATTGACTCTCCTATGCACCCTACTTCTCAAACTTACCCTTATCCACTGGCATTTCCTTAACTTGGCCCACCATCCACTTTCTCTGCTGACATCCCTTATGATCTCTTGCTCTCTATCTTCACACACTCTCCCTAAACTGCTCATCACTCTTTGTGACCCCTCACACTCACAAGGCTATCTACCACAAGCTCCTTAACTTCCCAAATCTCCATTCTATCTGTAAGTAGCTGTGATTTTCTGTCTCCAAATAAGCATTTTACATTTTCCCCAATGTGTTTATTCACTTGTGACCTGAACCATCTTTTTGCTCTTTTCCACAGCACTTTATTCCATCATTTATCTTCTGTAATTTCTTCATTTCATTGATGCAATAACCATTGGTATTTTTCTTTGTCTACAAATATTTTTAGATTTTACTCTTCCTAAAAATGAAACGAAACAAAAAGCTGCCTATCTTACCCCATCTAGCGGTTACCTTCACTTTATCTTTCATTTCTGAGCCACATTATATCTGTATACTTTTAACTTCAATTTTTCTTCACCTACTTAACCATTTGGCAGTGGGTGATCAGCCACCACACTACTAATAAAGCCACACTTTCAAGATCAGCAATAACCCCCTAATAACCAAATTCAGTAATCTTTTTCAGTCTTTATTTTCATGACTACCATGGATTACTTAGCATTTAACTATTTATTTCTTTTTTCTCTATTTTACCTGGTTTCCATGATATTGCCCTCAATGCTAAGCAGATCCCTTCCCTACCATTTTGGTTAATTTTTCTAATCCTTCATTGGTTCCCTCATAGTCTGTCTCTGTGTGTCTTCAAGTTTTTCTCCATGATCTTTTATTGTTCTTCATCTTCTACGTGTTCATTTTATCTATTGTTATTGCTTCTACTTCAGGACTTATTTCTATGGCGACAGATCTCAAGTTTTGTGTTTCCACTTCCAATGCTCTTTCCTACTTTGGCCAATGATTTATTACTATCTTATTTTCCCAAATTCTAAATATCTAAAATCAAACTCATTATCTCCATTCAAATGTCTCCACCTCTTGCATTCCTTTCTTTGTAGCAGCCCAGAATTTTCCAGTTCCTCATTTACTAAGTGTCTTCATTCAACAAACATTTATTAAGATCCTAGTTTCAGGTTCCGAACAGAAAACCAGAAAGCAATCAAAATGCTTTAAACAGAGGGAACTTGGGACAGGAAATTGGTTACACAGGTGATGGAAGGCCTGAGAAGCCAAACAAGGGATGGTGAGGCAACACATAGATTAACACTAGCTAACCTTAGCTAGAAGAATGAAGAGAGGAAGTTTTGATAGACAGCTCAAGATTTAAGGTCACTGAAGGAAAGCTGCAGCCAAGACAGAAGGTACAGGAACAGAGAAGATGCAGCTGTTGCCAGAAATCCTGTTCAAGGCAGGAAAACAGACTGAGAAATATCCAGATTCTCATTTCATCTTGTTCTCCAAACCACTAGTGCCTCCTAGTGGTCAAACCAAGCCAGAAGCCAGAAGCCATATAGCCTGGAAAGTGCAATCCACAGAAGTCATCCCTCCAAACACAGCCACAGGGTGGGTTACACAGAGCTGAGTCAGAAGAGAGAGGAGAATGGATCTGAGAGCAAAATAGGCCAAAAGTGGATCACTCTGCATCCATTCTTGATTTCCATCATATTCTACTGTCATGTAGTACTATCAAGCTTCTACCTAATGTGTTGCAACTATTCTTTGTAGACAGTCATTCTCATGCTCTCCTCAAAGAAAGGAGACATGAATCATCAGTCATTATATTGTCTCAGTAATTCAGGAACTCCAGGTGATATGCAGTCATCCACATCTATTTCAGATGTGGCTTCTTACTGGTCTGTTTAGCGACTTGTGAACTCAATTGTGAAGTTAATCACCGTGGCTTCCCTTTACAAAAAAGCAGAGAAAGGGAAAAGGGGTGGTGGTAGTGATGGAGAGAATACCCAGAGCTACTGAGGTCCTCATTTCTGTAACTGCTACCAAGACTATAGCTGTTTTTTTTAAATATAGAAACTTTATTGAGATATAATTCAGTATTATACAATTCACTCATTAGAAATAAATAATTCGATGATTTTTAGTATATTCGCAGAGATGTGAATCTGTCAGCAGAGTTTTAGAACATTTTCATTACCCCCAAAATAAGCTCTGTATGCATTAAAAGTTACTCCTCGCTTCCTCCCACTCCTTGTTAAAGATCCCCTCATTTCTATGAAGATCAATTCAAGTCCAACCACCCCAGCTTTCAGGCACTCCTCCGGATTCTGAAATTGGAAACATTTACTGTCTGGACTACTCATTTGGATTCCCCATAGTGCTATTCATGTTTTTATGTATATGCTCTGTCTCCCTAATTAGATTATAAGCCTCTTAAAAACAAGCCCCTTGTCTGGAGTGAAGAGATGGAAAACATAGTTAGAAATGTAGCTGTCTCATTGAATTTAATCCTTTTATTTGTATTTTGATGAACTCAAGTTCCTGAGAACTTTTCCCCTAAAAGAGATTTTTTCCTCTTAATCATTCCCCCCACAAAAATAATTCAGAACTAATGGGATAGATGTAACCAGTAAATTTAAGGAGTTCGTTAAAATACAAAAACTGGAACAGTCAAGGAAAAAACACAGCAGAAATTATTCGTTCTTCTCAAATATGCATTTAAGATGTGCTGGAAATGCTAATATTTCTTCTACACCAACATTACAACAGTGTCTTTTCACTGTGGTTTATAACAAAAGGTGATATTAAACAATAGAGGGAACAAACATATTCATTTCTTCTAATAAATGTTAAATCCACAAATTAAATATGGCATTAGATCTAGTACACTTGTTAATTAACTCTTTAAAAATGTAGAAATATCTGTATGTGGTTTTAAATATATGTAAAGATAATTTAAATCTCTTTCATGAAATGGAACGTGACTCATTGAAGTTTTTAATTTTTTTTCATATTTTTAAATAAATATCAGAACTGTGGATAATTAAACTTTCCTATCTTTTTCTTTTCCTTCCCCACCCTTCCCTTCCTTTCTTTTTTGCTCATTTTTTTCCTTCTTCCATTCCTACTTCCTCTTATTCCTTCCATTTCCCTTAGAAAGACATTGGTACAATATATGTTTTTTGGGAACAACCTTAAAAAGCTAAGAGAATTAAAATAACTAGAGAAGTGGAAAGAAGTCTATATGAAATTAATATCAGGTCCCCCCCCCCATTTCTATATGTTACAGTCACCATTAAAATAATAACAGGTGATATTTCCCACTTTATATTAAGTTCTGAAATAAATCCTTACATTGAACAGTATTTTGAAATATAAAAGAACTTCCAAATTAGACAACATCAGGTAACATTTCTATAGTACTTACTTTATAATTGCTACTTCTGCTACTTCTGCAGTATAGACATGGTATCCTGGTGGTTTGAGGTTTGGGGGAAAGGTAAGGGTTTAGAGGGAGATGCACGAAGAATCTTTGTTGCAGTTCCCCAGGCAAGCAATGATGAGTGTCTGAATCAAGGCAGTGGCAATGGGGGTGGAGAAGAGGGTAAGAAGGCCACAGGGAGTCAGCCTAGAAACAACAGTGCTTATTTTAATTGTGTAGAAAGAGGAGAGAAGACAGGAAACTTAGGATGGTTCTCACACGTCTGGCTTGTGCAACTTGTAAAGAATTGGACAGATGAATCTTTGTGGGGGGAAGAAATGAAATTAGTTACATTTTAACACACTATGCTTTACATTCTAAAAGAATATTAAGAAAAAGTTTGCTGGGTGTGTCGGGGGAACCAATGGTAAGATCTGGATGAGATCACTAGAGAGAAGATACAGAGTAAGAGAACAAAAGACCTGAACTATAACAGGGTCCCAAGGATTAGCAATATTTAAGCATCCTGCAGAGGAGGATATAGCTGGTAAAGAGCAGATAAGCAGTGAGAGGAAAACCAGAAAGAGTACTAGAACCACATGAGTAGTTTCAGAAAGGCACAGTTGATCATATCAAATGCCACAGAGAGACATGTAAATTGTTCCTTTATATTTTTTCTGTTTTCTATGTTTTTTCTACTCCCAGTCTGTATTTTAATAAATAAAAACTCTAGTACATAATCACCATCACTCCATCTTTATCCTATCCTGAGAATTATCTTATTAGGAAAAAAATCTATTTTTAAAGCCATGTGGGATGACAAAATTTGTATTTTAGAAGGTCATTCTGACTGAAAGCAGTTTGGAGGCTCTAGTAATAGTCCCAGAGCTGATAGAAAGGAGGGAATGGATTCAGCAAATATGTTGCTAATTGAACTGATAGAATTTTATGTTCAAATTAGAGGGATAGAGTGCACAAGATTAAAGAGTCACAGATATTTAAAGGTATCAGACTTGAGTGTCTGGAAAAGTGAGACTTGAAAAACAATGTAGTCACTGGGGTGGGAAAGGAAAAAGTAGAAGGTAATAAATGGCAGTATAGTACATTCTCCTATATATTCTCTCCGCTTTTCACTCTAGACAGACTCTGGTAGTGATTGGTGCTACTCACCAAATATTTCTGGCTCTCCACCTCCCTGGTCTCTGGCAGAATTGCACTTCCTGCCCATATTTATGGATAGTGCACCTCATGACAAATTTTACCCGATGAGTTTTAAGCAAAAAGAAATTTGGATCACTTGCAGACCAGAGCACTTCCTTGCTTATGTAAGACCTTCTAGAGCTCTTTTCCCTCTTGTCTACATTTGAGTTAGCAGTTCTTCAGGCAGCCTGAGTTCCTGAATGATAGCAATGAGCAGAACTCCTCTACAGATCCACAATAAACATACAACATGAGTGAGAACTAATCTTTTGTTGCCAAAAGCCACTAAGTCTTGGGGATGCTACTTCAGTCTTCTCTTGATGGATATGGACTCCCTTGGTCATTTCATGGACTCCCATATCTTCAGCTGCTATGCATATACTGAGGAATCCAGATCCACAACCCCAGCTCTCACTCCTGAAATCCATATCCTTGTTTCTAGCTGCCTATTTCTAGCTGTCGCACACATTTCAAATCAAGAAATCTAAAACTGAACCCATTAATAGTGAACGCATTTTTTCCAAGCACTTGCTCTGTCCAAGTGATTGCCACACCTTTTATATAAATTATATCACTTCACTCACACAGTATCACTTCACTTGCTCTCAAGAGCAAGACACTATTTGAATCACTGGTTTAGACCAGTGATTTCCCAAGGGAAATAGGACGTTTTTGTTAAAGGAATTGGAGAAGGTGCAGTTAGAGTGGTAGAAGGAGAACCGAAAGGAAAAGAGGAGTGATAGCCAACATTGAATACTACAGAGAAGTCAAAGGATGTAGGAATAGAATGATTCCAATGCTTTGCAATTAGAAAATTACTGGTGACTTTTAGAGGAACATCCATACTGCAATGAGGTACAAAGTATAGGAGAAACGGGATGGAGAGAGTGAATATGGAAAACTCAAGAACTTTGATGATAGCCAAGGGAAGGAAGGAGATAAAAGTATTAGCTGCAAGAGAGCTCAAGGTTGAAAGATTAAATTTGAGGATTGTTTTAAAAGAGACATAAGCTTGTATCTAGGCTAAGATGAGATTTTTTTTTTAATTTTTTTTTAATGTTTTTATTTATTTCTAGGAGAGAGAGAGAGAGAGACAGCGTGAGCAGGGGAGGGTCAGAGAGAGGGAGTCACAGACTGAAACAGGCTCCAGGCTCTGAGCTGGCAGTCAGCACAGAGCCCGACGCGGGGCTCGAACCCAGAACCGCAAGATCATGACCTAAGCGAAAGTCGGACGCTTAACCGACTAAGCCACCCAGGCGCCCCTAAGATGAGATTTTAAACATTTGAGAGAGAGAATGGGAGAATAGTTGGTGGTGCAAACTTCAGAAAGCACTAGACAAAAATGGCACCAGGAGTTGGGCGAAAAGGTCAATGTTAGGCAAAGCGGAAGTTCTAGTCTTCTGAAGTGGGATAAGAAAGGGCAGAAGTACAAGCAGGTCTGGAAAGAAGTTGGGATTTAAAATAGCTCCTGTTGATGGTCCCCAAATCCTTGTTAATATGGCAAGGCCATCTGCCATATTTCAAATAAATACTTACTTGAACTTTAGAAAAATGAGGTTAAAAAATAAAATATTAAGGATGCAAATTGGAAAATACTGTTTTAGGAAATATTAAGTCCCATAATGAGTGAAGAGTGAGTGCTGATTCTTGGCCATAACCACCTCTATTTAATCATTCATGAAGCTATGTAGAGCAGGATGATTAGAGTTTATGAGTAATCTTGAACTTTATTGTTGTCAATAGTTTTAATTTCCTTTAGGAAAAAGTCTTTTTTTAGAGCTACTGATTAGTCCCTGATGTGTGATTTACATGACTTCTGAAGTTGGGAAGAAAACCAGTCAGGTAGAAAGACCACTGAACAGAGAATTAGCAGGTGTTGGCTCTAAACCTAGTTCTACCACCAGCAGTCATCTCCTGAAAATCACATTTCTCTGTCTATGTAATTATCCATAAGTCCATTCCAGTTCTAACTGCTTCTATTTCCCACCACCTCACCTACTAATCTCCATGTATAGCAAAAGGCTTCCTGCCCTTTTAATAGAGATAAGACTCAAGAGAGCAAAGCATTTGAGCAAATTCCAAACTGCAACATTAGTCCTTGTTGATCAAGAACTTGGTCTCTTAAATGTAAATACACCCTCAATAGTCCCCAGAGGTCATAGATCTGGGGATCTTCTGGTACATGTGCTGACAGATACATGCACTGAAGTCAGACAGGCTCTCAATGGAGTATAAGAAAGTGTGTATAATGTATTTGTGTGTGTGTGGCTGTGAGTAGTATGTGATGTGTGTGTGTGTGTGTGTGTGCGTGCGTGCACACACACACATGCATGTGGTATATGTATATGAGGAGTCATTAACATGACACAAAACGCTATAATAAATAAATCCTTCAGCTTAACACAAAAGTGTTTCCTCTCTCATGTAACAACCCAATGCAGGTGTTCCTAATTAATGAATATTTTCACTCCTGCCATTCCCTAAGGTCTCAGAGTTCACTGCATCCAGGCAGAAGGGGAAAGAGAAGGTAGACAAGGCAGAAATTCTTAAACTGGAAATTATACACATCACTTCCTTTCACATCTTCTTGGTGAGTACTCATCATACGACCTCACCATGAAGCAAGTGACGCTGGTAACAGTGACCCTCAACAAGATACCATTTCT
Organism: Hyaena hyaena; assembly: GCF_003009895.1. Lineage (NCBI taxonomy): Eukaryota > Metazoa > Chordata > Mammalia > Carnivora > Hyaenidae > Hyaena > Hyaena hyaena. The sequence goes on from NW_024080684.1 coordinate 2,523,349, forward strand.
CAGCAGCATGATAGAAGGTGAACCATAAATGTTGATGGGCAGTAAGCCACCTCTGCACAGCCTGACCCTCTGGTGCACCCTCTCCTTACACATAAAAAACATACTGCCTCCCCAAATTAGTCAACCCAAAGTCCCATCCAGGCACTGTGTCTGGGACCAAGCCCAGGGTCCCCTTGGTGGCATATGGCGCTCTCCATCAGAGATAGGTGTGCCCCTTCACGTGCCAGTGACCCATAGCTCAATCAGAACTTCCTTGTGTAAAGGAAAGAATGGGAGATTCTCCAACAAAAAAGGAATCCTTCCAGGAAGAAATGAGAAAGATCCTCTGCCTTAGCCATGGAAGAAATTCTGCAGTTTGACTCTGCTTCTGCTTTTTTCTGAGGAACATTATTGTCCATAGCTCTCTATAGCCTCTGGTTCTGTTCTCTGGAAGTTTCCTTTTGTCTATTATACTCCACTGTCACCTCCAAATTGGGCATTGGGAAGTGTTCCCTCTTTGGGAGCTACACAGTTTCTATAGCCCATATCCTACTGGTGTAATTTGGTCGTCTTCAAGCTCAATTGTAATCATAGGGGTTTTTTTGTTTGTTTTTGTTTGTTTTGTTTTGGTCCAGGGTTGTGATGACTTTGACAGTACAATTCCCTCAAGAACTTACTGGGTTTCTGATCCACTTGTTTCTACTCAGCTCCATGTGCCAAGAACCTGTGATATATATTCAATACTGCATAATTTCCTGGCTTTCTTGCCACTGTGTCTCTTCTTCAGCTTGATGGTGGCTCCTCTGAAGTCACCTAAAAAATAGATTTAGGTGGGAAGGAGATGTCCTTAATAAGTTTCTTGTTGCAAGATTAGTTTTCTGCTTTACAAAAACACATCTTGAGTTCAAACTTCTTTTTCTTATTGCTCAGTGTTTAGAGTCCAAAAGCACTAGATTTTCCAATCCAGAAAGTTCCCAGCTTTTGAGCATCTTTCCTGTTATTTCTGTTCAAAGCCTCCAACTCTTGCCTACACTCATCTTTCAGCTCCGGGGGCACTCCTTGGCTTGTGGCTGGATGTACCACTCCAGTCTCTGTTTCTGTGGTCACACTCTATGTGTGTGTGTGTGTGTGTGTGTGTGTGTGTCTAAAAATTTCTCCAAGACGTCCCTCAATATTTTTTTTTTTGCTTCCATCATGACTAATATTTGTTCACAAAACTCCACCCAATCCTGATTTGGCCACAACCGAAACTCACAACTTAAAATAACAAAATGCAGAGCAAACTCAGGGCTTCCAGCTATGAGGCTATCAGTCCCAGAATCCTTATTAGTTAAATACAGTTTCCTATTTTCTTCTGCTGCAGAAGGGGTCTTCCTATCCCTCCATACCTCCAAGCCTCCTTGAGGGATTCGGGAATTTGTCAGATAAAATTGTTCTCCTTGGCTTCCCGCTAAGAACTCAAAAGTAAGAGGTAGTTTAGGGACAGAAATCTGAGCTGTGTCCTTGAGTGAAGCAGAGAATGTCATTCCAATCCTGTGTAAGTACAGGAGTGGGTTGAAACACTGGGAGGAGGGGGAACAGGAAGAACACCTGCTTCGTGCTCTGTTGTCTCTACTTCGGCAAAGCAAACAAAACCCAAGATTTTCATATACATGAGGTTCCCTTTGTTGTAATATCTTGTCAAAGAAATTGAATCTTTAATGTGCAGTATGTTTCCGCCCCCTCCCAAACTTTCACTATCAAGAAGACGCAGTATCAAAGGACTGTACACACTCAATTTCACGAACCAATAAACACAGTTTTCACATTAATTACCATTTTCAGCTCCTTGGAAAGGAGTGACAAGAGTTATCAGGAAGATGTTCATTGTAATCAGGCTTTATCTGATGGAAATGGAAGTCCTGCCAGTCACAAATTGAAGATTCCCAAATGAGGACCAGCTACCCATTGAGAGAACGAGTCTGGCTGCTCCCTGATACTGCCTCACATTTTTATTAGCAAGAACAGGCTACAAGGAGAACTTTGTGCAGCTTTCTACCAGCTGCCTAGCTCAGCAGGATGCCAGTATTTCTGGTTCCAACCCTGATACTCAGTTCAGATGTCTGTTGGTCATGACCGCACCCTGTGACATGTGTCCTGGATCATCACTGAAGGATTCAGGCAAGGGCTCAATCTTGCCCCAGCTGGATCTCCTATGCCTAACGGTGAGACAGTGAGACCCAGGGACTGACAATCACTGGAGCTGAGTTGAGATCATGGCAACAGATGAAGATAGAAAGGGCATTATTTTCTGCTTCTCAGACCTCAGTACTGCGTTAGGACCTTCCATTCCAAACTCTCAGCTGTTCAACCCTTCCTTTAATTTTGTGAACTTCCTTAACATCTTTCCAGTGAAGTCCTTTTTTTAAAGCTAGAAATGATTTTTTTTCTGTTTCTTGCAACCTAAAGAAACCAAATTAATATTTCCTTTGGGATGTAGCTTACAAACCACCAAGCTAATTATATTTTCAGCATATTTCTGAAAATGAGCCTTAAATCCTCCTGGAGAAGGGCCTTAGTGTTTTCAGTGTATGTATTTTACCTTCCTCATTTTCTCCTCACTTCTGACTCGAAAACAATTTTTTCCCCAAGGGACTTGAAATTTATTACACTCTTCCCTGAAACTCGACCTGCTTCGTATCAGAGAGCCATTGGAGTTGGGAAAACCTGGCAGAAGATAGAACGTTAACTAGAGAACAAGGGTGGAGAGACTCCTGGGTTCTGGATGCTTATCCAGAAACTTCTGACACACCTCTTCTTACCCAATGCCCAAGGCAGCTTCACTGGCACTTCAGTGGAATTTTGGAAAGAGCTACACACATGTCACCACAGTGACTTCTCTGCCATTCACTAAGCCAAGGCCATGCTCTCTCCAATGAGGTCTGGATCTCAGTTCAGAAGGGCCCATTCCCTGGTGGCTCTCTCTCAGCCCTAGGGATAATGTCCTTACTTTCACTATTTTTAAACTCTTAAGCATTTTCTCCCTTCTTACTAGCCAATCCCTCATTAGAGTAATCCTCTATTATAGTTTATCATTTTTTAATGCTAAAAGTCTTTAATAATTCCTGTGTAGTTTCTGTATTCTAGTTGGACCATGACTGGAAGATATAGTTAATATCATATATTAATATGATGGTTAATATTATATGCCAACATGATTGAGCCATGAGGTGTTCTGATATCTGATTTAACAGTATTTGTGGGATGTCTGTAAGGATGTTTCTGGAAGTGATTAGCATTTAAAGGAGATGATCATCCCCAGTGGGAGTGGGCATCATCCAATCTGTGGAGAGCATGAATAGACCAAAAAGGCAGAGGAAGGTTGAATTTACTCTCTATCTGACTACTTGGACTGGGACATCAATCGTCTTCTGTTCTTGGTGCTCCTGGTTCTCAGACCTTGAGATTTGGGCTGGAATCTATACGATTGACTCTTTCTCTCAAACTTTCTAACTACACCACTCTCTTCCTGGGACTCTAGCTTGCAGATGGCAGATGATGGCTTGATAATCATGTGAGCCAATCCCTTAAAATAAATCTCATTACAATAATAACTATAATAATATAGACAAACTATCATTTATCATTATCATAAATAAATCATTAAAATATAAATAATGTAAAAATCATTTTTATATATCCTATTTATTCTATATCTCTGGAGAACACTGACTAATATATCCCATTTTATTTTGTAGATGAAGAAACTAAAGCTCAAATAAGGTAACACCTACAGAATGACAGTTTCCCCTTAAATTTCTTTTCAGCATGTTTAAAAGAAAACAATATGCACAATACATATATCTCTGTCTTCTTAATTAAAAGGTACAAAATATAACACTACTTTTGTTGGGGGAAAGAATCAAGGAACACAAAGTTTATGTCCCTATGCTCAGTGGAATGGATTGTATTTTTTTTGTTAAAAAATGTCCTTAATGTTTAGATTTAGAATATTTTGCCAGTTTTCTTGTTGTCAGGCTCTTTTTTTTAAAATTATAATTGGTGCCTTTGCTTTTTCAACTGCAAGTTGTTTATCCACTGTTGTTTACACCTTTTCCATTGGCACAAGCTAATAACACAAATAACCAAACACATTAGAAGTGTGTCTAGAATAAGAGTAAATAGATTTTGAATGAAACTATGAATCAGGCTTTAAGAACTTTAGTCTTTGACATATATTCCTTGACCTATTATTTGAAAAAGCATAATACTCTTTTTCAGAGATTATAAAAATAATTTATTTTCATTACAGGAAGTCAAAAAATTTAAAAAAAAAAAAAAAGAAAATTTAAATGATCATAGCACCATTGCTGGAGATAATTTTAATTCTATATCCCAAAGAAGCTGAGGTGGAGTTCTGGCAATATCATCATCCCATGTCTGTCTGACACTTGAGACACATCTTAAGAAGACTCTGATTTTCGGGGCGCCTGGGTGGCTTAGTCGGTTAAGCGTCCGACTTTCGCTTAGGTCATGATCTCGCGGTTCGTGGGTTCGAGCCCCGTGTCGGGCTCTGTGCTGACTGCCAGCTCAGAGCCTGGAGCCTCAGTCTGTGACTTCCTCTCTCTCTGACCCTCCCCTGCTCACGCTGTCTCTCTCTCTCTGTCTCCTAGAAATTTAAAAAAAAAAAAAAGTTCTTAAAAAAAAGAAGACTGATTTTCAGGAAATGTGACTCTTCATTTCTGCAATCTGCAACTTGAGATTTAGAACCCCCAGCTCTTCAGTCAGCCTCTCGCAGCCCCAGAGAATCCAAGTTTACAAGGGATGATCACAAGGCAGAGAGGTACACCCTTACAATATACTGCTCCTACACTAATTTGCTGTTCTTCAAATTGTGGCACTTTCAAAAGCACAAAGTCAGCTTTCATTTAGATAACTGTTATTATATCTTCATGAAAAGAAATGCGGTTACTTTTCAATGTTAAGAAATCAGTTGGATTATAGCTACTCCTTGATCAGTGGCTCCCGTGCAAGTAAAACTATTAAGAAAAAAAACGTTCAACTTTGGTGAAAATTAAGAGAAAATGTTGTACCCAGTGGTTACTGATAAGACTTGGAAAGAAACATCCTGCTGACATACATCTATTAGAGTTGTGTGCTAGGAAGATAAAGGATAGAAGATGAGAAAACGGTAACATTCCTCGAAAACAGAATCACAGTGAACAAAGGGCACTGATAGAAGATGATTTCAGTGAATAACAGGTCTCTCAAGTGATACGTCTGCAGGGTCCTGTCTCATTATCTCTTCTGAGAACCAGCAGTGTGTTTCCTATGATATTTAACTGTTAACCATGAAGTTTCTATTTAAACTCTTGGGAATATAACCTTCAACCACAAAGCATAGAAGGTTCACAAAAAGCGCATACAAATTTTTGATTTATGAAATAAAATTCATTCCCACAGTTTATCAAAGAGCACACAAGCCTTACCTTGATAAAACTTTTTATTTAAACATCATTGACTACCTCTGTTAAACAAATAACCTAACACTCTGCCTCTAGTTTTCTCCTTGAAGAAGTACGATGTAAAAGGTGTCTGCAGATTCTAACCTAATGCACAAACAGAAGCCCACTTTCATCCGTATTCCTAAATCCTGGTCTGCAAATAAAAGATTCACTGGTCTGCAGAGGCCTGAGGAAAACAAGCAAATGGCACATTCATTCAACAAATAATAATCTAGCTCCTACCTTGCACCAGGTAAACAGCTCTCTTTCCTCAACACTAAATTATTTAGTTTTATAGACTCCTCTATTCTGATAGTATGTTCTTCCTACTGTTTGGGGGTTAAAACTTGGTGACACAAAATGAACTCGTCTCTTTTATACATCCTGACTAGCAAAGTAAAATGTGGGCAACCCAGTGCTAATCTCCAAATTTGTATTTGCAATTTTATTGCTCCATAGAATCTGAATTGGCTACAGCCATTGATTGATCCCACTACCCTAGATGTGTCTATTCATCACTCTGTCTCCAGTATCTAATCTGTGACTCCCAATTTATATTTATTGAATAAATGATTATTGGATGGATGGTTGAATGGATGGATGTCTCCATCTTTTTGAGCCAGACAATTTACTGATTAGAAAGACTAAGAGTTGGACTAAATCAGGAAACCAAGATGTGCCACAAGTACCTAAATGGATCATGACGACAACATCATCATCATCATCATCATCATCATCATGTTATCATTATTATGACCAATTGCTTGGCATATGCTGTCATTGCTTACATAGTTAGTGTATACTAACTCATTTACTCCTCAAAATGAATCTCTAAAGAAAATAGTTATTAACCCTTTTGCAGAGAGGAAACAGACTCAACAAAGATAAGAAACATGCTTAAATGGAGGAGTCCCCGATTCCATTCTTAATGACTTCATTACGCTGTCTCCCTTTAACAAGAACTGTAAGAAACTTCTACACCCCAGGAAGGAGTATAGAAAATTCAGCTGTGACTTCCAGTGCTCATATACCAACCTGTCTCATGTGGCATGAGCTGCAACTTCTAACTCATAGCAGTGCTACTCTATATAAATCATAACATCAAGTAACATTTATATTTACTTCATTGTGTTATGCTATTAATCATAACATCAAGCCACATTTATTTTATTTCCAAATTTCCTTCTGCATTTTTAGGCACATGCTTCAGAATCCATTCTATACTCGGTAGAGGTAGCATTATGCCCTGTTCATAGTAGGCACTCGAAAATATATTTTTTTTAAAATTCAATTAAATTATTTCAGAGTTGCTAAGATTTGGATCTCATAAATGCATTCTGTAAACCCACACAACTGAATGAGAGAGAGCACTAGGTTAAAGCACAAAGAAGCAAAGGGACAATTTCTGACATAATGGAACATCTTGAGGGATTAAAATAAACATGTATAGAAATCACCTGAGGTTCTGAAAATGTGATCAATTATGTCAGAAAAACCGGGGAAATACACCAACTCTGACAAAGCATTGAGCAAAATCCTCATTATGCAGTATTTTCTTCGTACACTGAAAGCACACCATTAACAGCACTTAACCAATGGCTGTTTGAAGTTATGTAAATTATTGCCATGACAACTATTTCTTCAGCAATAAAATTATGAAAACCAGTTTCCCTGGCAGATAGAAGAGCTTTATCGTTTGCTATTCAGAATGAGTTTAATGTTCATTCCTCAGCAGTCATCACAGATGAGACACCTGCGTAGCAAGGCAGCCACTCCCCAACTTAGAAACGGGGGGTTCCAGAAGAACACAGGAAGTAGGCTGTTGGAATTTCAGGAGGCTTTGTTTCCTAAGGGCAAACACAGAAAAGATGGTTGGAGTTCTACACTTGTCGACAGAGGCCTAAATTACCCATAATTGGGCTAAAATGCACTACATTTGAAAGGGAAAAGGGGGGGAAATATCGTGTTTTATTTGTAATTAAACAGCAGAAAAAGCAATAAAGCTGAGATAAGAAAGTCAGTCTGAAAAAGAACCTCTGGGCAGCATCAGGGCTTCAAGACTGACCACATTGCTATGTTATTTTACTCTGTTAATGAATTTCATCTCCGGCAGCCCTCGCTCTTGCCCTCTCTGCTCCTGTCTCCAGACTTTCTCTCGTCCTCAATCTTTGCAGGCTCCTCTGAGCTCAAGATCTCCAGATATGCTGCTGCTTCTGTCCTTAAAGCTTCCCTCCGCCACCAATCCTCCCCACATCATATGGCTGCTCATCTTCAGATCTCAAACTCAAGTTCCATCCGCATGAGACCGGGCCCTTCTAATGTAGCGTTGCATCCTGGGCTGTGTATTCATGCATTTCTCTCAGTGATAATTATTAGGAATTAATATAGTTACTTGTTCTGAGTATTTCTTTAATCTTATTTAATCCCCAGCTGGGCAACAAATTTCATGATGCCAGAGATGCTGTCTGTCCTGGTCACATCTATGACCCCATTATATGGCATAGCCTGTGGTTAATAAATATTTGTTGTATTATATTTTTAAAGCAATTTCACTTTTCTTGATAAAAATGTAATATTTACTTGATTCTTACACCATGCCATGGTTCGAGGATACTGTCTCAGAAATGCAACAAAAGAAGAGAATAATCCTTCTCCTTAGACACCTGAAGAGAAGGAACATCAGATTTTCCACAGTGGTATAAGCATTGGAAAAAACAGTTCAAAGAAATGGGCAAACACATGGTGTGCACTCTCGTTTTGAAGAAAAAAAATGTAACTGGTAGGGAAGAAACCATTGACTTAACACAGTTCCTAGAACTGACCAGAAGGAAACATAACACAGAGAGCCCAAGACTGTGTCAGTCAGGGAGAGGGAGAGGGATTACAGGATAGAATGAAGATAAGACATATCTGCCGTTTTGTTTGTTTAGTGCAAACACAAATTAGTGGTTTGTATCTCAAGAAATGGTTTTTCAGGGAAGTATTCCTTTGACTTGACAAATACTGTTTAGCTTATCTTATTTTTTAAGTCTTTTCTTCATTCATCGAATAACTTTTTTGCCCATGAACTGTCATGTTACCAGGTCCTGAGCTAGGTCTCAAAGATGTAAGATTAACGAGATAAACGCTGTAGGAAAACTCTTAATGAGCAAACAGGACAATAATTACTAGACAATGTCAAAGTCCTGTGCTGAAATAGAATCAATAAATAAGTCATTGCCTGGGCTTGCCAGAGGGCAAGAGAAAATGTAAACGGGGTCAAGAGAGCCACCACTGAGCAGACATCATTTTTAATCTGGAAGTGGGAGGAAAAGGAGTTTGTCTCTCAGACTGGGAAGGAAGGCGCTCCTAGATATGGGAGGGAGGAGTGTGCATGAGGTGTGGAAGCTGAGCACTTGGCATGTTTGAAAAAAGAGAAGTGGCTCTCTGTGGCTGGAATAGAGAATGCATATCTTGGACAAGAAGTTGGTGAGCTTGGGCTGGATCTTAAGGAGCCTTACAAAACATGAGTTTAAAGCCCTAAAGACTAATGATATTAAACAGAGACACGTTCTTTCAGAAAATTTTATGCCAAAATCCAGCATATCAAGTAGAAAATGACATAGCTGTTCTGGGCTGACCCCTCACCTCCAGCCTCCACATCCAGTCCTTCTTTAAAGTCCAAGATCTTTGAAAACAACACCAGTGGATGGCGCAGAAGTTTTTGGACAGAGCAGGTGCCCAATAAATAAATCAGTGAGAGTCACATGATCAAGTGGGGTCTTCACGTATTGCTTTAAGTTTTGCTTTTGCAGTAGAGAATGAACAGGAGATATGGGGCTGGCACACTAACTGCTTGGCAATCTGAGCATGACAGACTCTACCCGGAAGTAGAGTTTTTGTTTTGATCTCAGTTTCTCCCATTCTCCCTGGCATTGCCCCTCTCTATTGGGCTCCAGGCCACAAGGGAAGAAATACATAATTGCTTCTTTTTTTTTTTTTAATATTTTTATTTATTTCTAGGAGAAAGAGAGAGAGAGACAGCGTGAGCAGGGGAGGGTCAGAGAGAGAGGGAGTCACAGACTCTGAAATAGGCTCCAAGCTCCGAGCTGGCTGTCAGCACAGAGCCCGACACGGGGCTCGAACCCACGAACCACGAGATCATGACCTAAGCGAAAGTCGGACGCTTAACTGACTAAGCCACCCAGGCACCCCTACGTAATTGCTTCTAAAGCAGAAGTCACCTTCTGACCTTCCCAGCTAATGTGTAAACCACAACTTGGTTCCATTCAAGAAGGGACGGGAGCCTCCAGAGGGGGAATGAAGAAACCTTCATACTGGAATAAAGCCTAGAGTGAGAGGGACAGATCAAGGGTTCCATAGGTATGAAACTTACACAAGTTAACAAGTCTTTAAAGGTGAAAAATTATAAATATAAGATAAGATATAAAAATAAATTTAGGAGGAGGAATCACAACAGATTACAGATTTTAAGAACATTTAAAAACAGAAAACAGGGGCACCTGGGTGGATCAGTCAATTATGCATCCAGTTCTGGGGTTTCAGCTCAGGTCATGATCTTGCGGTTCATGAGTTTGAGTCCTGCATCAGGCTCTGCACTGACTGCTGACTCTGACAGCGCAGAGTCTACTTGAGATTTCTGTCCTCTCTCTCTGTCCCTTCCTGGCTTAGGTGCTCACTCACGCTCTCACTCTTGATCTCTCTCTCTCTCTCTCAAAATATAAGTGAATAAACATAAACAAATAAAAAATAGAAAACATCACAAATCCATAAATACACTAGTTTTACTTGTAAAGCTACTTTTCTTAAAAGAACTGTCCTACACACCTATGTGATGCTGCTTTTGCTTACACCTTTCAGCTGCATACTCTTCAATAATTCTTATCTTTATTTAAGTTTAATAAAATTTTTGTCAGCTTTCCAACTCCTTTTGGTAATATCATGTAAATCTTTAGACCTGTCAAATTTAGGAAACCTCTAGCGAGTCTATAGTTTATAGGCTAGAAGATTTCAGGTCATTTCAAGCCTTCCTTTGCAGTGACCAATTTCAAATACTCTTTCAATAATGATGCCCACCAACTCATTTGTCATATCAATGTCTTCACTGTAGGGTTGTAATATGCATTTACAGTAGTCATTGAAGTCACTATTTTATGTCAAAACAGCAAGAAATTTAGATCATTTTCCACTGTGTTCATATGAGTCACTCCTCTTCACTAATTGGATTATCAAGCAATACAAGGGCATATTCCTTACCTCTGTTTATCACTTCCTCTCACACAGAACTTTTGGCTGGCAAAAGACCTGAAAGTTATTCATAAGGTTTCACTAAGAACAGTAGCATACAGTAAGGGCCAACTAATCACATTTGGTGTAGACTCAACAATAAAGTAGTTATATTTGGTATCTTGTTTACCTATTTAACATTTCATTTTTATTCATTTTCCCATGATTCAGTTCTGATAAATGATCTAGGATAATTGAGTCACATTTGCTTTTCATTTTGACATTTTTCAACATGCTCATTATAAAAGTGAATCGAAACCAGTGATTTGTTCAAAAATTTTCATGATTTCAGTAATTATCATTATTTAAGGAACACCATTTTTCATTGTACCCTCTGAAGGACAAATCTCACTCACTTAAGAATGTAATAGGCATAACTATTCTTTCAAATGCTTAAAAATAATACAAAACATTATCAATAAAACTGAGTGTTCTTTCTTCCCTGCCCTTCAAGGTATTCATCTGGTGCATTTGTATTTGATTGATGTGTCATTCAAGTACCTTCTTGTCTGGAGAGTCCTCCTGACTTTCAGGGAGTTATGCCTGACTTATTGAAATACTTTATAAATTATACAATACACACGTTGTATCTTGGACTCACTACCTGGGATCTTATAGCAGTTTGAATATTGTTCTTTTTGTTTCTGCTGCTGTTGCTGTTTATATCTACTTGAAAAATATTTCTAGTGTCTGTTGTACATTCTCTTTAATTCCTTGTAAATATAACTAGCATTGTGATTTTGGGGAAGAAACAACTGCTTTTTTCATAAACAGTGCTCAAGTAAAGTTACAAGAACAAGCATGGTACTTAACCAAAGTCAATGAATTTTCCCAATAAAGTTGTTACTGAAATCCCTGGGGGCTCTGATGACCATACGAACCTTTAATTTTGGTTTCAATAAGAGGGCTTTTGATATGCCAAATTTTTGTCTTTTTGTATCAAATTGTCGTTAAAAAATTTGTTTTAAAAATATGTATTCATTTTTAAGAGACAAAAAGAGACAGAATATGAGTGGGGGAGGGCACAGAGAGAGAGACACACACAGAATCTGAAGCAGGCTCCAGGCTCTGACCTGTCAGTACAGAGCCCAATGTGGGGCTCGAACCCATGAACTGTTGATAATACTAACATATTAAATATAATATTAGTATAGTAATATATAATTAATATTAGTAACATGTCAATGAATCCATGTAGGAGTTCTGCCCCTGGACCACTTACTTCTTGAGGATTCTTGCTGTGTTAGTGATAATTTTAGATGCCAATTCTTCTGGAACATCCAGGTTACTTTAAGACAATATACCTCAGATACATTAAGATGAGAGCTAACGTTTTGGGATGCGTAAAACATGTGATTTCACACAGAGGAGTACTTAGTGTTTAAAATACTGCTATAGGCAGTGTTATCAACAATAGCCAAATTATGGAAAGAGCCCAAATATCCATCAACTGATGAATGGATAAAGAAGATGTGGTTTATATACACAATGAAATACTACTTGGCAATGAGAAAGAATGAAATCTTGCCATTTACAACAACGTGGATGGAACTGGAGGGTATTATGCTAAGTGAAATAAGTCAGTCAGAAAAAGACAGTTATGTTTATGCTCATATGTGAAATTTGAGAAACAACAGAAGACAGTGGGGGGAAGAGAAGGAGAAAAAAATAGTTTCAAACAGAGAGGGAGGTAAACCATAAAAGATTCTTATATGCAGAGAACCAAGTAAGGGTTGATGGAAGAAGCGGGAGAGAGGGGAAAATGGGTGATGGGCACTGAAGAGGGCACTAATTGGGATGCACACTGGGAGCTGTATGTAAGTGATGAATCATGGGAATCTACTCCTGAAGCAAAGAGCACACTGTATACACTGTATATTAGTAAACTTGGCAAATAATTTATAAACTTGACAATAAATTATATTTAAAAAATAAAATACTGCCAAAAGTTTATGCTTTACAAATAAAAAATTCTGATGCGTTTTCTGATTTTTATTTTAAAAAGAAAAATGTATGTTACCTTTATAATTATATAATGCATCAATGGGTAATTTCCCTTTAGAGAATGCCTTCCCTAGGCATCAACAGGAATTGCTCCAACATTAAACATCTGATGACTGGGAGAATTTCCCAAAGACTAGCTTCTGGCTCCAAACTTTTCAAATCTTATTTTTCCTCCAGTACCCACATATTTCCAATGCCTTAGAATATGTTTATATATCACAACCAACCTCTGGCCCCATACCATTGTTTTGCGATATAGGGGGAATCCTGGAAGTTATTCTTATGCTATACCTACAGCTATCAATAACATAGTCATATACATAAGGCATTGAACATGTTCTAAACAAACTAAACATTTCCTCAAATCCATGTAGTGTGACTTCCAAAATGCCAGTAAACACCAAAGATACTTAATACGAGAAGAAATCAGAATGGAGAGAGTGGTCTTCACTGATGTCGGTTAAAATATTTTACATTTGAAAATTTTACAAAATATGTGAGAGGGTGAACACATCGTCAGGGCTTTGCTCATTGGAATAACCTTGAAAGGACCCCTTGAAGCCAGTTTTAATTAGCTTTATAGTAAATCCATCACCTGTCAATATAAAAACATCAGGGTCAGAAACCAAAAAAAATTGTGGCTTCAAGCAGAAGGACTGATAGGTATGCGTGATGAAGCTGAATTCTTGGCATCAAAAAATTTCACTCCAAAATGAGGCATGGAAGCTATGTAGACATTGACTTTTAAGGCCCTCAAAAGCTGAGAGAGTTGTGTTCTTACAGCAAATTAGAGGGGCCACCTTGAAGTCAGGAGGTGTTGTTATTGTTATTCTTGTCATTGTGATTGCCATTGTTGTTTTCTCATAAACTGGAAACTTCCTAGTCACCAACAATGACCAGCTTCTCACCAACCTGGTAAGATGGGGACTCAGGATAGACATTATTTGACAATAAAGAAATATAACACAATCTGCATGTGCAGATGGAGACTATGGTTGCAAATCCATGCCCATCATTATCTCAACATTCCATATGAGATATTATTATTTCTGAATGTCATCCCATAATCAGAGAGGTTAATAACAATCCTATGTCATTATAGACAGAGGTATGACACTAGCTAAAGAAAATATTAAGGGTATTATTTTCATTGACAATAATTTCAAAGACAGTCCAGGACATCTAAAGATATTTATTCATATTTTCTTTTTCAGAAACAGTGCAGAAAGTGACTGGCTTTCAACTCTGTCATCACGTTTTATATCTTCATTATTTAGTCCAAAAATTAAGGTAGAGGCATTTCACTGAAAAATAATAATATTCTGCCTTGCATTTGGTTTGTTTGTTTTTTTTTCAGAGCCCCCCTGCTGCACAGTCATCAGAGATCCTAATTGGTCTTGTACCTACTAAAAATTCTAGATAGAATCCCCATGTTTACCAAATTTCCCTGGTTTCCAACGAGCAGTCAGAGAACAGGGAACATTGCATTCAAGACTTCTGCAAGAACCACTATAAACTGCTATCATGGGAACTGATGCCTGGTAAATAATCAGTTCCCTGAGAATGATCTCACTGAGTTTGTAACACTGAATAAAACAGAGGTGATATGTTTGCTGGCCAATCTGAAACATGAAAAATGTTGAACTGTTCCAGCACATGTGAAATCATTTCCAACTGTGACCAGTATGATGCTACGAGTAAGTGTAAGACAGGTGAGGACTCAGGCAAGGAATGAAGGGGGTGACGTGCACTGCCGTCCTAACTTCCCAGAGGAAAAACAAATTGTAACTGTCTGAATCAAAATAAACTGTGCATAAAACAGAATGTCAGAGATGTTTCTTTTAAAATATAAGTCTCAGTTCTATTCTGCCATGGGGGAAAATTGTGTTGATTTTTCCATTCAGATTAAAAGGAAAACTATGAAGGCTTTGTGATAGCTTAAAAGATGATGACATCGTAACATTTTCATTTCTCAGGGACACCTACCATTAGCACTTTCTAAGAAGTCCATGTCCTTGCAAATGTTTTGGTCACTCAGCCTATAGTATATTATGCTGCATAAACTGGCATCTAGAATTCATGGCAGATCCCAAGCAGCTGAAGTAATAGATGGCGTGTGGTCATTCACTCCATGCTCGCATTCACCTGCTCTCCCAGATGCCTTGGGCTGGTACCTGAAAGGGTATGGCCCAAATGAAAACTATTTTTCTCAAAAAATAGCACTATTCACTTCTGTGTGGACTTGCTGATCTGAGGTCAGGCACTTCCACTATGAATGTGCCCAGTTGAAGCCGTGTCATGACAGAGCAATGATGCCTTTCCATTGCTCAGAGCACGCCATTTCCCGTGGGGCGGCATGGGCAAGAATGGCTTAATCGGAGATCAAGCCTGCACTCACACCTGAGCTCTGTCACTTTGTGACTTTGTGCAAATGGCTTGTCCTTCTGAGTCTCAAATTCTTTGTATTATAGATATAATGCTAGTGCTTTCCTTTTATATTAGACAAGATGATATATGTAAAATGTCCGGCTTATTTAAAAAAAAAACTCAAAAATGGGGCTAGTATTATTTTCCAATTCCAGATAAGAATCGATATGTTTCAGCTTTGAGTCATCCCCTTAGCCATTCTAAATAATGGATACAGCTTATTCATAAAATATTCATGGTGCATCACATCTGTGCCAGGTGCAGTACTGGGCACCGGGGACAGCAGTGGGCAAGACACAGCCCTTGGTTGCTGCCCTGCCATAAAGAGCCAACTCAAATCACATCTGAGGGAAGACAAGCTCTTACGTGGTGTGTGCTCCTCTTTCAGGGACAGAGGCATCCTCACAGAGACCTAGACACAGTCATCAGAAACAAAGCACCCCCCTGAAATTATTTAGAACCAAATAGAGCAAACAGCTTTATAGATTTTTTAGCACTGAAGACTGCAACTTAAATAAATACAGAAATTCAGCATTGCAGTCTTGAGGCATCTCTCAAGTCTGTATGAAAAGGGAAGGTGTCTGCCTCCAGGTATACTCCTCCTGGACACTTCAGAAACCCCCCTAATGTGCATCACATCATGATGCCATTGAACACCCAATTCATCGAAATATCGCTGGATTTTGAATCCATGTCCTCACTGTCATTCACTGTCCCATAAGGCTTAACTGCAGATGGAGAACTCCCTCCTCACATAGACCTGAATGCCTCAGGTAGCATCATCAAGTCAGATTTCTTATCGCAAATTAATAAATAACCATTTTGTTCCTTAAATGTGGACATTAGTTCCCTCATTCGACAGATGTTACTGTGTTCCTACAGTGTATCAGGTGACATTCTGAGTGAGGGAGACATGAGAGAGAGTAAAGAAGATTAACTGTAAGTCCTCTAGGAGATTATATTTTGATCATCAGAGACAGCAGTTTTTCCATTCATCAAGGCACTGGCTATGGGAATCACACAATGGTATGAAAAATTCCACACAGGAACATCAAACGATCCTATTTCGTCAATTCTAAGATACACATTTTTTCACCTTTTAACTTCTCTGAAATCAAGGTATATTTTAGTCAATAGATTCTTACAGTCACTAGCTTTAGTGACTAGTTTGTGAGGGAAAGAAACCTTGATTATTCCGCTAAGAGAAGGAAGGCACTAGCACACTAACACTAATAACAGGTAAACCTCAAATTTCAGCAACTCAAATTAATACAAGATTATTCCTCTTTAAGTCTGATGCCAATATTCCATTTTGAGTAGTTCTCCTACAATCTCTGATTTACAGACCAGCTTACAGTGAAAGCCCTCCAGTCTAGGGCTCTCAGGGTTTCCCTATGGGTCTTTTCCATACTGGCCAGGCAGAAGCGCAAGAGTATGAGAGATCAGGTTGGGAGATGGTATGGGCCAGGAAGTGACATCACATCTGCCAGAACTCATCCAATCACAGGGATATACCTACCTGCAAGAGAGGCTGGAAAATAAAATTTAGCTGCAGGTACAGGAGGAAGAGGAGATGAGTTTTTTGACCAGCAGATGGTCTCTTCCATAGGCTTTCTGGATGATTTTCCATGCTTCCACTGTTCTGATTATTTTCAGGGGCGGAAAGGAAATGGTGAAGTGTTTGCTGATATGATCTCATCAGCACCTCTCTCTCTTTATAAGGAGTGGGGGGACTTTATAGCAATATAGTAGCAGGGATCTTTTCAGCATTAGAGGACAGTCCCATCATGTGATCTAACAAATTAAAGAAGGTCAAGTTTTTTTTCCTCAAAACTTTATCTTAAGCCTGCAACTCATCTAGCAATTTATCTTAGATTCTCCCAAAGATACTAAAAAAGTGAAGAACCAATCAGTGATATTCAGGAGCTGATAATATCATCACAGTTTAAAAACCGACCTTCATGAAACAGAGAACAATTCATTAAACTGTGCAGTGTTGCCTCTAAGTAAAAATGGTGTTTAAAGAAGGGCATAATTAGTTTGGGATAAAAGAATTGGTCGCCCTTTCATAATTTCAAGTGTGAGAAGGCTTGAGGTCATCTCATCAGTGGGCTCAGAGTCAGCTCTGTCTTCTTTTCCCTTCTCTCTCTTCTTTTCCCTTTCCCTTTTCCTCTCTCTCCCCAACCTTGGCACACCTAAGCATGTGAATTTCAAGATCTAGATCTGCAGAAGGAAACAGAATTCCCCATTCCAGCCTAGAGCTAATCCAGCCATTGATCAGAGCTCTGCATTGTAGCATCGTCGGTTTCCCAAACTGATAAAAAGATGCTTCATTTCCTACTTACTGTTTTCGTACCTAAACTTGAGTGCTCAGAATCTTAGATAGCACCCCCAAACCCCTATACATGCTAATAGAAATTATCTTTCAAAAGACGTGATTTCAGGCTGGACTTCAGCTAAGAATGTGAACAGTGGGAGTGGCAAAAAGGAGATATTCCACGTGAAAAGTTAGAAAGCAGGAGAGAGTGTGGTGTACACTGGATGTAACGGAGAGCCTTGACAAGGTGAAACGAAAGGTGCACTGTCCCTCCCACTGGGCTGACTGGACCCTTGAGAGAAAAGGCAGCAACTGCACTGTTAGCAAGAATCAGGCTCAACCATGGGAAGTGTATAAGCCCTTGATCTTGCTTACCCCATGCATAAGTATGAAAAAAAGCAAGCTCATTCAATACGTTATACTTGCTTAGTATATTGGGTTGCCAAATGGTCTTTCATGTTTGCACTCTCATTTTTTCCTCAAAATAACATTCTAAGGTGGGTATTTTTAACTGAATAAGAAATGGAGACACTAAAGGATTAGTTATTTGCTTGATTCTACATGGTTTGTAAGTAGGGTGACCATATAATTTACTTTCTTTTTCTTAAAGTTTATTTATTTTTGAGAGAGCACAAAGCAGAGAGGGGCAGAGAGAGGGGGACAGAGAATCCAAAGCAGGCTTTGCGCTGACAGTAGCAAGGCAGTTGTGGAGCTTGAACTCATTAACTGTGAGATCGTGACCTGAGTCAAAGTGGGACACCCAACCAACTGAGCCACCCTGGTGCCCCCATATCACTTACTTGCTAAACCAGGACACATTTTAGAATGAAAATAGGTGCTCTTACAGTATGGAGGTTCCTCAAAAAAATAAAAATAGAACTACCCTATGACCCAGCAGTTGCACAGTGCTGATTTGAAGCGGCACACGCACCCCCATGGTTACAGCATCACTACTGACAAATATGGAGGGAGCCCAAATGTCCATCGATGGATGAATGGATAAACAAGACACAGTATTTATATATAGTGGAATATTGCTTGGTGATCAAAAAGAATGAAATCGTGCCATTTGCAACAACTTGGATGGAACTAGAGTATATTATGCTAAGCAAGATAAGTCAGACAGAGAAAGACAAGTATCATATGCTTTCACTCATATGTGGAACTTAAGATACAAAACATATGAACATAAGGAGAGGGAAGCAAAAGTAATGTAAAAACAGAGGGGCAGATAAACCATAAGAGACTCTTAAATACAGAGAACAAACAGAGTTGTTGGTGGAGTGTTGGGTGGAGGGATGGGTAAATGGCTGAGGGGCTTCAAGGAGGAAACTTGTTGGGATGAGCACTGGTGTTATATGCAAGTGATGAATCACTAAATTGTATTCCTGAAATCATTATTACACTATATGTTAACTAACTTGGATTTAAATAAAAAATAAAATAAAATAAAATAAAATTACACACAAAAAAATAAATCAGTAGACTTTGAGGAAAAAAAGGAAAATAAAAAGGGTACTCTCAGTAGCTACACTGAAAGATTAGGATGCTCTTTGGAAAACTGTCATGTACTGTCACTCTCCATACAGAAGACTTAAGCATAGAGCTCCAGACCCCAAGTCTGATGCTCTTTCCTCTACACTGTATCTGGCCTTTCACTCTAGTTGAAATTAAGGAATTCCTTTGGAAAACGGTACTGAGTCCATCCCCAGAGTAAGTACTGTGTTTAAAATAAGCTTTTAATAATTACAAATAATATGTTGGCAAAATTTAAACCAATCCCAAATGAGTTTCCATAAAAATCACAGGTGTTTAATTCATACAAATGAAACAAACTAAGCGTTGATTGCAGGTAATTTGGTTTTATAGTGAAAAAGCAAGGGGACTATAGATTTAATGGATTCCATTTCATACATGATGGAAGAAATTGGACACGGGATTTTGTGTGGTGGCCAGCAATTCATGTGCATAAAGGGAATCTGTACTAAGTGCATATGTGTAAGTAGGGAACTTGAACTTGTGTCCTATACTTGTGAGTAGAGTGATCATATAATTTATCATTCAAACCAGAACACTTCTGAGAATGAAAAGGGGTTCTAATGATAATTATATCAGGAGAGCAGATGTAGAGTTTGACTATTTCTAGAGCAAACTGGGATATATGGTCACCTCTCACCAGGGGAGTAGGAAAATTTTCTCCCACACCCAGCTTGTAGGGCTCTAAATAGGGGAAAAACCAAGACTCTACTTCACCAGTTCACCTTTCTTTATAGAGGAAAGTTACAGTGAATTAGGGTTTTCCCAGAATATGCAATATTTCCTTTTAAGGAAATTATTGTCCAGAAATCTGATTTCTGTAATTGTAGGAAGGACTCTGGATGGTAAAGCAGTTATAATTCCTAGAAATATTTTGATTGCAGATAATACAAATGTTTAATTTATACATTATTTAATATTTATTTACTTATATTACTAATAATATATCTACACTAGACCATAACAATGTTACATAAAAACTACTATTTCATTCAACATACTGCTAAGTGATTCTTAGGAAAAAAAGCTACCAAATATTGATGGAAATGACCAATTGTTGGATTAAACAAGCAGACCTATTTAACCCAAAGATTAATCCAAACAATTTTCATATAACAGTACCCAAATCAGTACCAATTTTCTCAATGTTTCAGGTCTTAAATTAAATTAAATTAAATTAAATTAAAGTGAAATTTAACCCCAAAGCCATTCTGTAAAATATCAACAGAGAGCTGAATGAAGAAAGACAATTTTGATATTGATATAATAGTAGAAACTGGGCAGCCTTTGCACATTTGTTTCAATATGCAGCTCACTTTGGTTATAGCATCTTGGAAGTATGGAAATAGACATTCCAGGCCCCCCAAACAATTTTCAACCACAGCTGACCTGGGTCTGACCATCCCAGCAACTGGAGTTAGCATCTCCCCAGTTGAATTCCTGGTGGCCTCTGGGGAGCAACCAGAGACATGAGCCATTTGGCTCTATATTTGATTTGGGCCAGGGTATAATCATTGCCTGTGCCTCATGTTGCCATTGGGCATATAATACTGCTCTGAATGCTTGCTGATGCTCCGCACCCCGAACAGACAAAGACTCAAAAGTAAATAGAATAAGAAGATATGGAAGTAGCCCCCTAACATTATGGACCAAAAATACTGAAAGATGGACATTCAATAGAATAAGAAGATATGGAAGTAGCTCCAAAACAGCACTGCAGGGAAAATAGATGACTGATATCATTATTATAGGGATTATAACAGCTGTCTTTATTCCTTGGTTGTGTTTATTCTATCAACTTTGACTTGAAATGTTAGGCCACTTGGAAGTTGATGAAGGGACTCTGACTCACAGAAACTCCACTGTTCCAAGAGCTAAGAACCCAGGCAACTCCTGCCTCTCAATGCACTCAAGAATATGATCATGGTCTTTCACATGCCAGATGCGCTCTTATGTTTACGCTTCCAGAGTTCCTTCTTTAGTATATGTTTCAGTTAACTTTGTAGTGAAACAAACCATTATTAAGTTAGTAACATATCACAGTGGCCATTTTGCCATACTTGACATTTCTGTAGGTCAAGAATTAGGAAAGTGCACAGTTGGGATAGCTTTTCTCTGCCCCAGAATGTCTGGGGACTGAACTAGAAAGATTTACATGGCTGAAACGAGGCATATATGGGGGAGAGGAGCCACTTATAAGATGGCTTCTTCACTCATCTGTCTGGCGAGTTGAGATGCCTTGGTTCAACTAGCACTCTTGAACACAGCATCTATCTGTCATTCTCCACAAGGCTTGAGAACTTCACAGCAAGGAGACTGGATTCTGGGTGGGGTTGGAGTGTCCTGAAGAGTCCCAAGACAACCAGGTAGGAGCTGTACAGACCTTTCTGATCTGGACTCAGAGATTACCACCTAGCCTATAACTGTAGTTACAGAAAAGACATACCCCCCTCACCTTCATGTTTTGAGGTCATGTTTTAAAACTGCCATGGATGATATTGGCCAGCATGTCCCTTTTCCTTCATCCTTGTCATCAGACTTGGATTTGAGTCTAAACCACCACAATAACAGCTATAATAAGCTTTATCTTTTAACATTAAACAAGCTAAGAGATGACTTGTGTAACAGAAAGAAAATTGTTGCCAGTAGTTTTGCCACCTTGAAGGTGGTAAGTGGGGTTGATAGTACTAGGAATCCAAACCATATTGAATCCAAATTACCAACTCAGCACAGCAGTGGAGCAGACCCACGCAGGACCTGTCGCTGCTGACAGATTGTTTTCCCACTTCTTCCTTTCTGCTTCCACCACCAGCAGAACTTCAGGCAGTTGCAGACCACCCTGTTGAGATATTACTCCACATCCAGGGACAGACATCACTGTCACTTCTTAATTAACCCCTATCTTCAGCCTGACAGCCAGTAGTCATTTGCCTCTGCTTCTCTCAAGCTAGTTTTGGGGTAAAGATAACATTCTAGGAAGACAGGAAGCTTTAGGTAAAAGAACTATTATTACAGTCTTCATTCTTGGAGTCAGGACTCTGGAATTTGACAATCTTTTGGTTATTCATAATACTTTGTCATTCTTGGTGGTATTTTACCCTTGGGTTTTAATGGCAGTAGAAATAGTTGAGCGGATCCCCCTTTTCATCCTGGTCATGGATAAGAATTCCAGAGGACTGAGAACAACTCTCTCCCCACCACCACCCTTGTTTTTCCATCCCAGCTAAACCAGTCAAACCCAACCCTATTCTTCTTGGTCCCAATATATGGAGAAAAATCATACAACTGCTTATGTTCATGATTCAAAGGTTTGTGGTTTCTACCAATTCCAGCTCGCCCATTTCTATCTGTATTATTTTGTGCAACTAAATCCACCAATTTCCCTTTCTGAAATATGGAAAGAAAAATATTTTATATGGTCATAGTGAAGTTTAAGTGAAATTATGCATGTAAAGTATTTAGCATATTATAAATATGCAGTGAATCAGTAAATGTTAACTGTTCTGAGCTATTATGATTCTAGTCCCAGCTGGAGTTGAGGATTTTAACTTTTCCCCCTCCCCTTCTGCATAATCACAATATTGAAACTTCATTTCACTCCTAAATCTTTAACATTTCCATGCTTACTCTCAGCTGATTGCTTCTGAATATACAGAGAAAAACTTTTTTTCTCCTAGGGGAACCCAGACGCTCCCAAAGCTCCAGATTGTCTTAGAGTTTAGAGTCCTGGGTGGTTAGGATACAACTTTCCAACACGTGCCTTTTTCTCTGCTGCACCTTTCCCCACACACATGTACAAAACATGGAGCAAACAGACACAGAAGTTGGCCTGGCCTTCATCAAGAGCTGCCACTCCCTTGCCAAGGAAAGGAAAATTTGTACTAGAGACACTTTCTCAGTGATTCATACCACCAGGAATCTGGGGACCAGCCCAGAAATTACTGGGCTGATGGAGTCTCCTAGATAAACCATGACACAGCAGAGTCCACACTTACCAGGAACAATGGATAAGATCCATTCCAGCTCTGATTTCCCATTATTATAATGTTTTAATACTCTAAGCTGTGGTCCGTGGTGTTCTGGAGCCCACTTGTGCTAGCTTACAAGAGCTGACTAATAACATTTCAGGAATTCTGTGAGCCAGTTGTTAAAACCATTATTAAAAATTAAATTCTGCAAGCTTACATATTAAATAAATCACATTAAAAATAAACATAGAAGATACCCCAAACTCATCACATCCTAATTATTGTGATACATTTTTCTACTCTTTATGCCTTTGAGGTTGTTACACAGATTCTATTTTTATGGTGGGAAGAATATATGAAGATGTGCTACTGTGCATCTCTTCTCAGCTCTGCAATCAGTAATATTATGTTGGTGGCTTTAAATTGATCATGGTGGTTACCAATCAGAGCCTGATTTATTCCTTTTTTGATTGTCTGGCTGTGAGTAGTAATGGAGAAAATGTTGATAATGCAGATTAAACTTGTAAGTGTCTGTTGCCATTACAATGTGAGTAGCACAAAAAATTGAAGACTATTCTCCCAGGATTTGAAGCAAAATGTTTCTGCCATTATTGACACACTAAGTTCTGAATAAATCACTGTTTCACTGTCTCTTTCATCTTACCCATTAACGTAAATAAAAATATTAACCAACATTCATTTCGGAACTATGCTCATTCACCAGTTCCATTCATGAGTTGGCTACTTAAAATAAATACACAAAATAGAATTTAGTAAAATTCAACTATATCGGTCTGTGAGAATCAATTGGTTATATGGAATTTACAATAAAGAATATAACATATTTTATTATTATTTGTCAATTGTGTGCTACACATCCTTTATATCAGTAAAATTTATAATAGACTTATGTACATTTATATGTGCATAAATTTTTTCTGAACACTCACTAGCACACCTCTGCTGCTGTGACTATTTCTACTACCTCGTTATAGAAGAGTCAGACAGAGCTCAGAGAATTTCGATCTATTTTCAAATGTCATATGTGAGGGATTCCAGAATTCCCAAGGCAGTCATCTTTACTTTTTCAAATATTTGTGATGGTATCTTTGCCTCGTTTACAGCATGACTATAATATAATGAAGTGATGTGATAACAAACAGACCAGAGCCCTTGATTTACCTAAGGAAGAAGCCCTAGGTTTAGGATAAAACAAAAGCTCTGGGAAGAACCAGCTCGTCAGCACCTGGCTTTCTGCTTGGCTACTGGTGACACATTAGGAGAAGGTTTCCTGTTAGATACCCTGGGAGAGAAAGCATTGGCTCTCCTCCTATCTGGCTCATTCTAGCACTGCCTCGTTATGTCAAACCCAGTGATACAAGAGGCTCTTTCCACCATTGCCCCACTGTGAAGAGGGCACAGAGCCTAGTAGATTCCACCTAATCTGAGATGGTGTCTGATTTAAGCCTGAGGCATAAATAGAGACACAGGCTAGGACTGTGCACAAAGGACCTCACGTGCACCTCAGTTCCCAACAACTTGGCCAACATGTAGAATAACAACCCTGTGGAGATGCAAGGGAGGACAGCCCAAAATGACTCAGCCGTCAGACAGGATGACATATGAAGAACCTAGGAAAGCTAAACTTATATAGTTGAAAAGAGAAGACTCAGAGGGACATAGTTATAGCCTGTAAATTCTTTCAAGGTAGCAATAAAAACACAAGAAGAAAATTGTTGGTAGTATGAATTGGTATGAAGAAATGAAGACAGTATGGTTCAAAGGAATAAAAGCTTTGCCTTTGATTACAGAAAATATTTTGGAGAAAAGCAATTCTATAATTTGCGTTCTAAAGTGAATGATTTTTCTTTTTAATGGGTATTAAATAATGCATTAAATAATTGGATAACACTAAGAAAATTATAATAAAAACTGTTAAGATAAATGATGTTTTCACATGAGTATGTTTATTACTATTTTATGCCAATAGAATATATAAATATGTAGGCTAATATTGAAACTATTATTTTCTCATAGTTTCAATTGAATCTGTCATCACATTTTTCTTAAGGAGTTTGCTTGCATAACAATAATAGAAACTTGCATTTTTCTGCTTTGTATTTCTCAAGATAATAAGCTTGTCGTGTATGATTTCACTGAATCACTCAACCAGGAGCACAGATTAAATTTTCTTATGATTATTTGAGTTACAAGGTGTTAGAATTTTTACCTACCAACCATACAGCTTAATAGGAATACCCTATTTAATGACATGGGCATTTGGAATTTCTAAAAGGGTGGGTTCCAAGAGAATATTTGAAAGGACTTGCCTATTTCCATACTTTTTGCAAATAGGCACCTTGTTCTTATATGAAAATGAATAAAATGTCTGATGATTTTTAAATAGTTGGTTATAAACAAGACTCTCAGTCTTAATTTTGAATGTACAAGTTATGATTTTTTTTTTTTTTTTACAAAAAGCAGTTCACGTTGAAAACATTTAAGCCTAGGTTCTAGTTTAAATTAAAGTGAAATATTTGATGCTCTGGGAGGCAACATAAAGGAGGCTAACATTTCACAGACCTCTCTACACCCCAAACTGAAATGTTTGGGACATATAGGAACATGGGGAATGCAGTGAAGGGTATTGGAACTTACAGAGCTCAGTCATTTGCCCTCAGTGGCACAGACCTCAGCATCAAAACCTGGGTCTTGCCTTTGCTATATAACTGGTCCAACAGAGTCTACACTCCCTCTTAGCAATCCTTATTTAATTTTTTTCTTATTCTGTCTAATCTAAATCTTAAATGTTATACTTTATACTTTGCTCTATGGATATACTTTAACCATATGAAAAGAAAGAAGAAGCTGATTACCCTTCCCATACATATTTCTTCCTGTATTTGGAGATTACCAATCTAATCTCTTCTGGAGAGAAAATACATCTAATCCTTGGCAATCACATGGGGTGGGTCTAACATTCTCAAGGTGTGCACATTCTCTGTTTCATGACATTTCCATTGCTTTCACAGAAGCCCTAAGATTTCCTTGCTTATGGGTTTAATTTATTGCATAGGGGCCTCATATACATTATGGCATGCTAGAGGTTAGAGTTTAAACCACTTCAGAACAGTCCCCAAAGAGTAAATATCAAAATTATTATATAAATAGAAGAAACAGAATATCCATCCTCAAGAAATTATTCAACTCACCACAGTAAAATTTCCTCTAAGCCCGTGTGAATTAACTATTCCCAGGCACATGGCCAGGACAAAGTTAGCTAGGCTCTGAACACTACACATTATCTAAGATAATACTTGAAATAAATAGTTCTTCTGCATTCTTATTCAAAGGAAGATAATGAACTTCTTCATAATTCCCAACAATGTGTTGTGTTACATAAAGTAAGATTTTAGCAAGGACCAAGGCTATGAGCCATTATCTGAATTGCTACAAGCTGTATTTCCAGTGTCAGAGAGAGTTTTTAGTTGAAGTACTGCCTAACCAAAAGGAGCTCATAAGCATCTTGAGCAAGTGCTAGAAAAGCTTGTAGAGGCTATTCCAATCTTCTTTATTTAAATCAGCAAAAATTCCTTCTCTCCCAAGTCATTCAGAATTTCTTTTGCTTATGTAAGGTTAATATGGCTGAAGGGGATCTGGTCACGTAGGCTTCTCAACCTAACTGAAATAAATTGATGTAAAGTTTCTGCCAAAAATGTATTCACAGAACATATAACTAATTTTTTAAATAAGCTGGGCATATTTGTATATGAAGGAAAAAAAAGAATATCCTTTCTCATGTTTGTCTTTTCTTCATTCTCTCGGGGCAATTTCTTAGATTTCATTGCATCTCTGGTGGTCAGGAAATAATAAACATATCATCTTTAGTTATATTTTAAAAAAACTAGTCCTATCTTATATCAAGTTTCAATCTCTCAAATGATATAAAGGTTTTTGTTCCTGGATTCTCTTACCTGAGCCCAACTCAGGCTCAAAAACTCAGAGTGTCAGGAAAACGCTCTGCCTGGTCCCCATGTTCTTGGCTTCCTCAGTCACTGCTCCTCCCATTCACTGTGCTATCCTTGTGTCTGTTGGGGGGAGCAGTAGTGGCAGAAGGGCAGAAGAATAAGGAGTAAAAAGGCTCCCATGACCATGACAGTGATAATCAGGCCTCCTTCTCTATAGCCTTAGTGCGTTTATTTGCTTTCCATTGTCCATCCTTTCCAGGTATTCACTCAACATCTGTATTCTTGCCCTGTGACACACCTTCATCTACTATTCCCTGAACTTGCAAATAATGCCTTTGAATATCAGTCACACTCTTTCATGGCTACTGGAAAGATCATGGGTCATACCTGCTCTGTGGCACACCCACCAGTCTGAAACCAGGAGCTCATTACTCTTAGCTTGAAAACAGGGCTTCTTTCTTTGAAAATCTGGAAATATGTCCCAGGGATGCTTAGGCTACAGGAAGACTTGAAAAGGCCAATTCCTGGCACATAGAGTGGTTGTTATAACATATGTAATAAGCATTTACCAAGGGAAATCCCACTTTCCGCAGGTGTGTATTAAATATAGGAGAGACAGAAAGAGAGCTCATGTGCACAAAACATGGTGGAGAGGTGGAACTGCACAAACGTGAAATGAGATTTTTGGAGGGAAGCAAAGTGTAGAAGAGGTGTTTTGTTGTCATTTTTTAACTTGTCAGTCTTTAGGCTGGACCAGAAAATCTGAGCAAGAAAGGTAGGGAAGTAAACATCTCCCCAAGCAAGATGCTGCTTAGAAAATAATGAGCCAGAAATTTTTTTTGCCAGAAATGGAACTCCTCAAAAATAAAGGAAAGGGTGCCTGGGTGGCTCAGTCAGTGAAACATCTGACTCAGGATTTTGGCTCAGATCATGATCTCCTGGTTTGTGAGATCCAGCCCCTTATCAGACTCTGTGCTAACAGCAAAGAGTCTGCTTGGTACTCACT
The DNA here is from genome assembly GCF_003009895.1 of Hyaena hyaena. Classification (NCBI taxonomy): domain Eukaryota; kingdom Metazoa; phylum Chordata; class Mammalia; order Carnivora; family Hyaenidae; genus Hyaena; species Hyaena hyaena. Next base: position 2,551,323 of record NW_024080684.1, read on the forward strand.
CTCTCTCCTTCTCTCTACCCCATTTCCTCTCTCTCTCTCTCTCTCTCAATAAACATAAATAAATAAATGGAAAAAATATTTTTCGGATCCCTCCATTTTGGCAGACATATTAACTTTCAGATAATTTTATTTTTTAAAAAACAATCTCAACAAAACAGAATTGGTTCATGGGTAATTGAGGTAATATGAGTATTATTGGCAAAGGCCCAACTTCTGGGATGATTTTACTCAAAAGTTCTTGAGGTTATGGAATTCTATGAGACTGCCTTGAGTTCCTACTATGTGTAAGGCATAGGGTCAGTGAAGGAGATAATTAAGTAGAACATAAATGCTATAAACATTAACTTTGGGGGATCTGTAAAGAAATTATGACATAAAGAATATTTAGCCTTTCCCTTATTGTCTTCAGAAATTTCCACCTTATCAATGTAAGAGACAAAAATTTACAACTTGGATCATTATAAATCAAGAGCTTTTGAATATATTTAACACTTTAACAAAAAAAAGAGAGGGATCTGGAAAGGAAATGAAGGAAATATAGAAAATGAGATCAACAAATAGATTCAATAATTTACCATCAGAAGTTTCCTCAGAGCTGCCAGTAAATCTGTTGCAAAGTATACAATTAATATTTATGAATGAGACATTGTAGAGCATACATCTGCCATTGCTTGGTAATTCACTTAATTTCTCTAAGGTTCCATTTTCTTAGCACGGTGGCTGAATCAATTAACCCCACTCCCTTGGGAAAGAGGAACTGGGTCTGGTGTGGAGGAAGAAAGAGTTTGAAAAAAATTTTAAATTAATCAGAAGTGGTTTATCTTTCTTTGACGGCAAAAACAAACAGATCTGTACCTAGTAGAGTTTCTGGTAACTTGATCCAAGCCCTGAAAAGAGTCTAAGGCCCTCTAATAATGCTAGAGTTTATTGTTCTCAAAGGGTAAGATGACTATTCATCTTGCATATGAGATTTGACTATATTATCACAGAGAAAGGAATTTTAGCTATGACATTGTGAGCCAGCATTCCAGGTGAACCTGTGAGTAGAGGTGCCTGGCTATTTCTGGTGGGGAGACTACAGTGGATTTGGAGATCCTCTGACCATCATAACTTGCAGGACTATGGCCCATAGTCTCCCCTCTGAATAATGAATAACTGAACAGACAAGAGCTACTTGAATTAATAATTGGGCGAATGTTCAGGAAGGCAGATAGGGTGATGGGAGCCTCTCTCTGTGGAGAGTGATGGAAATTCTCAAGGAAAGGTAAGGAGGACCAGAGAAAAGAATTGAGGGGAAAGGCAGCATGCAAAGAAGAGGAGCAGAGATGAACCAGATAAGGAGAGAGAGTTTTCCATGCTTCACTCTCCTTAGAGAGTTCTGAGAGAGAAATGTCTCCCGAAATCTGATCCTTTAGAAAAATACTTCTTCAAAATCCATTCACAGTTAGGTGTGTGCTGGGTGGAGAAAACTGGCACATAGGTGACAAGTAGGTGGACACCCAGGGGATAAACCATCACCTTCCCCCAACATTCTCAGAAGCTCAATCAAAAATGGAGCTGAGAAAGAACACCTACATCTGTACCCCATCCCATCCCAATCTTTGGGTTTTCTGGACAGTGTCATCCATGAACCACAGGGTGAAGTGTCGCACAGAACTACAGCAACACAGAAGTCCCCACTGACCCACGTGGCTGCTTGCCATGGTTTATACAGGAGCACACTTCAAGACCAAAATAATACATCTTCAAAGGTATACTGTGAGCATGAAGTGAGACAACTTAAATGTAAATGCTTTTCACTCTATAAAGTGCTGTACAAATAAGATCTTATTTTTTAATGATGTACCATTAACTCAGTTACATATATCTTAATACAAAAGTATTGGTCTCACCTTCTGTCTCTAATACCAAAGTAGTTTTCTTAAATGACTTAAAAGCCATCTTGGAGTAGGTATATATTTTCTATTAACCCAATTGGCTTGTTCCCAAGGTAGGCTAGAACAGAGTGTGAATGGACAGCTGAAGTCCAGAGTATAAAAAAGAAAGCATCATGTTCATTTATTGTTCTGTTTTGGAGCATCTACTTTGCTAAGGACACTGCCAGACCTACCAGAGACAAAAAATAAAATATAAAATAAAATAAAATAAAGAACAATTAGTACTCTCAGGAGTTCTCCGTCGAGGGGAGGAGACAGACTACCATTTAGATGAGTCCAGGACAAGATGTGCTGTCTTAGAGGATCACTCTTCTCAGAAGTAGGTCAAAGTGAAACATTATATTCCAAGGATTTTTCCTGCTGTGTGCACAGCAGAATCAGCAAAACAAACAAACAAAAAACCCTCTGACTATATGTTCATGAAGAGAAAGCTAAAATTAATTGCCTAGTGATCGAAACAGCTGGTCTGTTGTTGCCAAGAATTGGATTACTTAGGAACTCTAGGTTGCAAAGAACGTAAGCCCATTGGAGAATATGACACACAGGGGGTGAACAGTAAAATAATAACAAACACAGGAAGACAGAAAACAAATCTCAAACATACAGAGGTGGTATTGTATGGTTGACTGGAGCATGGGCTGTAGATCATACCACCTACATTTGAATTCCAAGTTCTCTTCCCTATTTAACCGCTATGTGACCCTGAGCAACTGATTTAACCTTTCCTGCTTTGCTTTTCTTATTTTTAAAGTGGGATTAGTGAAAGTACCTACTTCAAACAGTTGTTCTGAGGTTAAAGGGAAAATCCTTGAAAGACTCTTAAAACAGTTCTGGTGAAAAGTGAAGGCTCAGGAGATGTTGTTCATCAGTAGTGGTATGTTTCTAAACTCCCAGAAAAGCTAAATGACAAGGTTTCTTGGGGGAAAACATGTATTTCAGTCTGGCAGGCCTCATGAAGTTTGGAATATCTTGAACTGACAAGTTACTGAGAACCTGAGTGGTGCTAAGGGCCATGCTGCTTTGGTTCTACCCCTGACCCAACCCCACCTCAGCTACAAATCTGTCTTCATCCAGCTTTAACCACTAATATGACTCAGCTTTTCTCCTTGAATGCTCTGTCCCTAGACTCTGTCCTTGACCTCACTACTTCTGCTCTTCCAGTTTCTGCTTACTCATCATGTTCTCATGCTGCTTTTTCTGTGTGTGTCACTTAACCTTTGCCCCCATACCTACCCTGAGTTTCCTCTCTATTTTATATTCACATTTCCTAAGAGAGAGTCTAATTAGTCACTAATATCCTTGTCAGGTAAAATAATCCCCTCAGTCATTTACTAGGTGTTTGGCAATAAAGCGGGCTCCCTTGAGTTGGGCATCTGCTCCTGGTGCATTCAAGTAGTGGCCAGGGTGAGGGTATCAGATGGAACAGAGTACGGTCACCTAGATATAAGGATCCACCTGGGTCTGCTTCTCCTTTAAGGGCTTAGACCAGAAACTTCTAGAAGTGGTCAGGGGCTACCTGAAGAAGTATAAGGCCTGACCTCATATTCACCAGAACACCTCCAACCACCACCCATTGGGAAAAGTTAACCAAATGTTTTTCTAAGTGCACAAAATCCACAACAAAATATCAATATCTTCTGATAAACTTCAAACACAGCCATTAACATGGTTGAAGCCATTCTTAACCATCACATCTGAATCACAGCATCTGTGTTTTCCTTCATCAAAGAATTTATAAAGCTGTACATTTTTGTCCATCCCTGATCTAATTTTGCTTCTAGTTAAATGAAATGATTGCACTATGTTGCTCTTGACAATGGCCAGTTCTGACATTCTATAATGTATGACTCTGTAACATGCCCTGTGCTATAGCCTACATCTGTCTTTTGTGGGATCCAGAACAAGAATGCAAATGGAATTCTAGAACATAGCATAATATCATAGCACAAAAGTTATACAAACCAAGGAAACAAATAGCTACATGAAATATGTTTGATGATAACTTACCTTTCAAAGTGGGAGGCTAGCTTTAAATTTAGGATTCTTGGGCTCCTTAGAGTTCTAGAATATGACAGTCCCTCCTCACCCAGACCCCTTACCCTATAGCCCATTTCCTCTTCACTTCTCATCCCAGGCTCTATCCTGCATGAGGGGCCTTGTGTACACACATGTAGATGCCCTAATCCACATATGCGGCTCCATTTATATCTCCCACCCCATTTCCCCACTCCCCAAATCATTGTTCCTTGGCCATGTCTGAGACCCAGGAGTTTGCACACTGCCAGTGGTCTGCTTGAAGAAGACAGACTTGAGGGGTTTAAGCAGGGAATTTGGTGGTCTTAGGTTCGTCATGTGTAGACTAGAAAGGGGGCAGACACTTGGCCACCTGAACTCCTCATTTGATGGGGAGGAGATTGACCAAAAGAAGGCCAGAGCAGGACCCTCTAAAGCATGGCTTCCCAAGCAGTGGTCCCCCCTTTTCTATGTCTAAGAGGTGTACTTTGCTCCCCATGACTCCAGAGCTTACAACTATCAGATTAAGACAAATAAGTTACCAAAAAACTGTTTTGTCCCTAATTTACTTTTCTGGCCTTGAAATTCTGCATACCTAACCTAATAAAAGAACAAATAGAAACATCTTAAAAAACAACAGGTTTATTTGGTAAACCTTGTTTGCATTCTAGCTGCCAGGAAAAAAACTTGCTTTGTCTCTACAGTGATAAGGATTCTTCTTCAGTTTCCCAGTGCAATTCCCCTACAGTCTGACTGTAGAGATCTGATGAGGAAGGGGGGAAAGATGGCTTGATTGATGACATTTGACTTTTCCTTATACGGGTTCTTCTGCAGGGCAGTGTATTTAAGATAATGGGTTGTTTGTGTGTTATTATATTTTTAAAGAAATCTTCCTGACAGTGTGAAAACTTAGAGAAGCAAGCATTAAAGTCAAGGCATGAGATGACATTAATTATAGCTAACATTTATTATACATTTACGAGGTGTCTAAATACTTTATGTGCATTATCTCATATAACCTTATATGAATTAAATGAGGTAAATGTTATGATCCTTATTTATACATTTCTGAATTATGAATCCCACAAATACAGAAAAGAGGTTACATGGTTTGACCACAGTAATTTGGAAGTAGTCACATGGGATTCAAGCCAACTCTGAACAATTCCAAAGTCAAGATCCATAACTATTCTCAAAGTCCATGAGATGAAATACATTCAAACCATGCCTGGCCACATTTCACCTTATTGGCAAAAGCCAAGCCATCTGAAAATAGTTGGGTTTTGCTTATTTGTTTAAAGTAACATGTTTTATGCACAACTGGATTCCTGTGCGTGCATGAATGCAACATGAAAGGAAGTGTATCTTTAAATCAATGGACTAAATCAATCAAATCAATGGAGACTGCTGCAGGATGACAAATCCATTTATTATTATAGAGTGCAATAAAAGTTAGCAGAGCCAAGAGAGCACATAAAGCCTGCTATATTCATGTTAAAACATTTCAGTATAACTTTCTTTTTTAAAGATTTGGTTTTTAAATAATCTCTACACCCGAAGTGGGTCTTGAACTCACAACCCTGAGATCAAAAGATATACGCTCTACCAACTGAGCCAAATAGATGCCCCAAAACATTTCAGTATCTTAAAATTTAAGTGAGTCCAACTATTCATACACACACAAGCAGGCAGAGTACTATACTCCCTTACAGTGCAGGCTGTTGTTAAATTTCTATTCTCTGAACTAAATAATGGAGTTCTACTTCCTTTAAAAAAAAATAGAGAGAGTATAAGAAACTGCTCATTAAAAGAAAAAAAATTTATATCTACCAATGCCATCCTGGATAAAGGAAAACTATGTTTTCCCTAACTTTCAGAATTACTGACTGAATGCTGAAATCCCAGAGTTCTGCAAATGGCATGTTTGATTTGGTTTCTGGGTTAAATTACGATTAGCTCCGTGCTCACCCTGCTGTGAGCTCACCGGCCTCAGCAGGCTTTAGATTCCCTTGCCAGTGAACTTGCTTTTCTCTGTAGGGAATGCCTGCCCTCTCCTTTAAAAACCAGTCGTTTAAACCCTTAGTATTTGGATTACTGAGAGCAATCTGTTAAAATGTATTTGATCAATGTTCATGGCATGCCTACCTTGTGATAAGCACTATTCTGGCTCTGAGAGTAACGGATGGAATGAAATAGACAAAGATCTTACCCCGTGGAGCTTACAGTCTAGTGATGGGACACAGAGATGGGACCGGCCAGGATAGGGCAAACAGGACACGAGATGTGTAGGATACATGAGTGGTAGGTAGGGAGACATGCTGTGCAGAGAATGAAGCAAAGAAAGGGCACAGAAAGTATTGGGAGGGGCAGGTTTCCCTTCTCTGTAGGGTGCCCAGAAAGGCCTCACTGAGCAGGTATTTGTAAAAAGGTGTACCTGAAGCTTGCAAGAAAATGAGACCAATGTTCTGGGCAGAGAGAACAAGTTCAAATGCCCTGGGGTGACGGCGTATATTCATCTGCCGGGGCCGCCAGAACAAAATACCACAGTCTGAGTGGTTACACAGCAGAAACTTATGGCTGAGATCAAGGTATCCGTAGGGTTGGTTTCTTCTGAGGCTACTCTCCTTGGCCTGTGTATCGTCACCTTCCTACTCCTTCTTCACATGGCGGCCCCTTGGTGCGCGCGTGCCCCTGGTGTCCCTCTGTATCCTAATCTCTTCTTATAAAGACAATAGTCCAACTGGATTGGGACCCACTCTAATGGCCTCAGTTTAATTCAGTCAGCTCTTCAAAGGTTCTGTTTCCAAATACGGTCACATTCTGAGGTGCTGGAGGTTAGGACTTCCACACCATGGTTTAGGAGAAAGGGAGAGATATAATTCAGTCCATAAGCGTGTATAACCGGTGTTTTCAAGGAACAGTAGAAGCCAGTATGACTAGAGTGACACGAGCTAGGAGCAGAGTATTAGATTAGATCAGAAAGATAAGTGGGAGGAAAGTCAGACTGTCCAGGGCCCTGAAGGTCATTGTAAAGATACTTCCTTTTACTCCAGATGATATAGGAAGTCACTGGAGTGTTTTGAACAGAGGAGTAAAATAATCTTACATTTTCATTTTCAGTTATAGGACATGGGCATGTCTCTTGAGAGAAGTAGAAAGCTCATCCAAATTAGAATGCCCCGTGGTCCCTAAGGAGGTCTGGGGCAAAACCTGTGTAGATTTGTACCTGATTTTTTTTTTTCTTCTGCAGAACTTGAAAGCTTTGTTTTCATTAGGTAAACCTCTTCTCAGAGGCTCTGCAGATGGATCTCCCCCTCCCCCACCCCTCCTCTTCTTTCCTTCCTCCCCCTCCTCCCTCCTCTTCCTTCTTCTCTTCCCCCCTTCCTCTTTCTCCTCCTCCTCCTCATTTTTCTCTTCCTTGTCCTCCTTCCTCTGCTTCTCCATCTTCTTCTCTTTCTCCTTCTCCTAGCTGTGTCATATTTTGCTTTATTTATCTTAAGTTGTTGTCGGGTGAATACAAATTTAGAATTGTTACGGCTTTGAGTGAATTGAATTCGTTTATCATTGTGAAGGGACTCTTCATCTCTTGTAATGCTTTTGCCTCAAAGTGGTTTTATTTGATGCTACTATGGCTACAGCAGCCTTCTTTGGGTAATATTTGCCCCATGTGGTAGTCGTTCCTCTGTTTTACCAAATGTTTCTGTTCTCCTCCCTTTTGGGTACAGATTAGGACTGCACTTTCTGGACCCCTTGTGGTTGGGTTATGGGACAAATTCTAACAAATGATCTGTAGATGGAAACAAAATGCCTTACCTTCAAGGAGCAAAAAGTTGCTGTTACTAGACCCTTCTGCTACTACTATGATTGCCCCAGTTCAGGGGAATGGCTGTTTGTTATCCTGGGCTTTGAAGGAAAAAGACACGCAACAGAGCTCTAAGTGACTGGTAATGAATGAGTGAAAACTACATGTTTTGTTTTAAGCCACTGGGATTCTGGAGTTGTTTGATACCACAACAAACCCATCATGACTGATATATCTGGACATCTTCAATTCTTTTAATCTTTTACTATTTCTGAGTTTCTAAACATTGGCACTATTGATATTTGGGGCTAGATCATTTTTTATAGGGGTCTGCCCTATAGCAACCTCAACCTCTGCTCACTAGATACCACAAGTGATCATCAATCAAATCCTCTCCAGACTTTGCCCAGATCACACCCTCATTGAAAACCATTGCTCCAGTCTTATGACTGAGAGATTAACTATAAATTATTTTTATAAATTTACTTTATAAGACTTTATAAATTCATATAAATTATAAATTACTTTTAAAGTAAATATTGTTTTCATTTTCTCACTGTCCTCTGTCCTCCATATTAGTTTGCATATTCTAGGCAGTGTAAAATGCATTCTAGGTGCATTTAAGGTCAAGCTTTTCTCAGTTTCTAAAGAATACAAGGCGCTTTAACAATATAACTCTAGTCATCCCCTTCTAATTTATATTTCAGTTTTGTCTAATATTTTACTTTCATCTTGTTTTTTAACACCACAAGCCAGAGGTCATTATTATTTCATGCAGTTAGAGTTTGTTAGCTTCACCCCATATTTACCAGTTTTTCCCCTTACCATTCATGTATGGATTTCAGGCCTTTTACCTGGGATTATTTTCTTTCTACCTAAAGTACATCCTTAAGAAATTCTCTTTGTGTCTAGTGTAATAAACTCTTTCAATTTTTAATTTGACTGAAAATGTCTGTATCATGTTCTCATTACTGAAAAGTACTTTCTTCCAGTGTAGAGTTCCAATTCTTAGAATTCTAAATTCAAGGTTTAGTTTTCTTTATTCTTTTCCCCCCTCACATATTGAAGATAATATTCCAGTAATTTTTCACTTTTTTTGTTGTTATTGACCCATTAACCCTCTGTCCAACTGTGTTTACGTGAAAGTGACCAACTTTTTCTCTCCATATGTATTTCAGATCTGATCTTTGTCATCCCACTCTACACTATCGTGTGGCTATTTATTTGCCTTGTTGGTAAATATGAATTTGAGATTTAATTTTTTTAACAATTTTTAAAATTCTTAGCTATCATCCTTTCAAATATTTCTTTCTTCCCCATCTTTCTATATTATCTCCCTCTAGAATGAGTTATATATTGGAAGTTATAATTCTGTGTTCCAAATTGATTAATGAATTATTTTTCTTTCAAGACTGAACTACAGAAAACTTTCTCAAAACCATATTCAATTTTCTTCATTCTTTCTTTAGTTGTTCCTAAACTTCTGCTTAGATCTAGCAGTTCTTTCATTTTAATTATAATGGTCTTTACTCCTAGAAATACCCATTGTCTGTTTGACAGAATTTTTTGTCATTTTTATAGTCTCTTGATCTTTGCACATATTTGGACAAGTACCTTTTGAATGCAAATCATGCTAAATATACTTGCTTTATATTCTCAGTTGGATAATTTCAATACCTGAAGTTTTGCGGATCTGATTCTGGTTGTCCTTATTCTCGCTCATGGTGCCTTACTTCCTTGTATATTTTGCAGTTTATTTTTTTCTATCTATCTATCTATCTATCTATCTATCTATCTATCTATCATCTATCTATTTATTTATTTATTTTTGCCTAGGGGTGAAATCTAAGACTGCTTTAAACAAAATTGTTGGTTTGAGGTTTTCAAACACACCTGTGGGCAGGTTTGTGATTATCAATTCTCAGGAGAGGATTAGATGTTCCCAAAACCAGTATCTAGACAGGCATTTTCCTTAGCCATGTCACTCCTAACTATGCTCAAGTATCCAATTATGTTTATGCATTATGTGATGAGCAAATAGGAAGAACATAAAATGTGGAGTCAAAGAGAAATGTTCCCTACTGATCATCTAAACTATGGCAATAACTTTAACTTCTTTGAAATGTGGATAATAACATTTACTTCACATTTACCATAAAGGTTAAAGTACAGGTGTGTATAATATCAGGCACATGGTAGGCCCACAATCTTAGCTTCCATATTTATGGAATGCTCGTGATTTATATAGGTTACCATTTCTCACATGTCACCTATAAACAAATCTTCCTTTGCCAGATAGGAAATTGGGAAAACCATCTTTAGCCTCCATCTTTTTTTTTTAATCTTTATTCATGCAATTCCCTTCTGTTTGCAATGCCCTAGTTACTGGCTACAATAGGACAGTTTTATCTTTCCAGAAGTACAATTTCTACATTGGCATAGAAGGTCAATCAAAGTATTAATAAATAAAAGTTATTCCTTCATAGGGAGTTGTTTGGATGAAAGAATCACACACAGACACACACACACAAATCTAGCCACAACTTGCCTCCCAAGCTCTGTTAAAACTTTACTTTCCTAGACATCAAAAAATGGATTGATATGTTTGAGGGTTTTTCTCCCCTAAGTTTAGACCAAACAAATCTCATCTCCATGGAATACTACAGGAACCATAGTTAAAGATTTATTATTACATCTCTTAAATTTATGACACATTTTCCAAGAAGTGTAACTCCTCAAATTCTATGACTTACTCCACTGGAATTTTCTTGGCATTTAATTGTAGAGGGAAGAAACAAAACAAAATAAACTCATGTTAGTCATTAAGTTTACACATATAAAATTGTCAGATTATGTGTTTGGGTCAACATTTATTCCAGTTTTTCACAGTTTCTATATTTGCAATCATAATTCTTGAAAAAAATATTCATGGCATAGAGACATGGGATATTCCCCAATATTTAAGGAAAAGTGGATTATTTTCATAGCATAGAATTTACTAAATAAGGAGAACATACACGTTCATATTAGAAAGATCTCTACCTAGTGTTAATACATTAATAAACACTAATATATAAGTACATATAATATCCTAATCTGTACCATGTCTCTTCATTCACACTCAAGTCTTAGAAGAGCTAATCACAAATATTGTCAATATCCTGAACTCTAAGATAGTAAGAAAGTATTCTCCCTCTTCACAAAGAGGAGCCTTGAATCTCTGAGACCTTCTACAGGAGTTGGAAGAATACTGCCTTTATTGAATTTAAGAACAGAAGCTCTCCTCCTCAGAACTCTAAAAGGCTTAACAATCAGAGCACTAGGAATGAGGCTTACTGAATTAACCTTGCCACAAGCATCCTTCAGCTTTCAGGAGGAGAAGGCCGAACCTACTTTGAGAAAGTGGAACCCTTTGGACATTTGCCTTTCACACTAAGTTGTGGACATAGACAGCTCTTTTTCTGGAATATTCTGATGTTCTGCCTTTGTGTTGTCTCTGAGAAATGTAGCAGGCCATGTCCAAGATCATTCAGAGGAAGAAAAGTGAATTCATAAAGAAATCTGCCAACTATAATACTTTGACAGATGAGGCAAGAGGAAAACATCTTTCAACTTACCCTGAAATGGTGATTGGTTTACTCTCTGAAGCATGAGGACTGAATTTTTCTTGCAATTTTATTTCTGCTAGAGTTCTGCTGCTACCTTTTTACATTAAAAACAAATCCCCTTTGTTAAGCTTAAAATATTTGCCTTAAAAGAATCTTCTAGCAATGCAGTTTCATTATACAACAATGTCAGCATGAGACTGAAATGGCTAAGTTCATGGTTACAGATCATTCAGTCATCAGAAAGTATTTCTTGACCACCTCATTTGTGCCAGACTCTAAGTAAGGAACTAAAGTTAGACAGGGTCTGGGAGAGAGACAACTCCTAATCTCATGGAGTCTGCAGTCCAATAAAGAAGAAAATAGCTGACTAATCTTATAAACATATACATGATGCAATAATAAAATCCCAGGCACCCTACCTTTGGAGATGTCCAGCAAGGAGTTTCCTCTCAAGTGCTGTTTAACTTGAGACCTGAAAAAAAAAAAAAAAGAGGAATTTGCTCATGTAAGTATAGAAGGAGTGGTGGGCCAGGGAAAGAATCTCCAGGAAGAACGATGAATTCCTTGTGCAATTCAAGGAATATTAAGAAGGTCACTGTGCCCGGAGCACTGTGAGCCAAGTGTTGTGGCCGAAAACAAAGCTGGTGGATACAAGTCAGACTCTGGATGACCTTGGAGGCTTTTTTAAAATGTTGAACATTATTTTAAGAGCACTGGGAAGCTTTGAAGGTTTTAAGCAAGAGAATTGATTGACCAGATTTTAATATTTTAGAAGTCTGTTCTGTGCTCTGAAGTTTGTCCTGATGCTTAGAAAGAACAAACAAGTCTCCTCTCTGGGCATAAAATTCAGGCTAAACGCCAGCCTGCAAGGATAAATTGGACAAATGTGGTTGCTTATCACAGGTCAACCCATCCTCACTCTTAGGAAAACAACTTCTAAACGTATGATGGCCTGACAGCACACGCAGTCATAGGCTGGCACAGCTGTTTCTCATAAGAAAAGAAATCTTACTTGCCCTTCACTGACATTGACCAGCACTGTGGATATAATAAAATCCTCCTTGGAAGCTTAAATGGTCTGTTCTATAACTCAGGTCATAGCCCATCTTGCAAATAACTTTCTTTCAAAAATCAGGCACTAATACATCATCAAAGACACTGTATTCTTCTGCTTTAATATTTAGACCAAGAAATGCAACTGATCTTTGGTTCATATCCCAGCCTGGGCGTGCTGATTTCTTCAAACCTCAGAGGCTGGTGTCTGGTTCTAGCATTAATTAGAAAGTATGCTTTGGAAGATCAGGTTGGTCTCTTTAATAAACTGCTTGAGGAAAAAGGTGATGTTCTCTTCTTTTCATTGACCTCCAGTGCCCTCTCTCATCTGTACCTCTGAATCCAGTAGGTTACAAAAGTTTTTTAAATATACTTTATTTTTTAGAGTAATTAAATGTTTACAGAAAAATTGAGCAAAATATGTAGAGTTCCCATAGGCCCCTGTTCCCCTACCCACATTTCCCCTATTAACATCTTGCATTAGTTATTGTTGATGAACCAAATTCCTATATTACCATTAAGTCCATCAGTAACATTAAGAGCCACTCTCTGTGTTGTATGGTTCTATGGATTTTGGCAAATGCATATCGTGTATCCACCATTACAGTATTATATAAAATAGATTTACTGCTACGAAAATCCCTTGTTTTCCACTTATTCAACACCCTACCTTAAATTCTGGCAACGACTGATCTTTTTTAGTGTCTCTGTAGTTTTGTCTTTTCCAGAATGTTATATAGATGGAGTCTTACAGTATGTAGCTTTTTCAGACAGGCTTCTTTCACTTAGCACTATGCATCTAACTTTCCTCCATGTCTTTTCATGGTCTGATAGCTCTACTTTATTGCTGCATAATATCCCATTGTGTGGATGTATCAAAACTTGTTTATCCATTCACCTATTGAAGAATATCTTGGTTGCTTCCAAGTTTGGCTATTATGAATAAAGCCTCTATAAATATTCATGTGCAGGTTTCTGTGGATGTAAATTTTAACTCATTTGGGTAAATACTTAGGATCATAAACACTGGATCATATGGAAAGACTATGTTTAGCTTTGCATGAAACTGCCAAATTGTCTTCCAAAGAGACAGTTCCATTTTTAACTGGCACAATGGCAGGTACCATGAATTTGAGCCTAGAGATCCTCTGTGTGGGGGCTGGCATCCTGGGAAAAAATACAGGATTTGGAAAACACAGTACCTTATTCTACTCCCTAGAAAAGTGCATTCTCTGGCTCCCTGGGAGAGTCAGGCACCTTATTTTTCATTTCTTTCTTTTTAATATACAAACTCCTTTGCTCTCTCTGCAGTCAATTTCCTCTTTGTCTCCTTCCCCTAGAAAATGCATTCCTCTAATCATGTCTACTTTTAAATAAAAAGTCTCTTCTAAAAGTCCAAAGGCTGGGATTTTTTTCAGCTAGACATAGAAACAGAGTTTGTACTAACTGAAGCTCTGACAAGAGAGGGGTGGGTCACATGGGTCTGTGACCCATGTGCTGGGTCACAGAACACTCTCCCTGGTGGACTTAATCTAATTCGGTCCACTGAGGCCCCTAAACTGGCCAGTCAGTTGTCATCACTAATTAAAGAGAACCTTTTAACTTTATGAATGATTCACAGACATATCACAGTGTCCTTTGCATTTGCAATGTAAATGTACTTGAAGAATGTCCCAAAGCTCACCAGTAACTACTTCAATCGATATTTTTGCTTGTCCTTGGCCCTCTTAGGTCACCTTATCCTTAAATTATGGAAGATTTTTGTCCCATTTTACTCTACTTCTAACTAAATCATCCTTTTACCATTTTTTCCCTATGGTAAGTCTCATGATTTCTGCCCATTTCTATATCCCTGGATTCTATGATACATCATTCCAAACCATTTACCTAAGGTTATCATGTTATAATAGACTATCACTAAAGCCTTTTACAATAATCTCCAAAAATGCTTTAAAACCCCCACACCTAACTCAGGTCAACAAAGCAAGCCCATGAGGCATTTTCAAGCAACTGAAGAGACATTCCTGAAAATCATCACCAACTAGGGTCTCAGAAATTTTTCATAGACAAAATCCAGAAGGCAAAACAATTACTGTTCTTGGAACCAAGATTGACAATTTTATTACTCTACTTTCTCCCAAGGATTATCTCAAGATTTTAATCTATTTATTTCTAATGCTAGAAGTCAGTAGCAGTTAAAAAGGGCCTTTCTTTGCTTGCTTAGAAATCCATGCCTCCCAACAGGCAACTTTACAGACTAACTAAGAAAGAGTGTCATCAACTCCTTTTATGATATTTTTTCTTGACTCATCTCTGCCTGGGTGGACAGAGAGATCAGTGCTTGGGCCACCCTTTCCACTTGCCTGACTTTCCCTGCTACTGAGAAGAAATGGCACAGGGCTTTGGTATATCCCACCTGTACTTAAATTTTTTTTTTTTTTTATTTCTGAGAGAGAGAGAGACACCTTGAGCAGGGGAGGATCAGAGAGAGAGGGAGACACAGAATCTGAAACAGTCTCCAGGCTCTGAGCTAACTGTCAGCACAGAGCCCAATGTGGGGCTTGAACCCACAAATTTTGAGATCATGACCTGAGCCAAAGTCGGATGCTTAACCAACTGAGCCACCTAGGCGCCCCTGAACTGTACTTTAAATACAGGGAAACATTTGCTTCACAAATGGGGTTTGATTTGCCCCTTGATGTGTGCAATCGATTGCAGGGTCACATACAGAAGAAAGCATGCAAAGGAAGCTTGGATGTTTTGCAAAGCAGCCTTTCTTCATGCACATTATTTGTGTTGTGGCTATAAAATGTGTGTCTCTTGACAGTTTTTAAAGGTCTGGTGGGACAAACATAAAAGGAATAAATGAGTGGAAGGGACTTTACCTTTAAAAGGTTGTTTTATTAATATGTGTACAATACATAAGCTATCTTGAATTATCAATACATAAGCCAAGTAGCTGACATTCATTCTTTAGATTATACTGTGTGTCAAATCTACAAAGTCAATAAAACAAAACACAATGATACCAAATGACTCCTTCCCCTGAGTTGGCCATGGATTTTCTGTCCCAGAATTAGATCTCCAGAATTCTGGAGCTTTGGGCCATGGCTTTATCAACAAGACCAATGAGGTTTCCAAGTTTTCAAGAAGGAACAGGTAGAAAATAAGCTTGTATGACAGGCTAATGGTTTGTGAAAAATAAGCACCATATAAAAGACCCAGGCTAAAGGAGGACAGCCACCACAAAGAGAGGCAATAGAGGAAAACAAGTGAGGATTGTAAGAGATTTAAAGAGGGCAATTTCTTCTACCATCACTGAGCCCAGAAGATACTTCAAGTGTATAAAAAGAAATCAGTGGCTCCTATCCACAAGTTTCACATCTTTTGGGTTTCAGCTGACCTTTCCATGAGGCCTTGCACACCACTGTGACCAGTTTCCTTCTCGTGCATCCTAACTACTTCACTGGAACTGCAGCCCAGCAATGATTTCTTTATGCTGTGTCATTATTATTCTATGGATTCCTATGCCCATGCATACAGTTAAAAAGCAAATCTTTAGGGTCAGAGTCAATTATGCTTTTTATGTTCCCTCCAAACCCTTTCTACTTGCTGAGAAAAAGGCATTTAAAGGGGTTTATCTATGGGACCAAGATCCCACAGGTTCCAGGTGGCAGGGTGAGATTTAAGATCGGTTCTAGGTGGTGGCAAGTGTCAACTATAGCACCATGTCTTATGCAAAGCATGGTCAGCCAATATCATTTGATAGATTGAGTGATAAGAGAGTTAATGTAGTAAAAAAAATCTAAAACACTAGCAATTTGAGAACATTTCTATAACACCTTAATTTCATTTTTTGGTTTACTTAAAAAGGACATGGGAAGATATCCAGGATATAAGCGAAGCAAGCATTTTTTTCCAATTCACCCAAAATATAGAAACCTTCTCTGGCAAGTCATTGATCCTCACATACTTTGCCTTTGTTTTTCTTAGAAAAAAAATGAAGACACAACAGTAAACACTAGGTTGTGTTTCCCATTTAGTTTAAGAAGCTTAGATGACTTGCACTGTGCCAAACCTTAAAAGATTGATTGGAATTATAGAACATGTATTCCAAAATTCTTGATTATTTATTTTTAAAATAGATAAATAAGGGGCACCTGGGTGGCTCAGTCAGTTAAGCATCCAACTTTGGCTGAGGTCATGATCTCACAGTTTGTGGGCTCAAGCCCCACATCAGGCTCTGTGTTGACAGCTCAGAGCCTGGAGCCTGCTTTGGATTTTGTGTCTCCCTTGCTCTCTGCCCTTCCCCCACTCATGCTCTATCTCTCTCTCAAAAACAAATGAACATTAAAAAAATAGATATGTAAACAGGAGAAACAATAATGGGGTATGATCTTTTCCACTTAAACTGACTGCCTGAGTGCTCACTGAAGGGCCTCAGTACAGTGATCCAAAGAAAGATCTAGGAGTCCACCTGCAACCTGGTTACAAGTGATGAAATTAGACCTACTTACGTATGGGCTGTTAGTCATGACCCCTACACAGAGCCTGAAAGAATGTGACTGGTAAGAGGAAGAAGTGTGCTATCTAAACACAGAGTAATTTATTGCTACTAGTCAATTATATTGAAAAAATATTGATAAGTACCTATTATGTGTCAGGCATTATACTCTATGTTGGGTATACAATACATACAAGACCAGACTCTGCCCCTAAGAACCTTACAGAAAACCCAACTGAATCCCAGGTGACATAATAGTACCTTGATAGAAGAGAGTGAATGTAGAAATAAGGAAGGAAACAGTTCTACTAAATAAGAAGAGAAAGTTCTTAGGGTGAGAAGCAAGTAGGGAAAGGTATAGACACAGTGGGGATAGTGTGCACAAATGAATAGAAGCATGAAACACAAAGTAGATTTGAATAAGAACAGATTGTTGAGTGAAGATAAAAAGAGTTCAGCTGTGTTGGGAAAGTAAAGAGGTAGGGAGGTAGGGAAGTGTCTGAGAGAGAAAAGCAGGGACTATACTATGAAAGACCTTATAAACCTGATAAGAAATTTAGGCTTTAGCTTGAAAGCTATAAAGATTAAAGACATTAAAGCAAGACAGTGCATTTAAAAATATTTAGCCTAGCAGAGTTGTAGAAACAGAGTGTAGTAATTGCTCATTAGGGCTTTGAGGGTCTAAACTGAGACTTTAACAGAAGCTAAGCAGTATAGGCTAGGGTACCTGGGTGGCTCAGTTGGTTGGGAGTCCGACTTCCATTCAGGCCATGATCCTGCACTTTGTGGGTTCGAGTCCCACATCAGGCTCTGCACTGAAAGCTCAGAGCCTAGAGCCTGCTTCAGATGCTAGGTCTCCCTCTCTCCCTGCTCTTTCCCCACTCATTCTCTCTCTCTCTCTCTCTCTAAAATAAACAAATATTTAAAAATTAAAACAAAAGAAGAAGCATGGGCTAAATATCAAGGTGTCAAAAATCTACATGATTTGAAAATTGACTGAATATGAGTAAAGAAGAAAAGAAGTAAATTACACTGGTAAGAATTCATCTCAGGTGAATGGTTTGGATAGTAAAATGATAGGTGGTGCCACTCAATGATATAGGCCAGGTGCATGCACCGGGATGAGATAATAAGATGAATGTTAGACACAATGTAGTGCTTCGGGAATGGAAATCCAAGCAAAGTCCAAACTTATAACCAGGGACCCAGGTTATAAGTCCACAGTTAAAACTTTGAGATCAGATGCTGATGCCATCATTTGAGGGGAGAGAGGGGTCTCATAAGATCCTAAAGGGAGAAGAGGTTCTACAGGAGGATGGATCATCAACAGAATCAAGTTTCACAGGGCTGATGAGAAGATAATATTTTATTTGTCAAATACAAATTGTAAACATCTAATTCTAGGAGCAATGTTAAGGACTTTGAAAAAGTATTGACAGAAAATAGAGACCCCTTTTTGAATATGCTTGGTTGTAAAAGGGTACCCTGATATAGGGCTTTATGTGAAGGAATATAAGGGTCTGACAGAGAGACTTTCAAAGTGAGAACACCTTTAGCATGTTGAGAAGATGCTGAGAAGCCAGTGAAGAGGATAAATTTAAAAATACAGAAGAGGGGTAAATATAGAAAAGATGGGAGAGGATGAATGAGCTCAAGATCAGCTGTAAATAGAAGCTTCTATAGTTAAGGGTAGAGGTGAAGAAGCAAAGATGTGAGTGAGCATAATGTTTTTCCTCTTTTTATCCCACTTCAACTTCAATTACCTTTGGAAGGTAGATAGCAGCTACACTAGCTGAAAGAGGAAAGGGTCAGTGCAAAATAAGAAGCTTGAACAGTAGTTAAAATATGTGATAACCATGGGGTGAATGGGAAAGGAAACCAACCAGAGGTAGTCAAAGCCTTGATGAGTAGTGTAAATGGCCCATCTGAGGCTGAAGACCACTAAATAATGCTGCTGCCAAGAACTCAGGTGTGTGTTTTTCTCTAAAGGTTAGAGTGACTCAAGATTTGTGTATGGAAAAACAGAGGGGATCATTAAACACATAAGGAAGAGCTTGGATGAAGTAACAAATTCTGAGGACTGCTCTGAATAGATAAGAATGTTAAATCATAAGAAGAATGAGCAGGGAGAAAAAAATGAGGGGGTTGATGGTCTAGAAATCTCAATGATGGCAAACAACAAGCAAGTGTACCATATATGTAATACATAGAAAGGACGGGGTGAATTTATAAAAGGAACATTACTTTGGGCTCCCATTTACCTTTTAAACCTGTGAGGTAAGGGCAAGGGGTAGAATGTCCTCTGTTCTTGGATGAGCAGGTTCACAACTCTTCTAGCCCCTTTCAGATAGTAAAAAGCCAGGACAGAAACTCAGAGGGGATCAGAAGTAGTTAGAGCACAAGACTGGCTGCTTCACTGCTCCTGTATCCTTTAATTCACAAACAAGCCAGTAATCAAAACTTTCCAGTTCTATATCAATCCACAGTTCAGTCCTCAATAAAAGATGAGGCTTGGGGCAGCTGGGTGGCTCAGTCAGTTGAGCATCTGACTCTTGATTTCAGCTCAGGTCATGATCGCATCATCATGAGATCAAGCCCGCCTCACCCCCTCCCCACATTGGGCTCTGCGCTGAGTGTAGAGCCTGTTTGGGCTTCTCTATCTCCCTCTTCTGCCCCTCACCCACTCATGTTTTCTCTGTCTCTCAAAATAAACAAATAAATATTTTTTAAAAAGATGAGGCTTATCTCCCTCCTCATCTTGAGTCAGAGTTATAAGTAGGCTGCCTACCACTTGGGAAGGAGTGTGGTTGGCTTCTTCTCTCCTTCTCCCACCAACTAACTGCTTTGGCAGCCCTTGCCAGAATGAAAGCAGAACCAGGCGGAAGGAGGAGTTAAGGGGTATTGGAAATTTCTAATTTGATTATTCCTGTTTAAAGTTGGCTTCATGGTCTCTGAATCTGGCAAGGAATTTAAAGTTTATTCTTTTCTCAAGGACATTTTTGTGCCTTCTCCACAGATCCCCTTCTGGACCCCTCTGACTGCAATTATCATGCACCCAGTCTTTTGCTCTAACCATCTACTTCCCCCTGAGTTTCTGTCCTGGATTTTCACTGCTTGGCCCCTCAACTAGCACGTCGACATCTTTGCAGAACATCTTTGTGTACACACACACACACACACACATACACACACACAAATACACAAACACACAGCCTTATATATACTCACATATTCATTTCATTTCCTCTTGTGAATTTGAGTCACTCTCTGATGTTATTTCCTTTCAGCCTGAAGGAGTTCCTTCAGCATTTCTGGTACAATATGTCTGTCAACAACAAATTCACCCAGATTTTATCTGGGAGTAGCTTTCTTTCACTTTTGAAGGAAAGTTTCATCGGATATAAACTTCTTAATGAACATTTATTTTTTTTCTTTAAACATTTCAAGTATATCATTTTCCTTCTGAACTCCATTGTTTTGGATGAGAAGTCAACCATTCATTGCATTGATATCCCCTTATATGTGATGAATCATTTTTTTCCTTGCTGCTTTCAGTATTTTTGGTTTCCATCAGTTGCACCAGGACAGTCTAGAAGTGAGTCTTTGGTGTTTATCTTACTTGACGTCTGTTGAGCAACTTGGATGTATAAATTATTGTTTTCACCAAATTTGGGAAGTTTTCAGCCATTATTTCTTCAAATATTGTTTTCTCTTTCCTTTTCTTCTGGGAGGCCCATCACAAGTATATTGGTACACTGACATTATCCCACCAAACTCAGAATCTGTTTATTTTTCTTTCATCTTTTTTCTCTCTATTCTTAAGATTTATCCAGCTCAAGTTTACTAATAATTTCTTCTGCCATATCAAATCTTCTTTTAAATCCACCTGGTAATTCCTCATATCAGTTTTTTAAATTTTTAGTTCTAGAATTTTATATGATTCTTTTCTCAGAGTCTCTATTCTCAAGTTTTCTGTTTGCTGAGTCAATGTTATAGTATTTTTCTCTAGTTCCCTGGAAATATTTATAATAGCTTCTTTGAAATCTTTGTCTACAAAAGTGCATTTCTATCCTACTAAGGGTCAGTTTCTATTGTTTTTTCTTCCTTGAGCATTTTCCCATTTCTGTACATGTTTCATAATTTAGGAGTTGCTTTTATTTGCCTGGGTATAAACTGCAATGCTTGCCTCTACACAATGCACACTTATTGATGACTCCGTTCAGTTTCTCATTCTTATTGTTATAATTTAACCTGCATTCTTATGGGTCATCCTTGTGGCTGCATAGCTTGGTGAGCACCCAATAGTTTGGGCTGGGGCCTTCTGCCTATTGATCTGTATATGGACTGACAAGCACATTCCAAGTTTCAGCAAGTTCTCAGGTCTCGCTTGATCTATACTTTCTACTGCAATAAAGCTGGGAAAAATAGTTTTCTAGTAAAACAGGGATGGATGGAGAGCTTATTTCATTACTTCAATAGATCTCTCTTTTCCAGAACTTCCTCAGCTGGTCCACTGCTCACCCTAAGCAGGACCACAAACTTGGGCAAATAAAGTTATGGGTTTTCTCTATTTATTTTCTACCACATTTTTCACTTTTATCTGACATGGCTATTGATTTTTGCCACCTTCCCCAAATTGACTCTGCTCCCTCTGACAATAAAGCTGCTAGGTTTTGTGACCAGCTCCTAGCTGGTAAAACAACATTTCTTGCCAACTGTGCTGAGGTGGGAGAGAAGATGAAAGTAACCCAAGAAAAATGCCATTGACTTCTGTTCTTACCCAAAGCACTCCAGTTTTTTTGTTTTTAAGAATACATGATTTTCATGGCACCTTGGTGGCTCAGTCAGTTGGGTGACCGACTTCAGCTCAGGTCATGATCTTGCAGTCTGTGGATTCGAGCTTCCCGTTGGGCTCTGTGCTGTTGGCTTGGAGCCTGGAGCCTCTTTTGGATTCTGTGATTCCCTCTCTCTCTGCCCCTCCCCCACTCAAGCTCTGTCTCTGTCTCAAAAATAAAATAAACATTAAATATTTTTATTAAAAAAAGGAATACATATGTGGGGGGAGGGGGGATGGGCATGGAGGAGGACACTTGTGGGGATGAGCACTGAGTGTTATGTGGAAACTAATTTGACAATAAACTATTTGTAAAAAACAAAAAAGTAAATAAAAAAATAAAATTAAAAAAAAAGGAATACATGGTTTTCAAACTGCATTCTACGTAATTTGGGCTCTGTGGTCCATAGCCCTGAAGAAAAATCTTTTAGAATTTTGCCTAGCTTGTCTGAGAGGATTCACCAGCTTTTTCATACTACCATAATTGGAAGTCCTTTTAAAGCTTTTTAAAAAATGACCTCAAGCTGACATTACCTGTGTGGTTCACATGTCTGGTCCCTAGGATTCATGCCCTCTGATCTGCAGTTGGAAGGCAGGCAATGCTTTTCCAGACACAGCCCACTTCCATGCCACCAGCTGCGTTAGCTTTCTCTGGCATGAATCAAGCCTCATGCATCTGTGTCCCATGCCTACAGAGATGTCATACCAACCTCTCAATGTGTTCTCACTGGAGTTCTTCTTACTAGATTTGGGATTAGGAAGCATTGCCTCCCATATACGCATCTTCCCTCTTTTGATAGGGTAGACCAAAATATTTTCAAAAAAACTTCTCTTCAGAAAAATTCACCAAAGAAATCCTCTTTGATTCTCTTTATGCTCAATAACTGAACAATTATTAGAACTTTAGTGTGGCTTAAGAATGAATGCAATGATGGTTTGACTTAAAATTCATGTTTGAAGGAGGCACCTATTGTCTTTGGCCTCAACTGACACTGAGATAGGAAGAGTCTCATTTTGACATCTTATTGTAAGAGTAGTCTGATGAAACGTTTGCAAATTCATAGGTACAGTTAGGTGGCAAAACATACTATAACATGGGGCCTGGCATATTTGGGGTTTACTTAGCCCAAAAGGAAAGTTAGTTTTTTCTACTTCAGGCACCTTCAGTTTTATCCATCCTTAGGAATGAATTGACATTCTCCTTTCTTTGTGGAAGGAGGCAACTATTTTCATGTGCTGCTCATGCAGACAGCTAATTAAATGAAACAAAAGTGACCACAAACATGGAAAGTTTCATGAAAATGCCCCTGTGGATCTCAAGTAATTATGCTTGTAAAAGGAAGATATTATAAAAAGAATATTATGTTTAAAGAGATTACAGTGTTATTACTGTCTTGTTTTGGCCATATGAGAAATGATAGCATCCATTAACATATCACCATCCTTAAGATCAAAGAAGAAGAAACTTCTCTGCTTGCTGTTTCCAGAAGTTAAAAGAGATTTAAGAATGGAAGAACTTGGTTGTCATACAGTAAATTAAACAACAGATTACAAGAACCTAACAATTCCTATCTTTACTTTTATTTTACTCACTTACTAATTAATTAAGTAGGCAAAAGACTGGAATCGTATCTATAGAAAGCAGTGCTTCAATACTGCCAATGTTGGTCAAGAAAGATTTGTTGAACAAATGCCGTCTCTAGATTCTCTACGGATATCTTCTATCAAAAAGAAATACTTCAAATGAATAATCATCTATATGACCTGTAGGTAGGTTGTGGGGAGATATTGGGAAGATCACATGCACATTCATAACAAGCATATTTATTTTACATGGGAATAGTACTAGAATCAGCTATAGTTTCAGCACCTGCTGAAAACATTGAGCACTGTTAGACTAATTTTTAGGGTCTCAGTTTTTCCACCTGAATAATGAGGGGCTGTAACTAAAATTACAGACGGGGAATGAAGTTTGCCCACCAAAACGGAATTGCAATGGCTATATGAGTACCACAAAGAGAAGGATTTTGAGCTATCTAAGGGCTTAGTGGGTAAGTGTACTCCAATAAATAAGCAATGTTTTCTATGGTCAAAGAGTAAGGGAATAGTGATTTAAGTTGCAATTTTGCCATCCTTGGAAATATATTTAAGGATTATTTTACTTTAACATTCTATGATTCTGTAACTCTATGTTATAGTTTGGATTATATCTTCTAGAACAAGGCAGTCTAGTTTGTAACCAGAAATAGATCCATTGCATAGAGAATTGAGGGTGAAACTAGTTTTAGATGTAAATAGCTCAGTCACTTATTTATATGAAGAGATTTAGAGGAGGAGAGTGGACAGAGTTCTCTTGCACCATTAACTCTACACAGATTTTTCATGGGTCAAATATTTGTAACTCCAGTTTATGCACAATCACTCCAAGGAAGCTAACTCACCACACCAAAATGTAATTGAATATTAATGAACCCATGCATTTTTATTGAAATTTCACTTTATGAAATGCTTTCACATTCATTTTTCTCCTGTCCTGTTGTTATTTCACAGTAGCCCTGTAAGGCATATATCCTTATTCTTATTCTGGGAAGGAGTCTGATGCTTAGTAAGGTAAGTGAATTGGTTGCCCAAGGCTCCCTGGCTATAAGGGAGTAAGGATTAGAGATGGCACCTGAATGCAGCATATTTAACATCCAGTCTAGAGATTTTTATACCCACCATGGCTAATCATTTTCACAAAGTTGTTTTCAGTAAGAAGAAAAGAAATGACATAAGAGCAATAAATACTGGAAAAGGCAGGAGAGGAGGCTGGTGGTGATGGTCAGATGTCCAGGGAAGAAAAGTCAAAGTTTCTGAGTCATACAGCTGATTTCCATTACTATATCTCAACAATGCTTACCTTGATTTTAAAACTCCTATACCAAACACATCTCCATAAGAACACTTGATTTTCAGCTCACTCTTCCACCCCCACAAATCTACTCTCCCCATAGTACTTTATTAGCCTGCTAGGGCTGCCATAACAGAATACAATATTGGGTGGTTTAGCCAACAGAAATTTATAATCTCAGTTCTTCTGGAGGCCAGAAGTTAAGAACAAGTTGCCATCAAGGTTGGTTGTGGTGAGAGACTCTCTTTTTGGCTTGCAGATGGCTACCTTTTTGGTGTGTTCTCATCTGACCTGTCTGTGTGGACACAAAGAGAAAGGGGTCTCCAGTGAACACCAGCCCTACCTGATTAGGGACCTATACTCACAACCTCCTTTAACCTCAATTACAGGCACTATCTCTAAATACAGTCACATTGGGAGTTAGTAGTTCAACATATCAATTTTAGAGAAACACAATTCAGTCTATAACACACAGCATAACTTTTAACCCAGTTGTTCAGGCCAAAATACTAGCAGTTACCCTTGATTCCTCTTTTTATTTCATATTATGCATCTAACCCATCTACCTTAAAATGTATCTCTCCATTACCTCCAGAGGTCCAATTGAAGACGAAGGCACCTGATCTTCCTCCTGGACCACTACAATAGCCTCCCTGCCCAAATTGGTCTCCTTGCCCAAGGAGTTCTTGAACCTTATAAATAAGATCACTTCTTTTTGGGAAACCATTAATGACTTTCCATATCACTTAGAATTAAATACAAACCCCTTCCTGAGGTTGAGAAGGTCCTGAACAATCTGGACTAGACTACATCTCCAATTTCTCCCTCACTCATTAGGCTCTTGAGCCATCCTGGTTTCTTGCTGGTCACTGCATAGTCAAAATCAATGCCATTTCAGAGACTTGGCCCTTTCTCTTCCTCTTTCCTGGAATGCTCTTTTCCAGAACTGCCCATGGCTCACTCTTCATATAATTCAGGACTCTACTCAGATGTCATCAACTAGAAAGGCCTTCTCTCACCATCCAAACTGAAATATTGCCTAGCCCTCATATGATCTCAACCACACAGCTCACTATTTTCAGGAACAGAACTTCCCCATCTTGGGAAACTCTTGTACAGAAAAATTAATTTGTAGATAATGTTATTGCTTATTTTAAGAACTTCCCATTACCCATTTATCCAGGCAACACTAGAATTCATTCAAGTAAATTCTTTCTCAGGGCAATAGATTGTTTAGCTAAGCTCATCAAACATAGTTTCCTTTTCAAAGCTCTCTTCCAAACCCAAACTTCTCTGTGTTTACCAATTTCAATCAGCCCTGACACAGAAAAACCTGCCTTAAACCAGACGACCCCACCTTTCCCCTCCACATTAGAGGCGCTTCTAACATTGACAAGGTAGTGTTCTCCCTTTCAGCACTGAAATCACAGAGGTAATTACTCAGTGTTGTTTTATCAGCCAGTTATTTTGATGATTTGGGGAAGGAATTGGCACAGAACCCTCCCCACCTTCTTTCTGCCTACCCTGCTTAATTTTTATTCACATCATTCATTGCTAACAGTACATATATAGTCATTTATTTGTTGCTCGCTTATCTTTCTCCCAGAGTAGACTATAAAATCCAAAATAGCAGGCATCTTTTCTGTCTTATTCTCAACAAAATCCCTAGCAACTACAACAATGCCTGGCACACAGTAATTTTTCATTAAAATTTCGTTAAAATTGGTAAGGCACATGGGTGGCTCAGCCAGTTGGGCATCTAACTTCAACTCAGGTCATGATCTCATTATTTGTGGGTTCAAGCCCCACATCAGGCTCTGCGCCACATCTCAGAGCCTGGAGCCTGCTTTGGCTTCTGTGTCTCCCTCTGTCTCTGCCCCTTCCCCCACTCATGTCCTGTCTCTCTCAAAAATAAAGAAACTTAAAAAATTTTTTAAATAAAATTGTTATGAATGAGTAAGTTTTGTAGGTTCATTGAGCCAGGATCAGGAAACAAGGCAGATACAGAAGCCCATCTAAATTCAGTGAGATGAGCAGTATTTCTGAGTCCCTAGAAGGATTACAGAGGCTATAAAATCTCCCTTGGAATCATGCACAACACTGAACCACTAAGCACAGATGCCATGGGTACCACAGGGCTGCTGTCCCAGAGACTGCATCCACTCTGGTATCCCTGCCCCACCTGGACAAATGCAAACCTCCCCAGCCATCTGCGTAAGAGAGAGAAGCCACTCTTACTTTCATCTGACTCTTTTCTCCCACCCAAGGAAAGAAGGCCATGGCAAAGGATATCTAGAAACATTTCTGGTTCTGCTGACACTTCTTCCTGAAGTTTCTGCTCTATAAGAAACCCGGCCAGCATGAGGTCGTGTAAGAAACACTTCCACATAGGGGCGCCGGGGTGGCTCAGTCAGTTAAGCTCTGGCTTTGGCTCAGGTCATGATCTCACAGTTCATGGGTTCAAGCCCTGCACTGGACTCTGTGCTGACAGCTAGCTCAAAACCTGGAGCCTGTTTCAGATTCTGTGTCTCCCTCTCTCTCTGACCCTCCCCTGCTCATGCTGTCTCTATGTTTCTCTCAAAAACAAGTAAAACATTTAAAAAGAAACACTGCCACATAGAGAAGAGCATGTATAATAAGGCTGTGGGATAAAATATAGGATGCCAACATAATTTTTAATTTTACACAAACAATGAATAGGTTTTTTAGAATAGGACAATACTTCCTGTAACATACTTATATAAAAAGTTAATTTGTTGTTTATCTGAAATTCAGATTTAACTGGAAGTCTTATATTTTTGTTTCCTAATTCTGACCAAACTAAGCTATACACATATGAACAGGCACATATAAAAAATAAATGCAGATAATTGAATGCATGTCCCCATATATTAAGGATGATTGGGGCTCTTGTCAATATTTTAAAAAATGGAAATTCCTATGAAACAGTGGTTTCCCATTAGGATAACATGAAAGTACCAGCCCTGCAAGTAATTTTAAGGGCAGGGAGGACTCTCTGAGGGTATAAAGGCAAAACAAAACAAGACCAAAAGCAACAAAGACTAGAAAGGACCAGAGAATACCACCAGAAACTCCAACTCTACAAGCAACACAATGGCAAAGAGTTCATATCTTTCAGTCCTCACTCTAAATCTCAATGGACTAAATGCTCCAATCCAGAGACACAGGGTAACATAATGGACAAGAAATCAAGGTCTATCTACATGCTGTTTACAAGAGACCCATTTTAGACCTAAAGACACCTTCAGACTGAAGGTAAGCAGATGGAAAACCATCTATCATCCTAATGGTTGCCAAAAGATAGCCAGAGTAGGCATACTTATATCAGACAATATAGATTTTAAAAGAAAGACTGTAACAAGAGATGCAGAAAGGAATTATATCATAAATAAGGGGTTATATTTAAGAAAAACCTAACAATTGTAAACATTTATGCCCCCAATGTATTTGGAGGAACCCAAATATATAAATCAAATACAAACATAAAGAAATTCATTGACATTAATACCATAATAGTAGGGGGGCTTCAACACCTCACTTACAGCAATGGTCAGATCATCTAAGCAGAAAATCAACAAGGAAACAATGGCTTTGAATGACACACTGAACCAGATGGACTTAACAGATATAGTCAGAACATTTCATCCTAAAGCAGCAGAATATACATTCTTCTCGAGTGCACATGGAACATTCTCCAGAATAGATCACATACTGGGACACAAATCAGCCCTCAACAAGGACAAAAAGACTGAGATCATACCATGCATATTTCAGACCACAACGTTATGAAACTTGAAATCAACCACAAGAAAATATTTGTAAAGACAACAAATACTTGGAGACTAAAGAACACCCTACTAAAGAATGAATGGGTTAACTAAGAAGTGGAAGAAGAAATTTAAAAGTACATGGAAGCCAATGAAAATGGTAACACCACAGCCCCAAACCTCTGGAATGCAGCAAAGGCAGTCATAAGAGGGAAGTATATTGCAATCCAGGCCTACCTAAAGAAGGAAGAAAGGTCTCAAATATACAACCTAACCTTAAACCTTAAAGAACTGGAAAAAGAACAGCAAATAAAACCCCAAACTAGCATAATGGGAAATAATAAAGATTAGAGCAGAAATCAATGCTATTGAAGAAAAAAAAAAAAAAAACCCCACGAGTAGAACAGATCAAGAAAACCAGGAGATGGTTCTTTGAAAGAATTAACAAAATTGACAACCTTTAGCCAGTTTGACCAAAAAGAAAAATGAAAGCACCCAAATAAATAAAATCAAGACTGAAAGAGGAGAGATCACAACAAATACTGCAGAAATACAAACAATAATAAGAGAATATTATGAACAATTATATGCCAATAAATTGGGCAATCTGGAAGAAATGGAAAAATTCCTAAAAACATATAACCTACCAAAACAAACAGGAAGACATAGAAAATTTGAAGAGACTTGTAACCAGTAAAGGAATTGAATCAGTAATCAAAAATCTCCCAAAAAACAAGAGTTCAGGGCTGGGTGGCTTTCCAGGGGAATTATACCAAATGTTTAATGAAAAGTTAACACCTATTCTTTAGAAGCTATTCCAAAAAAATAGAAATAGAAGGAAAACTTCCAAATTCCTTCTGGGAAGCATTACCTTGATTCCAAAACCAAGACCCGCCCCCCCCCCCAAGAGGGAGACTATAGACCCTGATGCACATGGATACAAAATTCTCAACAAGATATTAGCCAACCAGATCCTACAATACATTAAAAAGAATTATTCATCACTATCAAGTNCCAGCAAAAAAGAGAACTATAGGCCAATATCCTTGATGCACATGGATACAAAATTCTCAACAAGATATTAGCCAACCAGATCCTACAATACATTAAAAAGAATTATTCATCACTATCAAGTGGAATTTATACCTGGGATGCAATATGAAATAATAAAGAAATAAAAAAAAAGAAAGAATAAGAACCGTATGATCCTTTCAATAGACGCAGAGAAAGCATTCAACAAAATAGAGCATTCTTTCTTGATAAAACCTTCCAGAAAGCAGGGATAGAAGGATCATATCTCAAGCATAAAAGCTATATACAAGAGACCCAAGAAAATTGAGAGCTTTTCCCCTAAGGTGAGGAACATGGCAGGGATGTCCACTCTCACCAGTGTTATTCAACATAATATTAGAAGCCCTAGCCACAGCAAACAGACAGCACAGAGAAATAAAAGGCATCCAAATTGGCCAGGAAGAAGTCAAACTTTCATTCCTTGCAGATGACATGATACTCTATATGGAAAATCCAAAAGATTCCATGAAAAAACTGCTAGTGATCCAGGAATTCAGCAAAGTCACAGGATATAAAATCAATGCACAGAAATTGGTTGCATTTCTGTACACCAATAATGAAGCAATAGAAAGAGAAATCAAAGAATCAATCCCATTTACAATTGCACCAAAACCCATAAAATACGTAGGAATAAACCTAACCAAGGACACAAGAGATCTGTGTGATGAATACTGTAAAAAACCTTAAGGAGGAAATTGAAGAAGACACAAAGAAATTGAAAAATAGTCCATGCTTATGAATTGAAAGAATATTGATAAAATGTTGATACTACCCAAAGCAATCCACATATTCAATGCAATCCTTATCAAAATAACACCAGCAATCTTCACAGAGCTAGAACAAACAATTCTAAAATTTGTTCAGAACCAGAAATGTACCCTGAATGGCCAAAGCAATCCTGAAAAAGAAAATCAAAGCTGGAAGCATCACAAGCCCAGACTTCAAGATATATTATAAAGCTGTAATCATCCAGACAGTATGGTACTGGCACAAAAACAGACACTCAGATCAATGGAACATAATAGAGAAACCCAGAAATGGAACCACAACTAATCTTTGACAAAGCAGAGAAGAATATCCAATGGAATAAAGACAGTCTCTTCAGCAAATGGTGTTGAGAAACTGGACAAAAACATGGAGAAAAATGAACCTGGACCACTTTCTTACACCATACACAAAAATAAATTCAAAACGGATAAAAGAGCTAAACATAAGACAGGAAACCATCAAAATCTAGAAGAGAAAGCAGGCAAAACCCTTTTTGACTTCGGCGACAGCAACTTCTTACTCAACACATCTCTGGAGCCAAGAGAAACAAAAGCAAAGATGAACTATTGGGACCTCATCAAAATAAGAAGTTTCTGCACAGCGAAGGAAACAATCAGCAAAACTAAAAGACAAGGATGGAATGGGAGAAGATATTTGCAATGACATGTCGGATAAAGGGTTAGTATCCAATATCTATAGAGAACTTATAAAACTCAACACCCAAAAAACAAATAATCCAGTGAAGAAATGGGCAAAAGGCATGAATAGACACTTCTCCAAAGAAGACATCCAGATGGCTAACAGACACATGAAAAAATGCTTAACATCACTCTTCATTAGGGAAATACAAATCAAAACCACAAGGAGACATCATCTCACACCTGTCATAATGGCTAGAATTAACAACTCAGACAATGACAGATGTTGCCGAGTATGCAGACAAATAGGATCTCTTTTGCACTGCTGGTGGGAAGGCAAACTGATGCAGCCACACTGGAAAACAGTACGGAGGTTTCTCAAAAATATAGAACTACCCTATGACCCAGCAGTTGCACCAATAGGTATTTATCCAAATAGGTGTGCTGTTTTGAAAGGACATATGCACCCCAACGTGTATAGCAGTGCTATCAACAATAGCCAAAGTATGGGCAGAGCCCAAATGTCCATCAATAGATGAATGGATAAAAAACATGTGGTATACATATACAATGGAGTATTACTTGGCAATCAAAAGAATGAAATCTTGCCATTTCCAAAAATGTGGATAGAACTAGAAGGTATTATGCTAAGTGAAATCAGTCAGAGAAAGACAAATATCATATGACTTCACTCATATGTGGAATTTAAGATTCAAAACAGATGAACAGAGGGAAAGGGAAACAAAAATAATATAAAAACAAGGAGGGTGACAAAACATAAGAGACTCTTAAATATAGAGAACAGAGTTGCTAGAGGGGTTGTGGGTGGGGAGATGGCTAAATGGGCAAGGGGCATTGAGGAAGACACTTGTTGGGATGAGCACTGGGTGTGATACACAGGGATGAATCACTGGATTCTACTCCTGAAATCATTTTTGCACTATATGCTAACTTGTAGATTAAAAAATAAAAATAAATAATAAAAAAAACCTGTCTTCATAACAATAAAAAAAAATAAAGTACAGCACTAAGGACTACATGCCAAACCAATTAAAGGCATGGTCGTCTCTAACTCACCACGTTTCCTTTGGTACATAATGAATGAAAACACATCAAATCAATGCTATGTGAAAATAAACAAAGACCACACAAATGAGAACAAGGAAAGACTGTTTACTCAGAGTTGCTTTAGCAAGGAAGTCAACCACGATCCCTGGAATTTTGGCAGAAACTCAATGACAGGCAGAGGAGTGGGAAAGCTTTATAGTGGAAGAAAGAGATGGCTTCAGGTGTGCCCTGATTGAAAGTTGTCAGCACAAGGAAGCCATGGGTGGCTAACTAGAAGTGAATCATCCTACAGGATCAGTTAGGGTTACATATTTGGCTTTTTCCAGCTAGTCCTAAGTTGGAAGCAGGAGGAGGAAATTAGTGAAGCTATCAGTTATTAATCAAGTCCTGAATATTTGGGGATGAAGTTTACAGCAGTGACTGACTGGTGTCCTGGTTGTTACATGTAGTGGGCTGGCTTCCCATGAGTCTAACATTATAGCAGGCTGGTCTTGTGGGCTGCTTATCATAGATAACAGTGTTGGTTTCCTTGGTGGCTTCCTGCAGGTTGTGGGTAAAAGTTCTATTTCTATTTGTGATACAACCATTATCTGTAGATTCAGTTCCTCTGTATGAGGCTTCACTATTCAATATGGTAGACACATACGGCTATTTACATTTAAATTAATTAAACTTAAATAAAATTTAAAATTCAGCTGCTCAGTCACATTAGTTATATTCCAGGCATTCAATAGCCACACCTGATTAAGGCACTGCCAGATTTCATAGCGTGGGTAAAGAACATTTCCATTCCTGCAGAAAATTCTATTGAACAGTATGTGAGAGATGACAAAATACCTTCACAACTTTGTTCGTTAGACTTCCAATCACCTCTAGGAAAATGCAAGCACCAGTGTCACCTTCCTGGATAATTTCCACCTTCTCCATTCTCCCTCTGAGTCTCATTTATTCCGTTTTCCCACAACTTTACATTCTCCGTTCTTTTTCTTAATTACCAGACTGCGCCTTTGCCCTCTCTTCTGCTTTCCCAGTTTGCTGGGTTGATGTTCTCCTTTTTCACAAATTGTTTTTGAAAAGTCACTCTAGTGAGCACTTACTGAGTTACCTGACTAACTCGACTTTTCTAGACATAACCTCCTTCCCTGCTCTCCACAAGGTCATCCCAGAACCTAACACATTTGTACTGTGTGTCACCCCATCCCCACACCCTGTTGTCTCATTGATTGGATACCTGACACAGCTGAGCAATCAGCCTCTTCCCTGGGAATTGGAAAGCAATTCCTCAGCCTGAGTGAGCAAGAGAGCTGTCTCCTAGTGGGTCACCCGTCTGCAATAAGTAACTGTTACTTAGAAGCAGGAGGTACCAGCCATTTTCTACCAGGCCATGCAGCTAATAAGAAATTGGTATGAGAGAGTAATGAAACAGATGTCCAAAGAGAGAGGGGCAGAAATGAGAGATGGAGAAAGGGCTCTCGGGGTTCCCTACAGCCCGGCAATCTTTAGTTTTATTTCTAAGATTCAGCTGCTTCATTGCCCTCAAATTCAATGACATAGTCCATTATCCCTCCAGTAAATTTTCCTTTCTGCTTAGAGTAGTTTGAATTGATTTTCTGTTATTTGCAAGCAAAAGAGTTGTAATCAATATAAACTGTAATCAAGAGAATTTGGAACTTGTCTATTTAGACCCTTTCTCCTTCTCAGAGCATCACACATAATCATCAAGCCCTTCTCACTGCTCGCTGATACAAGATATGGTATGCCAAGGGCTAATCTCCTGAAAAGAAATGAAGGAATGCAGGACATAATGTGCAAAGTGAGATTAACGTGCCTGGAGAATAAAGCTGGCTCAATTAATAATGCTCACTCCACAAGTCCTACCAGTAAAAAGATGGAAAAGGGAAGGGAGGATAGGCATTTTCAAAAACAGTGTTTAAATCATTAAAGTGCTATGATCGTTTTTGGAAAATAGACCAAATTAAATTCTTACATTTGTATTTATTTATTATTTATTTATTCAGCCCCTGTTATGTTTTGGGTCCTGTGAAAGACACTGGGATTTCTCAAGAATAATTTCCAGACCAAAAATTCTGACTTCTGTGTAAGTACAAAGTAAGTACATGTCAAAGATTTTATTTATTAACGAGGGAGGTGCTGACAAGCAATCTGTCGTATATTACTCCATATTCCTACACAGTGCAGGCCTGCTGAGCACTGAAATTGCCATGCTACAAGAATAGGGAATACCTTCTTTTTTCTGCCAGCAGCATTTGCTGTTCACATTTTAAGGATATCCCGCGTAAAGTTGCATACATCCTTTACAATAGAGGTATCTGTGCCCGTTCAGATTAGTAAAATCATTCTTCTCTCTCCCAGCACCAAATGTACTTTCCAGGGCAGAGTTCTTCCTATCCTCCACAAGAAGATATGTTTACCTTCTGAGTAAAAAATAATCTGTTTCTCTTACTCTAGGAGGAAGAGAAGTAGGTATTCCCGGTTTTACAGAAGCTCTGATAATATCTTGGAGTTTCTGTCCTGTGGTATAACCTGTGTGTGTCCCGGTGAGCACTCTACCTCTCATCATATCACCCAGTAAGGTGTTGAGCATGAGCACCCAGTACCACGCTGCTTACTATGAATAACAAAGGTGTGATATCCTATTCAGAGTCTGGTGTTTCTGCAAGTAAGAGAACAGCTCAGATCCTTCACAGTTTTCTGACTTAATAAGAAGTGGTAAAATGTTAAAAATGGTTTCAAATATGTATGTACGTATGTATGTGTTTATATATATGTATATAAATATATATATAAAGCTGACTCATATGTATATATATATAAAATCAAGATTTCTATAATTAATTGACTAATAGATGCATTGCTAGTTAATATACTATAAGGCAATAAAATGTAATATTTGGGGTATTATCTTTTCAATAGGGCATAAGCTACCACAATTTTTTGCATTCCTGCAAACAAGAATAATTTGCATAGCTATCAGTTTTCTGTAATTTCTATATACACAGAGCTCTAAAATGGCTTATTCATAGAAATATAATCAAAGATGCAAACACTTTGGAAAGCCCACGAGGAAAAGGATATCCAGTAGCCTCTTTTACCCATTTTCAAGTCTTAGACACTTTTTCCAGAGAAGAGAAAAAAAAATTGGATCCTGACCTTCTGGAGCTAACATCTTATGAAAGAGATTGCTATTACTCAATTAATCATAAAATAGTTAAATAATGGCCAATTAATAATTTAAAGACACAGTATAGAGTGACATGAGAACATATCATGGGGTGCTGGATACAGTTAAGAGTCAGAAAATAGCCTTTAATAAAAACTTATTGTCATAGATTCCAAAAAAAAAACCTTTTTATTTTTTAATGTTATTTATTTATTTATTTGTTTATTTATTTATTTTTACCAGAGAGTGTGCAAGCAGGGGAGGGGGCCACTGGGAAGGGGAGACAGAATCCTAAGCAGGTTCCATGCTCAGCACAGAGCCCAAAGCAGAGCTCAATCCCACAACTCTGGGATCATGACCTGAGCTAACATCAAGAGTTTGATGCTCAACCAAATGAGCTACCCAGGCGCCCCATATAAAATACTTTCTAATTGTGATTAAATGTAGGTGAGACAAATTCCAAATATACCATGATATATGACCGAAGTAATTCTTCCTCTGACTCCTAATCCACAGTCACCCTCTCCTCTCCTAGAAGGACCAGTGTCAACAATTTCTGTTACATTCTTTCTGGTTTGTTATACTCTAGACACATGCATATACATTTTTGCATGCAAGTATACATGTATACAATTTTACACAAATAGTAGCACACTAAAAAACTATATGCAAGACACTGTTCTGCCTTGTTTCCATTTAACGGTGAAATTACCTTATATCAGTACATATAGAGTGACTTATTCTTTTTAAGACTGTAAAACTGTTCATGGATAGGATGTATCATAATTTATTTAAGTAGCTGGATTAATTTTCAGTTGAAGAAAAATATTTATGAGTATGATAGCTTTAACTAAAATCTATGTAGGGTTACTCATTTCACATGTAAGATTCATTTTTGCCCAGGTTGTAATTACCCATCACATCTGTGAAACAAGTACCAGGCTCCTTTGAAAAAATAGTGGCTCTAATCTTGGCTCTGTTAGTAGGTGCAAGATTTTGTGTGAATTGCTTGAATTCAGTTACCTGGAAAATTGGAAGGAAAAATACCTGCCCAATCTGGTCTGAAGGATTGAGGTAACAATACATATCAGTGGCTTTGAACTTCTATCCACCAATTGCTAGGAGGCAGAGCCCTTAGGACTCTGAGACACAAACTTTCTTCCCATCCACACATGTTCGTCAGAGCATGTAATCCTTTAATCTGCTTATTCATTTTAAACTTCTAAGTAAGATTTTATTTGAAGACAGAAGGGAATTTTTTTTTAATTTGAAAAAAAACTGGAAAATTATAAACTACAAAACAATGCAAAAGTATATGATGTTTTCTATTAGGACAGAAAGAGAATGATAAAGAAAAGAAGCAACGCAATTAGGATACCAGTGACACCACAGATCCTGGAGGTAAAGAGCATGTAGCACAGCAAAACTACATCCCTTGTGTATCTCTCCCTGAGACTGAGTCCGTTTGTAAAAGGCAATCTTCTATCAGAAGCCATTAAGAGAGATCATGTAGGGGAGAAACCAGGAATAGAAAACTCAGTCCTGATTTGATTACTTCAAAACAAAAGCCTGAGAGGTAAAGGCTCCAAAGGAATGACTCAATATGCAATTCACAATCAAGTGTTAAGGGCTTACACAGAATCCTTCAAAGGGTGTATTTTCAGCAGCCAATGGGTTTCACCTTATTTTGAAGTACAGCCCTACTCAGCCTTTTCTTGGAAAAGTACATTGCATCACAAACACAAATTCAGTGTCCTTGGCTTAAGGCGTCTTCAGACCAGTCTCTTTTGATGAAGCGCTATAAGACATCTTAGTTTGGGGGGCACCTGTGTGGTTCAGTCGGTTAAGTGTCCTACTTTGGCTCAGGTCATGATCTCACAGTTCATGGGTTTGAGCCCCGAGTCGGGCTCTGTGCTGGCAGCTAGCTCAGAGCCTGGAGCCTGCTTCAGATTCTGTGTCTCCCTCTCTCTCTGACCCTCCCCTGCTCATGCTGTCTCTCTCTCAGAAATAAATAAAAACATTAAAAAAAAGATAACTTATTTTAAGATACAGCATCATTATGTCATATGCAAGTTATAATATCAGCCCTCTACATGTGTGCAGCCTGACATAAAACACTTTCAAGCCATTGCATCAGGTGACCAAGCACATAAAAAATGTATTAAAAAAAAATCATCTCGTGCCAGCCATTAAAGAAAGTTGTCCTATGCCCCTATGTGCCTAACACGGTCAAGCACTAAAGATAGAGAGGTGAATTAAGACACAGTCAGACTTTGCAGGAGCTTAGTCTTGGGTACAGTAACAAGCAGATGCCTAACAAGGGCAACCTTGATGAAAATTGGTGAGAATTACTGGAATTAACATGACAAAAAGCAGGAGTCTAGAGCACAGACTAAAGTAGAACATGTCATTGAAAACATTACAGTGCTTGACTCAACTCTTTTCTGCTTCCACTTGTCTCCTGAAGTGAAGTTCATCTTTCTAAACTTTTGGCCAAGCCATACTTTTGACTAACTCTTGAAAAGGACTTCCATATTTTTTTATAGTTTTAAAATTGGTGTCACATTTCCTATTGCATTTTTCCATTTGTTAGGGATAGTGTCATGGAACGTTACTGAATCTCATATTGTTGAGCTCTTTTATAGCCTAAAGAGTTTGCCCACTTATTCTCTTAATTTCTTTCTTAAGAGATCCTAATATTTTCAAGCAGTGAGCTTCAGTTTTACCTTTGGCTTTCTGATCATCATACCTTTCCTCTTATTTCTTTGTTTTATCAAACGGACCAGGACCTACACCCTCCAGGTAAATAAAAGTAGGCATAGGAGGCATTGTGTATTATTCCTGAATCTAATGGAAATGCATTCTAATAGTTGACCATTAAACATCATATTTACTTTTGGTATTTTATATCCTTCACCAGGTTAAGATAATTTCATCTTGCTCTTGGCTTGCTAAGATTTTTTATTGCTACCAGATTTATCATTAGTTGATGTTAAATTTTATAAAATACTTTTTTTTTCTGCAAGTGGTTCTTTATTAATCTCCAGGTAATGTGGAGCATTATATTGACAGATATTCTAATGTTGAACTACCATTTCATTCTGCAATAGACCAATTTGGTTATGATGATTATTTGTAATACACTGTTAGATTCAATTTCCTGGCCAACAATTTTATGTTCTTATATGGTTTTCTCCCCAGTTTTTATGTCAAGGTAATAAAAATGAGTCAAATAGCTTTAGCTTTTTTATGTCTTTAGGTACATTTTTTGTAAGATGTGGTTTAACTACTTATTGAAAATTTGCAAAAATTTGCCTATAAACTTAGCTTGGTATATTTTTTGGGTGGGTGAATAGGTAGGGGAATAATTTGTATTAAAGTTTGATTTCTCTAATGGTTATGAGTCTATGTCTTTTTTTGTTTCTTTCAAGTCAGTTATGCTAATTTATTTTCTTTTAAAAATGTTCATGTCATCTTTTTCCATTTTTTCCATCAACAATCTTCTTTTTCCTGATCATAATAAATATGACCTTTGTGCTAAAGTTTTGCTCTCAAGCTCTTATCAGATAATAAACTCTTGGCAACTGACCAGTTTAGTTATCTCCTTGTATAGGCCTGATATTAACTAGCCAGTGTTTAATGCCCCCTACAGGTCTAGCAAACATTGGCTCCTTCCACACCTACCAGTGAATGTTGTATAACCCAATTGTTTGCCTGTGATTTGTGACTCTTAGATACAGAGCTTCTTTAAGGAGAATTTTAGTCACCATCTAGAAGAAGAAGCAATGTAGCTTCAGCCCGGAGAGAAAAGTGTTTCTTCCCACTTCTGTGTTTTGCATCTGCAATAGCTTATTGATTCTTGTGAGGCAGGTCAAAGGCAAATTCACACATTTGACCAATAACATGCAGATATGCTGCTAAACTATGCTTTAGGTGCTACATTTTGAATTTTAGTTTCACTGTTAAGAACAGGGTGCTCCTCAGTACTGTGGGGAACTATTTGAGAGCCTGAGAAAGACACTCCTTTGTATGACACAGTTAAAAAGAACAGTGACCCTAAAGGAAATGTAATCAACAAAAAGATGGTATGAAAGTTCTAAACTGGACCCAGGGAGATGCATTTCATTTAGGATATTTAATCCATGGACACATTCAACCGAGAACAAACAATAAATGCATGTTTGATCATGTTGGGCCACAGTTCCTTTCTTCTGCTGGGAAACAAAACAAAACAAAATATTCCACCTGCTGCCTTGAACTGCTTATTGCTCAACTTCAAAACCCCTGATCACTGCTATTTGCTTCAAATGTGCCCCCTCAATCTTTCCTCCTTACTCACCGGTGAATTCAGGGGCTTGCGTAGTGGCCTCGTTCTCCACCATGCCTCCTGGCTTAGCTTGTGATTTCAACAAACACTGTGGATGCTTAAGTTCTTGATGCAGTCAGCTCCAATTCATCTGTCAACCCCACCTCGGTCATGCAACTCATGACCACACCTCATCAACAAGAAAGACTGTGCCACTTCTAATGTATCATGTCCTTATTTCTCTCTTTCTGACTCTCAGCTTCTTATTCCAGGGTACTCTGGTAACTCTACTCCTGTAATGTGTTGACCTCCAATAATGCCACATTCTCACTGAATTGTATGACATTAATGCCCTCGCTTATCCCTGTAGCTTTTTGGTATTCAATATGGAGCAAACACAGCTAATGCCTTTGTATCCCTCTCCCTCTGAACTCCCTCAGCAACACTGGATCTAGCAACTAGTCTGCACAACCGGTTACTTATATCACCTGCACCCAGTCAGCTGGATGAGCCTGGAGAAATTCACACAGTTGGTTTCAATGAACTCACTTTCATTTTCTTTCTTTCTTTTTTTTAACCACAAATCTCAACTGGACAATTAACTTGGCAAAATAGTGCTACTATATACCCTTAATAAAGTTTATCTTGCAAAATGATTATGATTATCCCTTCTTCTCCCCAACAAAGCCTCTCTTCTGACCAAATTTTAGTCAGGCTCCTCCAAACCCTTTTCTCAAAGACACCTGCCTGGCTCAGTGTTAGCAAGCACCCTGTTAAATCAATTTAGTGAGATTCTCTTATCTTTGATATCAGATCTCCCTGAATACCTGATCAAATTCCTCATCCTCCATCACTCCCTTACTATCTATGATCACACTAACCCACCTTCAGCAGAAATCCTGTTTGGCCAAATTAGTGAGAACTCTCCCCACCCTTGATGTCTCCTCGGTAGTGTCTACCCGCCGACCCTTGCCACCACCCCTTAGCCTGCTTCTTGGCTTATAAATCTCACTTGTTCTTGTCAATTTGAAATTGAGTGCAGCTCTATAAAAAATCTCTTTCCCTCTATTGCAATAGTTCCTGATTAAAATCTGCTTTTACCACTTTAATCACTGTGTGGCTCTGGGTTTCTTTAACTCCTATCAAAATTTAACATCCCAGCCCCATATTTTCCATGCTCTCAGATGATGGAGGCCCTGGTTCATACCTAATAGAAAAATAGTTGCAGTGAGTGTAGAACAGATGTCTGTATATGATGGCCTGCAGCTCCAGTCTGGGCCCCAGCTTCCTTTTCACTACAACCTATGAGCTAAAAATGTGTTTTATATTTTATAATGGCTGGGAAAAAAGAGAAAGAAAAATTATTTCATGACACATGAAAATTCAACTTTCAGTATCCATAAAGTACTTTTCCTGGAACACAGCCCCACTCATTTACTTATGTTGTGTCTGTGATTGATTTCCTGAAGCGGTGGCAGAGCTGAGTAGTGGCAACAGAGACCGCACGACCGGGAAAGTCTCTAGTATTTACTATCTTGTCCTTACAGAGAAACTTTGCCAACTCCTAGCCTAGCACAAGCCCATTCCCTCCCAAACCTCCCTGCGCCAGACTCATTCTTTGATTGCTTTACTATTGCAAGAGAAATACTCCTCCTCCACCTAACACTCTCCCTCTGCTTACTGACGACAGCCTCCTTCTCAAAGATGTCACTTGTACATTGAACTACCTTTTCCATCTATTGTTCATCTATTCTTCTCTAATGGATTATTCCAATTGACATCAAAGCACACTTTAATATCACCTAATTCAGAAAAGAGATCCTCCATGACCTCATGTCCCCCTTCAGCCATAAGTTATCTCACTGCTTCTCTTCATGGCAAAATTTCTCCCAGGAATTTCTGGCGTCACTGTACCCAGCTCCTCCCATCCTTTTCTGTCTTCCATCCACTCCATTAAAGGCTTTTATGTTCACCACTCTCCTAGAACAGCACTTCTTAAAGTCAGCAGTGACCTACCTCTTTCCAAAGCCAAAGCAATGTCTGCACTTTGCTCCCACTCAAGTGTCATGTCAATCCATTAACACATAAATTTTGGGGGTTTTTTTGTAGTGGATTCTGTTCTGTAGCCAATTATGGACTTGCCATAGCAAAATTCTTCATCCATATGTATTTTTGAATCTTAAAATATAAGTTAGGGAATGTCTTTAATGTCCTTTAATAACAATGGCATATGGAGTATTATAGTATTTGCCGAGTATGATGCTAATTTTAATGTTCTTTTTCTTAAGAGATACATGCAAAAGTATTTAGAAACTACTTTAAAGTAGTTCGTTGAAATACACTATGTGTTTTTTCAGGAGAAAAAAAATCTCCTTTTCCTCTCCCCATCTTTTCTCTGGCAAGAGCCCTGTAAGGTAGGCCAACAAAAGACAGATTAACAAGAGAAAAGCAAACAGAAGTTTATTAACATGTGCACTGTAGGTAGTATGAGAGCACTCAGCAATGAATAACACAAAGGGTGTCATTTGAACTTGGGCTTAGATAGCTTCTTAATAAAAGAACAATAAGTTTTTGGGGAAGTGGCAAGACAAAGGAAAAGCACTTTGAACTCCTAGCAGAGCAAACTGTGAGAAGACAAATAATACAGGGAAACTAGCAGTAGTTTTAACAAGGTTTATGTAGATTCCTCTGGTGCTGTCTTTGGGCTGAATGGTTTAGAGTGGTCTCCAGTGATTAACCTCTGTCTTTCCTGATAGGGGAAAAGAGACACCTTTAAAAATTTATGTTCTGCTTTTAGGCAAATGGAGGGCGAACAAAGAGGCTTTCTTATCTCTGCCTCTTCACAATTACCTTCAGTTTAGTTCAAAATAATCCTTATGCCACAGTAGCATATTTTGAGATGACATATTTTGCTTCTTGTCACTTGTGTGTCCGTGTGTGTGTGTGCACACACATGTGCACAAGGAGAGACAGACATATCAAATATGGCAAAAAGTTAACAAATATGGATGAAAGGTAGATAGTCACTCACTAAACTATCTTTT
Source organism: Hyaena hyaena (assembly GCF_003009895.1). Classification (NCBI taxonomy): domain Eukaryota; kingdom Metazoa; phylum Chordata; class Mammalia; order Carnivora; family Hyaenidae; genus Hyaena; species Hyaena hyaena. The sequence goes on from NW_024080684.1 coordinate 2,593,828, forward strand.
AAAACTTTTCTGTAGGTTTAACATTTTTCACAATAAAAAGGAGAGAAATCATGTAATAATCATTTGGATTTATCTCAAAAATAAAAATATAGTTCAACCTTAGTAAAGTCATCCATGTTGTGAGAAATAAACCCACCCAGCCAATCAAAGGAAGGACGCAGAAACTCTGAGCGCAGTGAGATGTGGTTTTAATCAACGTTCTTGCAAGAGCGGGTGTCTGATAGACAGGCACACTTGGGGCAGTTACAGCAGACAATTTATTTCCTAGAGTGATTATTTCCCCTGATTCCTCATTGGCTGAGTACTACAGAGGTTACAACCTTTCCCAGCATTGCCTATGCCCATGTAAGGCAAAAGGTAGCCTGATTGGAACGAATGTGCATTTCCTGAGGTGAGGCAGAGATCTTCAGCCCCTCCTCCCTTTATTCTATGGCACATGTTCATTGCAAAGCCCATGAAACTAACTCCACAAAAATAAACCTGTGAATATAAGCCCTCAAAAATAAGCCTGCAAAACAGAGAGGGGAAGAAGAAGACCAAAAAGTGAAGTGTCTAAAGGTTTGGGACTCCATTGTGGGGGAAGGGGTGTTGGACATATTTCCAGCAGGTTGTAAACCTACTGTTAACTGTACAGCACAGCTTTTATTTAATATTTCTGAAAATGAATCATCTCCCTTACTTTTCACATATGACTCTGAAATTCCAGATATTAATGAAGAAAAAATAATGATTTAATATACCCATTTATGATTTTTTAAAAAAAGCTTTTAAGAAATTGGGATTAAAACTTTCTTCACTTGATTAAATAAGTCTACCAAAAATCTATAGCCATCATCATTCTGAATGGTGAAATTACCATTAAGTTCAAGACTGAAAGTCCTGGAGGGAACCTGGGTGGCTCAGGTGGTTAAATGCCTGAGTCTTGATTTTGGCTCAGATCATGATCTCATAGCTGGGGAGCTTGAGCCCCGTGCCAGGCTCTGTGCTGATGGTATGGAGCCTGCTTAGGGTCCTCTCTCTCTTTTTCTCTCTCTCTCTCCGTCTCTCTCAAAATAAAGTCTTGGCACATTGAACCATGAGGAAAAAATTACATATTCTTGAAAGGAAGAAATAAAATTGTTAACTGATACAGAAAATATGATTATCTACATAGAAAACCTGATAGATTCATCATCTTCTGACAATGCAGTGTGCTACCAGTAACTGGAAATACTCTCTTCTTTAAAAAATGCTAGACGTTCTAGAAAATATAACAAATATCTCTCAAACCATAAATTCCTAAGGGCCAAAACAGAGAGGAGACTTAAAACCAAGCATCAGGCAGAAGCCGACACTGTGGCTGTACAAGTGGAAGTACCTTCCCCAGTTATCAAGGGGCTTGGACTCTAACAGTCACACTGGGAAAAGATTTCAGGCCTGAAGCTCAAATGAGGCAAGTGGTTAGAACTAATGACCTCCTTGTGAAGTCAGGAGTCTTGATGGGTCAATACCCTTCAGAAAGGGTGGATTAGGAACACATCATCCATCAGCCCAGTGGCGTTATAATATCTCTTATCTGCCTAGCTAGCATCTAGGTAAAAAAAGAGAGCTTAGGCCTATGTTCACACAAATTTCAAATTTTAATTTACACTACTTGTATTATCTAAGAACCCCTGGAGTGAGAAATCAACATAAAAGTTTTCCCAAGATGGCGATAGTCCTTACATAAGGGAAGGTACATATTCTCTGGAAAAAACTTTACCTTCTTCATGATACACAGGGTTCCATAAATTGTGCTCCACCAAACATGAGCTTAAACACAAGAAAGGAATTCTTCACAAGCAAAAGACAACAGACACACCTAAAAACAAACTTAATAACCTAAAAACTTGAGATAATAGAATTATTAAATATAGTAAAAATTAAAATGATTAAATACAGAGGAATTTAAATTGACTTATAATTTAAAATCTCAGTTGATAAGCTAAATAGAAATGAGGCACTGCTAAAGAGATCAGTAATAAGGTGCAAGAATGAACTCAAGAAATTAACCCAAATTCATCAAAAGAAGTGAATAGTTAGAAAATATGAAAAAAGAAATCATGAGACAGAAAAGACAGAATGAGAAGAAATATACATCTCTTCAAGTTAAACATTGTTTTCAGAAGGGGAGATTGGGAAGAGCTGGGAATTTTCCAGAACTGATAAAAAGATATGAATCACCAGAATAAAGAAGTTTTGGATTTGTTAACCCAAGGCAAGATAAATAAAAAGAAATTCACAACTAGCAGAATGAATATATGGATTACCAAAAACCTTTTTTAAAAAATAAAACATTGCTTGTTAACATAGAATAAATTAGATTAAATATAGATATATCAGTGGCTATAACTGAAAGCAGAAAAGAATTGAATATCTTCAGATCATTGAGGGAAAATAACTGTGTGTTTAAGATCATATATAGACCAACAAAGAATGAAGGTGAGCAAAAATCCATTCAGATAGACATGCTCTAAATGAATTTACTTTAATGCTCCAGGAAAAAAAGAAAGTAGACCCAGGAACAAACCTAATACAACCTATTCTAAGCCATCCACCCTTGCAGCTCTCCTTGTGAACATTCATAAGAATTTGTTCAGGTTATATACCAGCAGTAGGATAGCTGGTCACAGATTGTGTTCATTTTCTATTTTATTACATACTAGTAAAGAAATTATGAGTAAAATCTCAGGCAACTGTGGATAAATCTACATAAGGACTAACTACATAAACTACTAGTATTAATCATTTTTGTAATGATAAACACCCACATGAGAATGGATAAATAAATGACGTTGGAAGTCTATACAATGGAGTACCACAGAGACCTTAAAACAATGAAATGGATACATAATACGTCGACAGGAACAAATCTCAGAAACAGTATGTTGCAGTAAAAAATCAGAAGATCAATAGATCTTAGATTATGCCATTTATGCAAATGAAAACAAGTGTGCACGAACTTATATTTGGATATATATAAAGTAGCAGTTGATTGTGCGGCATATATAAGGGGAAGGGTAATAATGGAGAAGGATGATTAAAAACAACTTAACTGTATCTAAAATGCTCTCTTGCGGGGCTCCTGGGTGGCTTAGTCGGTTAAGCGTCCGACTTTCCCCTTGGTCATGATATCGCCGTTTGTGAGTTCGAGCCCCGCGTCGGGCTCTGTGCTGACTGCCGGCTCAGAGCCTGGAGCCTGTTTCAGTCTGTGACTCCCTCTCTCTCTGACCCTCTCCTGCTCACGCTGTCTCTCTCTCTCTCTCCTAGAAATAAATGAAAACATTTTTAAAAAATGTTCTTTTGCTTTTTTTTGTAAAGAAAAGAAACATCAGCATATGCTAACCAATATTAATTCAGCATGGCAGGAATATGGGTACTTGCATTGCTTTACCATTCTAATTTTTTAAAATTCCTTATGTGTGTGTGTATATATAAAGCAGCAATGAAGAATCCTCAATATACTCTCATGAGAATCTCTAACAGTTGAGCTGACAATGTGTCATAAAATTTTAGGAAGTGAGCTAGTTTGAATTTTCATTTACTTAAATATACATTCCAAATTATATAAGAAATTATGTAAACGAAATTTTAAAGGAAACATTATTACTTGTGTGTTCCTAGCTCATCTTTAAATTTGTTAGAAGTATTAGTGTTTGAAATTTTTAAATTTACTTCATTGTTTCTGGCCTAAATACAACTTGTTGGACCCAGAAAATCACTGGTAAATTATGGAAGTGAAGTAACCTTACTATTCAGATGCTGCTAGAAATAACTCAGTGTGCCTTTTTTCTAGGAAGGAAAATAGTATCTCTTTGCTTTCAGGCATACTTGTAAGATAACTGGAAATGAACCATTGACAAAAGCCAGAAGCTAATATTACTGTCAATTGGAAAAATAGGAGGCAAAGTGCATTTTTTTAATAGGGGCTCCAAATCTCATACTGCAAGTGATTTTCAGACAGACACAATTTGTTTTCTGTACCTGGAATGCTTTCTTTCAAGTCAACACTATTGAAAATATTTTCAAGCTATACCTTACTGTTCCCACATCATATTTTAAGTAATAGGCAAAGGGTAATAACAAGACCTTATTAGCCCTTAGAACAGCTACAGGAATGTAGACTTGTATAGAGGTTTACTTAACTTTTATATTAACAAAAGGCACATTTTGGATGTTAAATATAATTTTAGGGAGTGTGATTACTGACCTCAGCATTTTTACAATTGGAATATAGCCGTGTGACTAATACATAGACTATCCATGTTAGAGCTGGAATTTCTGTGTTTTACTCTAATGAGTTTCTGTTTTTCCACTAAGTCATATTGTCATTGCTAAAGGGAATGGAGCCTTAGAGGAGTATTTGGGATCCAAACAGGATGCAGTCTCTGGAGGCTTAAAGGAAACTGTGCTAAGCATGAGAATCCCTGTATGTGAAAGTCCCAACAGTGTTTTGGCAATAGAATCAAATAGTGGTATCTGTCCAGTAGGGAACTGCTGCTGAGAGACATGATGATCATCTCTCCACAGAATGCAAAATAAGACAGAAACAAAAGCCTGTGGTTTTGCTTCTTTTCCAAAATCTGCTGGTATCAATACAATGTAGTAGAAATAATAAGATTTCTGAGTACATCTGATAGGAATTTAAATTCTAGTTCTGACTGTCACATAGGCTGGGACCTTAGAAGGACGTTGTCTCACCGTGTATTAGTTCCTGACTCAGTAACATGGTAATTAGACTCTTCCTTTTAGCATGATTATGAGGACTAGCAGTATTACATATAAGGTACCTAGCACATAGGAAGCATACAATATATGGTAGATTTGATAATAAATCCTTATTGAAAATGTCTTTCCAATTCCTCTGACATTGCAATTCTTCTTTTATTCTGCCCTTAATATGCTAAATCAAGTTACATATGGTGCTCCATAGACATATACATAAACTATTAGTAGGAGAAATATGATGGTGGCCATTGATGGTTTCCTGTTGGTGATGGTGGTACTTCTTAGAAAACTTGGAGCCAACATCTACTCCTTGTAGACAGGCGGCATGGAAATCAAATGCATTGTTAAGAAAACTAATCTAAGAGTAAGAGATGTTTGGGGCGTCTGGGTGGCTCAGTTGGTTAAGCATCGGACTTCAGCTCAGGTCATGATCTCACAGTTTGTGATTTCAAGCTCCAGGTCAGGCTCTGTGCTGACAGCTTGGAGCCTGGAGCCTGTTTCAGATTCTGTGTCTCCCTCTTTCTCTGCCCCTCCCCCACCTATAATCTGTCTCTCCTTCTCTCTCTCTCTCCTTCTCTCTCTCTCTGAAAAATAAATAAACACTAAGAGTAAGAGATGTTCATTCTATCTTGCCTTTTCAACACTTAGACCCTCAGGTCACTGGATTTTTGGATTTGTTCAATGCAATTGTTTAGTCCAAACAATGTCTACTTCCTGCTTTAAATCTCTGGTGTCATGGTGATAGATCTTTTGATTTATCAATCAATTTCAGAGTCAAGTAACCATTTGGAGACATGTAAACTAAGGTAATCAGTTAAAAAGGTGAAGTCAAACTATCATTAGGGCACTAAATGAAGAAAAGTAACAGGTAAATTCTGACTCTGGACATAATAGAAAAATGAATCCACGAAGTCTTCTCCCAACAACTTAAAAACTGGATGAAGTCTATCAAATAATTACCTTCAGGCACTAGACAACAGACAACATGGGACTGTGATCCCTGAGAAAGAGAATCAAACACAATAAGCATAATCATTCTGGATTTCTGCTTAGAAGCACTTTTCTTGGCTGAAGCTCAGAAAACACAGCAGTCTTGGTGCTTTGAGAAGAACTTGTGGTTTACAAAAAAAAAAAAAAATCTCCGTGACTTGAAAACAGCAATAGATTCAATGCAAACTGAAGCACAGAGAGAAAAAAGACAAACAACTGAAAAAGAACTTCTCTTTAGTGAGCTCTGGGACAATATTCTAGTCTGATTGACTGTGATTGAACTTCTAGAGGAAAGGAATAGGCACAGAAAGCATTTGATTCAAAAACAGACAAAAATTCCCAAATGTAACAGAAATTATCAATATGCAAGTCCAAGAAAATTAACCAACTAGAAGCAAAAGAAACAAAGACAAAGTATATCAAGGCACATCATAATAAAACCACTGAAAACTACTGAAAACCAGTGTTTCTTAAAAGAAACACTGCCAATCAAAAATTCTATATCCAGCAAAAATATCCCTCAACATAGAAGGGTATCATGTGTGATTTACCCCAGGAATGCAAGAGTAATTCAAAATACAAACATCAATCAATCTAATACAGTACATTAATAGAATGGTGTGGGAAGTCAAATAGCTATGTCTTGGCTTAGGAGATTATAGGGAATGCATTGCATAGCAGAAAATTGCTATCTAGCCTTGTCGAAAACAAGGGCCATGCTTTGCTTATCTAGTTAATGTATATCTAGGGATTAGGTTCTGCCTATGCTTATAAATTCCTGAGACTATGTTATCACATGGAATATTTTATCCTGTCTTTTTTTTTTTTAATGTTTTATTTATTTCTAGGAGAGAGAGAGAGACAGCGTGAGCAGGGGAGGGTCAGAGAGAGAGGGAGTCACAGACTGAAACAGGCTCCAGGCTCTGAGCCGGCAGTCAGCACAGAGCCTGACGCAGGGCTCGAACCCACGAACTGCGAGATCATGACCTAAGCGAAAGTCGGACGCTTAACCGACTAAGCCACCCAGGCGCCACTATTTTATCCTGTCTTAACTTGTTTCTCTGCACACTTTCTATATGTTCTTGCTGGCAGGTAGCCCACCAACGTATTGTGCAATGTTTCCCTAAATATAAGCTCAATAAATATGGGAGCTTGAGAGCAGCTCAGGGAGACTTCCCTTACTTTCCATCTCATGTCTCTCAACTTGCATGGAGTCCTGAGTAAACCTCGGGCTTTGCTGGACAAAGCAGAAACCAAACCCACAGAATGAAAGGGGAAAACACAGGATATTTCAGTTGATTCACAAAAAGTATTTGATAAAAAAAATATTTAATTAAAGCACTGAACAAACTGAGAATAGAAGAGAATTTCCAAGGGACTCATGGTGGCTTTGGCCAGGTCATGATCTCATGGTTCATGGGTTTGAGCCCCGCATCAAGCTTTGTGCTGACAGCTCACAGTTCAGAGCCTGGGACTTGCTTTGGGCTCTGTGTCTCCCTCTCTCTGTTCCCCTCCCCCACTCACGTTCTCTATCTCTCTGTCTCTCAAAAATGAATAAACATTAAAAAAGTTAAAAAAAAAAAAAAAAAGATGGCGGAGAAATAAGGAGCTCCGTACTTGCACTCGCGCCCATACATCACACAGAAAAGATCCCAAGCCATTGGAAACCTTACAAAACCTGAGAGATTGGGAGAAAAAGGACACAGAATCCACTGAGAGAGAGCCTTCTAATGTGAGTGCGAACCGGGGAAGATAAAATCGGGCCGGGATCGGAGACTCCAGGGTGGAAGGCGATCCCCCTCTACCCTCTACAGGGAGTGAGAGGGGAAAAGGAGAGAGCCCGAAACAGAAAAACCTCTGCTCAGGGGGAAAAACCTCCACTTGGTGCATAGAAAGACCATACTTGCCAAATACCTGCACACCAGGTCCCCTCGCGCCAACTGGTCCTGGGGGGGTGGGGCTGAGCACACAAACTGCTTCTTTGTGCTGCTCCTGGAGGCTGGACTTCAGAGCGGCGGCGCGCCTGCCGCCATTGTAGCTCCTGGGCGGCTGGGGCCCCTGAAAGAGCCGCGCGGACACCGGGCGTCCGCGCTCCTGGCTGGATGGGACTCGAGAGGGAAGGCAAAGAGCTAAAAACTGGGAAATTAGCCTGTGAGTTCATGTTTCGGGTGATGAGCCATAGAGGGACCCGGTTTTCCTCACTCCAGCGGGCTCGGGCTCCGCGCACCCGGCAGGCAAGCCCCCGCCCATGCGCGCCAGCCCCACCCAGAGAAGGAAGCAGTGATTCTGACTCCGCCCCCAGAGCTCGGCAGGGGGCCTGGAATTGCCCGAGGGGGTTGCCTGTGAAACTGTGTCTAAGGCAATTTCAGCGGGGCGCACGGACTGGGATATGGAGATTGGAACTAGCCTGGGTTGAAGACTGCAACCAACTTTGGCGGCGCCCCGGGTACGGGGAGTTTACACGCCCAAAAAAACGAGGAGCAGCGCTTGCTTCAAGAAGGGACTGGAGCACCGTCACTCTCCTCTCCACAACCGCCTGAGGCATTGGATCACGCCACGCCCATCCCTGCCTGAGAGGTGCCCTCCTCCCTTTTTTTCCTTTTTTTGTTTTTTTCCATTTTCTTTCTTTCTTTGTTTTTTCTTTTTTTTTCCCTGATTTTTCTCTTTCTTTTTTTCTTCTTCTCTCTCTTTTCTCTCTTTTTTCCCCAGAACACTGACCCAATTAACTCTGGTCGCCAGCTTGCTTGAACAATCACAACGAGTCCATTCTGTAAATGTAAATTCTACACCTACCGACATTTTCAGTTCTTTCTCTCAGGAGTAATTAGACTATATAGTTTCTCTGGATAATTCCAGCACCCTTCTCTCACCTATCCAACCATATTCTACCCTTTACCTCTTTGAAAAAAGCTTCTTATCCCTTCTGCCTGTTCATTCTATTTCCAATTGTGTCTCATCCCGCCCTGCTTTCTCTCTGTTTCTCTATGCTCTTCAACCAGCACTGCATACACATGGCTATTTAACTGTAGCTGGGAAATCCAGGTATGTGCTTTAAACCGTTCTTTGTCCATCGGTTTTCTTCTTTTTTCCTTTTCTTTTCCCCTTTTTGACCCTTTTATGTATTTTACACTCCATATTATTCGCCCTCCCTCCTCCGTCTTCTCTCTTAACTTTTTCGTTTTCCCTCTCGCTTTGCATGTTAGTTGAATTAGCCTGTGCGTTTGTGTGCTCCTGCTCCCTGTGTGTTTGTCTGTCTGTTTTCTTTTCCAGGGCTACCTCAAGAAACAAGCTAGAGTGCACAAGGTGGAGAGTCCCAAATATCACTA